>NW_012147634.1:3976561-4011566 GCF_000956105.1 Propithecus coquereli | reverse complement strand
AAAAAAAAAAAAAAAAAAAAAAGACAGGAATAGCTTATACTATATCAAATAAGTTTTCAAAATCTATGTGTTCCAATCAATTTAAAAATAAAAATTTTAAAGGGAGAGAAAAAGAAAGGAAAATGATGTTTTAAAGAAAAATGTTAACCAATAAGTGTAGAAGAAATGATGGAAACAGAAAAATCACCACTTCACCATCACATAGTAATAAGTGATTCAGGCAAGAAGCATCACTGGATATTAAAACCATGAGTGAAAGATTGTTGGAGAACAGGATACTCACATGGTCTCTATCACCCTAGAAATCACTCATTAATGACAAAAAGAAAACAATACTTTTACAATGGACTAATCCAGCAGATACCTCCTTAAGAAAATGACCAAACTTAGCATCAATAACAATGGGACAAACTGATGTCATATGCCTGCTGATGTGCTGCACTGAGAAAGATATAACATCGTCTATGTGGGACTCCTGCCCGAAATGTGGAATCTGAAATCTAATCACAGGGAAACGAACAGACAAATACAGAACGAGGGACATTCGGCAAAAACCTGACCTGTCCCCTTCGAAAATATCGGCGTCATGAAAGCAAAGTTTGGCTGCTTTAAATTAAAGGAGGCTGACGTGACACAACAATTCAGTGCCATGTGTGATGAGTGATTGATCCTGGACTGGGAAAAAAATAGTTAAAAGGAACATTATTGGACAATTGTGGAAATTTAATATGAACATTTTATTAGATAATCATATCAGTGCTACATTTTCTGAGTGGGAGAAAATTATGGTTATGGAGGAACATGTCCTTATTCTTGGGGCATTCATGTTGAGGTATTTCAAGGAGAAGTGACATTATGTCTACAACTATTCCTCAAGTGACTCAGCAAAACAGAAAATTCACATATATGTAGACTGAAAGAAAGCCAAATATGACAAATTTTTATCTGCTAATAAGTCTAGATGAATTCTTACAACTTCTCTGTAAGTTTGAAATTTTTCAAAATCAAAAGTTGAGGAAGGCTGGGCGTGATGTTTCACTCCTATAATCCTAGCACTTTGGGAGGCTGAGGTGGGAGGATTGTTTGAGGTTAGGTAGGAGTTTGAGACCAGCCTGAGCAAGAGACCCCGTCCCTACAAAAAATAGAAAAATTAGCCAGGTATGGTGGTGAGCACCTGTAGTCCCATCTACTAGGGAGGCTGAGGCCAGAGGATCATTTGAGCCCAAGAGTTTGAGGAAAATAAAACATAAAATTCATTATAGAAACTGGCAGAAAAACTAAAAATAAAAATTGTTGAAAGCGGTTGTCTCTAGGGAATGTCTTAGTCCATTCAATCTGCTGTAACAAAATACCCTAAACTCAGTAGCCTATAAACAACAGAAGTTTATTTCTCACAGTTCTGGAGGCTCAGAAGTCCAAGTCCAGGGTACCAGCAGATTCAGTGTCTGATGAGGGCCTGCTCTCTGGTTCACAGGTGGCACCTTCTTGCTGGTCCTCACATGGCAGAAAAGCAATGCAGCTCTCTGGGGCCTCTTTTATAAGGTCATTAACCTTTTAAAAGGGCTCTAATCAACACCCAAGGTCTCACCTTGGGGGTTAGAATTTCAGCATAAGAATTTTGGGAGAACATAAACATTCAAACCATATTAGGGAATAGCACTGAGGTAGGCCAAAAGGGAGACTTCTACTTTTTATTTTACACTTCTTGAACTTTTTTTGGTTTTACTATGTTTCTATATTACTTCCATGATTAAAGAAAACTAAATTAATTAATAAAACAAAATATCCATAACAGAAGCTGCTCTGAGGATAGTAAGCTTGTACCCACGGAGGTCTCTTCATTCCAGAAAAAAAATTAATAAATACTGTGGTTAATGCCCATTAATGCTTACTAAGTTTTTAGACCTATTGAGTGTGGAGGAGTATTGTATTATTCTTCTGCTAAATCTTGCTAAGAGAAACAAGTTGCCAAGAACATTAAACATCACTAATGTGAAGACACAGTAAGCTGTAAATATCCTTCTGAAATTGATGAAAATGACAAAATGAATAAAACTATATCTTGATTTTTGTGTCCAACCATGTCCTATTTTTTTCACCAAGAAGTTCTGTCTCTGTCAATCTACCTAGCTCCTATTTTCACTCCACAAAATAAATAAGGAACTTAGAAAATTTCACATTTTATTCTATCTTTTAATTTGCTTTAACCCAAAGGGAGAAATGACTTGCCCAAATCACGCTGCTGATTCTTGGCAAACGCTCAACCGGAAACCAGGCCACTTCCCATAGATCCTAAACTCACAGGTCTCGACCCCACTGGTCCTGAGTCTTCCATGCTGTGTTTCTAAGTGTGGACAGGTCACTCAACATTTCCTGGCCTTGCCGTTCTTACCTCTGAAGTGAGGTAGTAGGATTAGATTAACACAAAACTATTCCTCACAATCCCTAATGGTAGCCATGTTTTTCAGTCGGAGAAATGAAATTCCCATAAGGCTCCGCAACTTGGTAAGGTTCACTCCGTAAGGCGACTGCAAGCCTTGCACACATACTCACGTTTATATTCTGACTCATCTGAACAGACTCACCTTAATGTAGCCCAAGAACACTGATATGACAGCCTCAGGAATCCAGCATCAAGGAAACTCTGTTGATATGACTCAGCTAATTAATGACTGATTAATTAGCTTAATCAGAAGAACAACAGCAAGAAAAACCTAGTAACCATAACATTCCTTAAAAAAACACAAAAGCAAACCAGCGGCAACAACAAAAAAACTTATTAAGCTAATAAGACTTGGTAAAAGGTCATAATCGTTTTTAATTCTGCATCAATCAGCAGATTAGCAACTGTAGACCAAGCTCAATACCAATCCTGTTTGTTGTTAATGGTGCTAATGAATCCTTGGAGCTCCTAGAAAGCTGAAATCCACTGTAGTTTCTTGTAGGTAGGAATTTAAAACCAGAAGGAACCTCGGAGATTATCTAACACCTTCATTTATAGCAGCAAGGAGGCCCACAGAGAGAAAGTCACTTACCTAAGTTCACACTTGTCTGGGGCAGAGTCAGAATCAAAGTTCAGGCCTCCCACCCTCTAGCTCAGTGGACATTCCTCCTGTGAAATGCTAGAGGCTGAAACCCTGGGTAAAGCCAAATCCACTCATTACAACCAAGGTGAGCCTGAAACAATTCAACAAGAAATTGTGGAAGGCCTATTACACGCAAACATCACACCAGGAACTGTGGGAAATAAAGGAGGCATCTAAGGAGATATGAGATAAAAAACAAATTCAAGATAGCCAAGAAACTGGGTGTGGTGGCTCACCCCTATAGTCCCAGACACTCAGGAGGCTGAGGCAGGAGCATCACTTGAAGCCAGGAGTTTAAGGTTACAGCGAGCTATGATCGCATCACTGCACTCCAGCCTGGGCAGCAGAGTAAGATAGCCAAGAATTTGAGCAGTGTGCTACAGTACCAGACCCCAAGAGTTTGAATAAAATCAAGGGAAAATTTCCCAAGGGGAAACATACATTTTATTTCCCATACTAAAAATACATTTTTTAAAGTGGTTTTCCAAAAGACACATATACCATAAGGGGGGGGCGGTTTGGTGTTTTAAATAATATTTATTATGGGTTATCAAGTCATAAGTGGAATCATATTTATTGCAATAAACTCTGTTATTCTTTTTTATAGAGACGGTCTCTTGCTATGTTGCCCAAGATGGTCTCAAACTTCTGGCCTCAAGGATCATCCCACTTCAGCCTCCCAAAAGGCTGGGATTACAAGCGTGAGCCACTGTGCCCGGTTTGCAAATAAACTTTTTTTTTTCCGCAAATAAACTTTTTAAAGACAGAATGACTACTCTTAAATTTTGGGAGGCTGAGGAAGGAAGATTGCTTGAGCCCAGGAATTCAAGGTTGCAGTGACCTATGATCTCGCCACTACACTCCAGCCTGGGCAACAAAGTGAGACCCTATATCTAAAAAAAAACAGGAAAAAAGTGATATATTTCCTTCAAGCTATTTTTATATATAAATACACTCTTGTTTTTAATTGGGATCACTTGGCATATATTGTTTTGTATTTTGCTTTTCTGTCTTAATTTTATTTTGAGAATTCTCCCATGTAATTAAAGAGTTTTGGAAAACACTAAGATTCCATTAAATAAATGTGATGTAAATTACTCAGCACTTTACCTATTGTTAGTCATTAAGTTGTACATTTTTCATCACGAAAAATAATGCTGTGATCATATGACTCATAAAGTAGGATTTGAAAATAATAGTCATGGATAAGATGAACTAGTCAACAAGTTATGTCAAGACAATAATTAGCCATCTGGATAAAAACTAAGTTGGCTCTATTCCTCACCCTATACCACTATAAATTTCAAATGGCTCAAAGATTGACATGTTAAAAAATGAAATCATGAAAGTGTAAAAAGGGAAGCATTGGAAAAATATTCCCCTAGGAGAGGGGAAGAACTTTCTAATTATGACCAAAAAAATCTAGGATATGCAAAGTTAAGGATTGATAAATCACCCAAAAATTTTTTAAATCTTCATGGCAATAAAAGAAGAGAAAAGTCAAAAACAAATGACAAACTGGAAAAAAAAGCTTGCAAATGAACAAATGTTACGAACAGGCAGTACACAGAAAAGGAAATACAAATGTCTCTAAATCATATAAGTAAGACGCTCAACCTCACTCAGAATGAGAGAAATACTAACTAAAAACTCCACTGATGTATAATTTTTCACCCATCAGTTTGACTGAGGATCTAAGTTTGATAATGCCATATTTGGCTATAGTGAAACAGGGGCTTTCATACGTTGACGGTTGGAATGAAAATAGGCACAATCTCTATTGAGGGCAATTTGTCAGTATCTATCCAAATTATGACTGTATAGACCCTTTACCCAACACTCCTATTTTTAGGAATTGATCTTAGAGATCCACATGTACATGTACAATATGAGATGTATATAAAGTTGTTCATTGTAGCAGTGTTTGTAATAGCAAAATAATGGAAATAACCTAAATGTCTAACAATAGAAGGCTTGTTAAATAAAATATGATACATACAATGGAACACTATGACGCTATAAAAAGCAATGAGGAAGTTCTTTGTAGAGTGATATGATGACAGTTTCAAAGATACATTGTTAAGTAACAACAACGAAAAAAAGCAAAACATAGAACAGCCAGTCTAGCTAGCATGATGGATGCTAAAATTTATGCTAAAAAGATATATATATTTGTATTGGTTTTATTATAGCCATAACAACTCTCTGGAGCAACAAGTAAAAAATTATTAACCATGAAACCTATTGGGAAAGGGTGAGAACTGGGTTAGGAAGGAGTCTTTTCACTGTATACTTTTCTATGCTTTTTGCTGTTGAACCACCTGTGGTGTTACTCATTCAAAAACCGAATAAATAGCGTTAAACATGTTTGTGCAACCAAAAAAACCTGGGAAACATATTTGCAGTATATTTGATAGAAAATGCTAATATACATATTGTATGTGTAGCTTTTCTTTCCCCAAGACAGAGTCTTGCTCTGTTGCCTGGGCTAGAGTGCAGTGGTGTCATCAGAGCTCACTACAACCTCAAACTCCTGGCCTGAAGTGATCCTGCCTCAGCCTCCACAGTAGCTGGGTCTACGGGTGTGCACCACCATGCCTGGCTAATTTTTTCTTTTATTTTTTGTAGAGACGGGGTCTCACTTTGTTGCCCAGGCTGGTCTGGAATTCCTGGCCTCAAGCAATCATCCTGCCTCAGTCTCTCAAAGTGCTAGGATTACAGGTGTGAGCCACTGTGCCCGGCCTATAATCAGCTTTTTAAAATGTGAACATCTCAATAGAAAAGTTGGCAAAAGATATAAACAATTTTTTAAAAATCCCAATAGAAGCCTATTGACCAGAAGTCTGTGGCTATCAGTGATTTGTATGAGCCCATTGATGATGGCTCTGAGAGCCAGGTGTTCTGTTCATGCTCCAATGATGCCACCACACACTTTGAGACAAGCTGCAATGACATAGTCATCTACAAACGTATGGCTGGCTCGGCTTTTGACTTTGAGAACATGAAGCGCAAACAGAACGAAGTCTTTGGAAAAGCTGACCAGTGATTGCTGCCTACCCCCTCAGTCCCCGTTGCCCTCCCCCCGACCTGTGTCTGTTCTGCTCGAGGGCTGGGGTGATGGTATGGCTAGTAGACACCCCGTTTCCAGCTTCCTCTACCACATTCCCATCACCCACCTCATTGATTCCCTGATCAAATCCTTAACCTTAGGGATGGCTTGGGAGTTGGGGGGTTGGTTAGCATCCTCTTTCTTGGCCCTTTGTTATCCTAGGAAAAGAGGGTTCTTCTCCTTGTGTGTGTCTCTTTGCCAGCCTCTAATTCTTCTGCTGTTTGGGAAGAACGTGGAGGAAAAGTTGGCTTCTACCCTACTGCTCTTACCCCCACAGTCATGGCCTTTGGAGATTCCCCAGCCTCCCTCCACCAATTCTTCTGTGTGGGCAAGAAAAGGGGCCTTCCCAGCACAAAGTTGCATTCCTCCCTCCCACCCCAGTTTATCCTAATTTATTAACTTAGGCCCACCCGTCTGAGCCTGTAGCCTTCCTGCACAGCCTTCCTGTGCGGCCTGGGGGTTGTAGATTGAGCTGCCCGGCCCCTCCCAGCCCTGGCCCAGCCTGGAGGTTGGAGGTTGTTCTCGCTGTTGGTTTTGTCATTGTATTTGTGTTCTGCGGTACTGGCTGAGAGAGAGAAAAGAAGTGTGAAAAGAAGTGTGAGCGTAGCAGGAGGTGGGGAATGGATCCCACCCCTCTCTATGCCTTTCCTTCCGTGGTGGGAAACCCTTATGTCGCGAAGTGTCTGTGTCGCCTTAACCTCTAACAGATTTCACAGAATACAACACCTCCCAATGAAACTGTTGAAACTGAAAATAAAATCCCAATAGAAATATTTTTAATGTTTAACCTTAGCAAACAGAGGCACATGAAAAAAGATTATCTTTTTTTATTCTCCACCTTGGGCAAAGATTTTTTAAAATAATAATACCCAATGTCAGTGCGGGGCAGGAACACATACCCCATTCTTGACAGGCTATCGATAGGTGCAATTTCTTCAGCATTCAATCCAGTAATATGTATCAAAGCCTCAAAATCGTTCATAATCTTTGGCAAAGTGATTCCACATCTAAGAGAGTCCTCGGTGATAAACACCCCAGGCAGAACAAAGGCTCAGACTGCAATGGGTCCAGTGTGGTATGACACCATTTAATGCAGCCTGGTTAGAGGGCTGGTGACTGTGCCCTCAGGGGCCCTTTTCAGGTCCTTGGCAGGTCCCTCGGGAGGTCCCTTTGCAGCTGCCCTTCGCAGCTGCCGAGAACACCCAGGGCAGCCGATGGCCAGCAGGCAATGCTGTCACTAAGGAATCAGACTCTGCTGCCATCCAGTGATCCCCCAGGTAATTGCACCCAGCAGGAAGAAAAACTGTCGTCTTCATCAAGTAACTTATTAATAGCACCAAGTGGCCCTCTTCTCTATTTTTAACAAACACTTACAAAGCATTTACTAGGTTCCAGGCATTGTGCTCAGCACTTTACAAGCATTCCCTCTTTTAATCCTCATAACATCCTTGTGAAATAGGTAATTTTATCATCCCCATTTTACAGATGAGGGAACTAAGGTTCAGAGAGGTTAGGTAACTTGCCCAAGGTCACAGAGCTACTAGGTGACTGAGTCCAGGATTAGGACAAGGTGGCAGTTTGGCACTAGGGTCTGTGCTCTTGACCATATCCTTTGAGAAAGTCAAGGGTCTGGGTGATACTAACAGCACTTGGAGAGAACCTCCCAGCCCATACAGCAACATCACCCCCCAACCCAGCACATCTGCCCCAAATAAGTTCACGCAGGGACTGAGTTCACCTCTGCCCCATGGGCAGTCTAACTTGAGTCATGGACAACCACCAACTCAGGCTAGATCCGATGGGTTTTTTTAAAAAAATCTTTATTTGTAAAATATTTCATATATACAAAAAGCTATAGGAAATAACATAATGAATACTCAGTACTTACCAGCAGCTTTAAAAAAAATAGAGCGTTAACAGTAGTAGTGCATCACTGATGAGTTTGAACCCTTACTGCCATTGTATTAACACATGAGGGACACCGACTGGGCTATGAATGCAATGCGACTTTTATAGTAATCCTTCTCCTTCCTAATAAACAGTCCTCCCCTAATTATAGTTCTTGCAGCCTGCCGAACAAATCTACAGTTTTGGTAAGGAAGCGGCTGCTTCACAATGAAGCTGAGAAAGTTTCCTGATTTATTTGTTATGATCTAAGAAGGTAATGGCCCCTACTGGGGCTCTGAAAACAATACCCCAGGTGGGGTGCTTAGGTGTGTGCTGTGCTTTGAACTAAAGGAGATTGGAAGGCCTCAGGAGCAGCCTCAGAAGCAAAGTCTCTCTCTGACCATCTCCTGCCCTTCTGTCTCCAGCCCCTTTCTCTCCCCCACAGTGAGTCATGGAAACCAGAATTCCTCTTCCCCAAGGCAGGTCGTAGAAGCCAAAACTGCTTTCCCCTAAAGCGAGTCATAAAACCTAGAAATAGTACTCTAACCGCCCCACCCCCCCTTTCTGTGTGTGAGCTGGCCATAAAGAAATTCTCTGACCTATCTTATCTAATAGTAGTGAGTCATAAGACCCTCATTCCAGAGGGGGCCTGCCCCATACCTGGGAGGAAGGAATGCTGCACAGAGAGGCCAAGAAGCATCTGAACAGACAGGCCTTGCCAGGTTCCCCCAGGGCCAGTCTATTACCAGTAGATCGCACCCTTTTGTCCAATCACATTTCAACTCGTCTATCCATCCATTCTTCACCAAACCTAAGCATAAAAATAGACACTTTTCCCTAAGTCTTGGGTTCATTTCTGAAGGCTCCCATGTCACGTAAAACTCTGATTAAACAAATTTCTTAGGAGGCAGGAGGGGGGGTGATGAGAAATTACTTAATGGGTACAACGTACGTCATTTGGCTGATGGATACCCTCAAGTCCTGACTTGATCTCTATGTAATCTATGCATGTAACAAAATTGCACTCCTACCCCATAAAATGTATACAAATTTTTTAAAATAAAAGGCAAAAATAAATAAATAAATTTGTTTTATGTTTCTCTTGTTAACCTCTTTTATTTAACATTATAGAATTGTTGGCCATGATTTTTATGATTAGTGAGGAAAGGCATCACATCTTTCTCCCTCTACACGCCCAACCAAGGCTGCAAACCCCTAGGGCTCTGAGGAGTTGTTAAAGGACTGGGAAGCCCAAATATTCGGCTAGCATTATTTGAATACCAGAGTTATTAATCTGGGATCCACTGGCTCCTTAGCAAGTCCATGAATGTCCTGGCGGCACATGCAAAGTTTTATGTGAGTGCCTTTTTGCCTCTAGGGAGAGGGACCATTTCATATCTTTTATCTGATTCTCAAAATGGCCAGAGACCTTCCAAAAAGAATGTGAACCATTCTTGTAGATCAGGAGTCTGAAAATGACCAACAGGCCAAATCCAGCCCAATGCTTGCTTTTGTGCAACTCACAAACTAAAATACTTTTTATTTTTAAATGATTGAAAAAAATCAAACGAATAATAGCTCATGACACAAGAAAATAATATGAAATTCAAATTTGTGTCCATAAATAAAGTATTCTAGAAATGCAGCTATACTTATTCATTTACATATTGTCATGGATGCTTTTGTGCTACAGGGGCAGAGTTGAATACTTACATGGTTTGAAAAGCCTAAAATATTGCCTATCTGGCCCTTTTCCAAAAAAGTTTGCTGACCCTTGCCAGAGAAGGACTAGATAACATACCCTACGTCTATATACACCTCTTTTTTTCACTCGTGTATAGATGATGTTATGATTGATAAAGTTCAAATTCATTTTCAAATATTTTTAATTTAGTAGACATTAGTCATCTGAACCCTTTTGCTGTATTTGGAGAAATTCCCACCACACGAGTCTTGCTAGGAGACAGAGTCTGCCTCTGCAAACAGAAGGTCAGATTCTTTTTTTTTGCTACCTCCTTGGCAGCCAGGGCATGGACATGTGATTTGGGATCAGCTGATCAGAGTCCTCACCTAGACTATGAAGCTGGAGTGAGTCACATAACAAAACAAGCGTAGAGGAGAAAGTATTGTGGCAATAGTGGAGACGACAGAAGTTACACGTAACTTCCAGGAGCAAACAGCAGGGCCAGCAGTGCTAGGACGCCTGTAGCAGTGATCCACTCTGGTTGCACGTCAGTAGTGTCCTCCCCAGCCAGACCCTAAGGCATGATTTTGTCTTTGGTCCTGCTGCCTGGCCTCTGTATCTACTTGGTTAGAACTAGCTCAGGCACTAGATGAGACTGAGCTTGCATCACTCACTGCCTGGAGCAGAGAGAAGCTAAAGGTAGAGGTTACTAAATATGGACTCCAGGACAGACAATGGCTAATCCATCTCTGTGTCTTCACCACCCAAGACAGTGTCTGGCACTTAAAAAGTATTCACTAAATATCTGTTGATGAAAGAGCCAGTGAGTAAGTACATAAGTGGGTGAGTGACTGGACTAGGGATCTCTGATTTTAATAGCTTCCTGCACCTGAAACTGGCAATGAGCGTTTCATGTATCAGGGTCTCCTGATACATGAGGATAAAGACAACCCTGCTCTTCAAGCCCCATAAATGGCTTCCTGGGGTTCTCAGGCCATCAAAGATCCAGTGATGAGAAATGGTCAGAACTTGGGGATTAATGCAAATTTGATCCTGGGCCATGAGCCTCAGAGCCCCCTCAGATGATGTGTCATATCTTCTAGAAGCAGATAGTCGATCAGATAGCATGGGTGTGTGCACATATATGCATTAGGTGGGAGAATATGGACGAGAGCATATACCAGGCACACTCAGCTTCTGCCTTGGCCCTGGACCACAGACTGCCATGAAGCAAGAAACTTAGTGTTGGTTCTAAGGACCTTTTCCTGGTGCATTGATAATTTAGAAGTGGCCAAGTGCAGTACCTCATGCTTCTAATCCCAGCACTTTGGGAGGCTGAGGTAGGAGGATCACTTGAGCCCAGGAGTTCATACCAGCCTGGGCAACATAGCAAGACCTCATCTCTACAAAAAACTTTTTTAAAAAAATTAGCAGGGTGGGGTGGCGCACACCTGTAGTCCCAGCTACTTGGAAGTCCGAGGCGGGAGGATTGCTAGAGTCCAGGAGTTTGAGGTTGCAGTGAACTATGACTGTACCATGGCACTCCAGTCTGGGTGACAGGGAGAGACCCTACATCAAGAAAGAAAAGAAAAAGGCAGGTAGAAAGGAAGGAAGATAGGAAGCGAGGGAGGGAGGAAAGAAGATTACAGTGACGACTAAAAATTAGGAACATTTCATTACTTCCGGATCTATTAATATTTATGTATATTAGGTAACAGATTTTTAAGGAGCCAATGAGAACTTTCGTAGCAAATGATCAGGAATCGATAGTGGCATTTCCACAAACCTAGGGTTTCAACGATCTCAAGAGAAAGGGAGCATCAGGGACAAAGCCGCACTGAGACATTCCTACAGAGCAGAGCCTTCGAAGAAGCCAGGATGATTTTAACAGAATTTCTATAATCAGTATGTTGTATAAGCATTAGTTTCATTTTTGTCTCGTTATCCTTTGAAACTCTGTTGGGAGGGCATGATCTTTCTCTGCCCATGGGTGAAGATTTGAGGAGACACACAATTTCTGTCAGATAAGTCTTCCTGTCATTATCATATAATGTCACTTCATTAAAGTATCTAGTCACATCTAATAGTCAAAACTACAAACTTGGCATTGAATCTTTGGCTAACTTGAGCTTGCTTCAGGCTTGAAACCTCCTGTAGAGAAATGGGATGGAGTCCTTTGCTCTCTCTTCAACTCTCCCACTTGCTAGTTGTCTGCACTGCCTTGGCAGCTGGGGAGGGAGGAGCAGTAAGGAGACAGGGCCGTTCTTACTTAGCTGGTTGGCTTTGTGCTCTCTGGGCCTGCCTGGTGACTAGAGCTGGCTTTCTTTTGGGGTGGCACTTTCACAGGCTTGCCAGAGGGTCCCGCTGAGCCCCCCAATCCTGGCAGATGCGTCTCCACCCCGGCTGCTCACTTGTCCTCTCGCCTCTGTCCCTGGGTGCTAGGCTTCCATGTCCAGACCCTTTCTGCTGAGGTCACCGTGGCCCTGCTGATGGTCTGTTGGGCAATGTCAAATATGATCCACAGAAGGATCCATGAGAAACACCGATGTGTGCCTTGCCGCAAGAACTCTGCCATCAAAGCAGTTAGCCTTGCTTTTCTCTCAGAGCCCAGCCTTCAGCCCATTTCTGCTTTCTTTCTTGGGCCTGTGTTCAGGCATGAGTTTTCTGAGTCTCCAAACCAGAGAGAACATATTTCCAAACTCTTGCCCCCTTGAAATACCCCTCAGCAGACAGTGGTAGGTGTCACTTCCCCCTACCCTTTTGCCAGAATGGGGGTTGGAACTCAACACAGCTGCACCTTGTACATGTTACTTATTGCTTCATAACATATTGCCCCAAATCTTAGTTGTGTGAACAATAAACATTTATTATCTCTTACATCTTCTCTGGGTCAGGAATTTAGGAGTGGCTTAGCTAGGCAGTTCTGGCTCAGAGGCCCTCATGAAGTTCCAGTCAAGATGTCAACCTGACTTGAGGCTGGAGGAAAACTTCTAATGTGGTTCACTCACATAGTTTGCAAGTTGGTGCTGCTTTTTGGTAGGAGGTCTTAATTCCTCTCCATGTGGAATTCTCCACAGGGCTGCTTGAGTGTTCGCATGACATAATGGCTGGATTCCCAGAATGGGTAATCCAAGAGACCAAAGAACAGCAATACCTATAATGATCTAGCCTCAGAAGTCACACACTCTCATCTCTGCCATTCTTTTTTTTTTTGAGACAGTGTCTCACTGTATTGCTTGGGATAAAGTGCAGTGGCATCATCATAGCTCCCTCAAACTCCTGGGCTCAAGCAATTCTCCTGCCTTGGCCTCCCAAGTAGCTGGGACTACAGGTGCATGCCACCACATCTGGCTAATTTTTTTCTTTTTTTTTTTTGTAGAGATGGGGTCTCGCTCGATCTTGCTCAGGCTGGTTTTGAACTCCTGGCCTCAAACGATCCCCCCACCTCAGCCTCTCAGAGTGCTAGGATTACAGGTATAAGCACCACGCCTGGCCTCTGCGATTCTTTATTAGTCACACAGTGGGGGAGGGAGGAGCACTAAGAAGATAGGACAAGCTCTGATTCAATATGGAAGGAAACTATACAAGGGCATGAACACCAGGAAGTAAGAACCATTGAGGGGCATGTTGGAGGCTACCAAACAAATCCTGTTATACTTCAAGTGACCATTACCCGTAAAACAAACTGAACAAAGTACCAATAAAGTGCAGAGTGTAAATTCAGATTGGCTTAATCAAAACTTCTTTAGGGGATTTCTTGACCTTCGAAATTGTGCATGTCATCTGGCCCTGTCCACATTTGTTCCTCATCAATAAATGGGTCCAGGACTCTCCTTAAACGCAGGCAAGGCCTGATCTTAAGAGTTCCTTTTGGTTTCTCAGATCTCTGATTCTACTTAATAATCAGCAAAAATATAGCTTCGGAAATATCTTTTAGGAGTCGACATTTACAATGGAATTTATAATTCAGTAAAAACATTCTAAGTGAGTCATTATAAGAATCATCTGTTTTATTTATTTTAAAGAGTAACGATTTAAATTGAATCTATTTGGGCACATAGATATTTGACATGAAAAGTAGTTGTATCAGAATGGGCATCAGAAAAATTGCAACTCATCTTACACATAATAACTAGAAAATATTATTCTGTCTGATCATTTAAGTGTTACAAATCCTGAGAATGTTAAACACTGAACAAATTAGGTACTACCTTATAATTAAATTTTGCTTGGAAATAATTCTTTAAAAAATGTTTCAAGGTATAAATCACCTATGTATTAAACACGAATCTTTCACATTATACAAAGAGTTTAAACAAATGTATCAGTTATAGTTTGGTGGCTCTTAGAAAGCTATCAGTCAGGTTCAAGGACACACTGTTCCACAATTTCCCGTAAGTTGGGGTTTTCCATTGCAGCTGCCACTCGCTCTTTGTCATTTATCTGCTTATTGACTGAAAAACACACAGGCAAAAGTTAGCAGAAGAATTGTGTCAATATACAGTGCTAGACATTATTTTTATTAGCCTGCTAATGCAAAAAATTTAACTCCTTGAGAACTTAAAACTGTTTTTGGCCAATTACCCATAATGTAATTTTCAAGGACTAGAAGGCAGTCTTAAGAGAAAAGTATCTTCTACAATTCTACTACTTTAACTTCTTTGTCAGTCTTCTTCCATATATATGTCGGTCTTCTTTAACTTCTTCCCAGTCTTTGTCCACATGTATATTTCTCTACAGTTACAGTCAGAGCAAATACAATTTTGAAAACTGTTGTTTCTTCCCCTCAAGTCTATATTTTAAGCTATAGAATTATTTACCATGGTAAACACTGTAGGTGATCTAAATTAATTATGAAGACTATGCTACAATGAGCACCTTTAAACATAGAGTCTTCTTTTTGGAAATACTCTCTAAAAAAATCAAAGGATATGAGTATTTCTATGGTTTGATTCATATTGTTGAATTACTTTCTAAAATTATTTACCAATTTACATCTTCAGCAGCAATACGTGAGCTATCAGGTTGCCAGTAATACCTGGTATTATTTTTTATTTTTATTATCATTTTTTTTTAAGAGATAGGGTTTTGCTCTGTTGCTCAAGCTGGAGTACAGTGGCATGATCATAGCTCACTGCAGCCTTAAACTCCTGGGCTAATTTTTTTATTTGTTGTAGAGACAGAGTCTTGCTATGTTGCCCCAGCTGGTCTCAAACTCCTGGCCTCAAGTGATCTGCCTCCTACCTCAGCCCAGCAAAGTGTAGGGATTACAGGTGTGAACCCCCATGCCCAGCCATTACGTGGCATCATTAATAAAAACAAATGTATACACACATCCATAAAACCGGAAGTGAAAAATGGTTCCATATTATTGTTGTAATTTGCATTTCCTTGATTAATAGTAAAACGGAACATTTTCCATGTTTATCTATTTGTTCTTCTTGTGTGAATTTGCTGTTCATATCTCTTCTTATTAATCTACTGGGTCTCTTTTTTTAAATCAGTTAGCATGGATGGTCATATAATAAAAGTATTGGCCCATTATGTTGCCTATAATTTGTTAATAGCACTCTTCATAGAAGAATTCAAAAGAGTTCTCCATATTCTTAATGCAGACTGACTTTTCTGGGATGTCACTAAAACGTCTCATATATCCCTGTATAAATAATTTTAATTTGTTCTGTTTTGTCCTACTATAATGTGGGGTCCACAAGGGCAGAGATGTATCTCAAAGGTTGAACTGCACCTACACAGAGAAGGCACTTAGTAAATATTACATAGAAAACTAGAATCATAAGACTTAATATACTATTGCTATTATAAAATCCTATAACTCAGAGGAATTTCTAAAGGACAACCTGAGTGGGTTTAGGATACCTAAACTCTTATTTTTTAAATTAGAGATAGAAGCCCTCAGCTTATGGGGATTTGAATACATTTAGTCCACAAGGAGTACAATAATCTACATGTCTGGAACTGACGAAACAGGACATGCCTTTTATAGTTTTCATCATAGTATCTGTTTCCTGGATGAGCTGTTCCTCTGAACGCAGCAGGATTCCCTCTCTGCATCTTGCTTCTGTGTAGGAGTTTTTGCGCCTCTCTCCCCAGCCCTGTGTGTGCCTGACTCTTTCTCTGTTTGTCTATCTTACTGTTACTCTTACTCTATTACCACCTCTTTCTGCCATTCTTCTGCTGTCTTTTTCCACCTTTTCAATTTATCTCGTGATGAAAGCTAAGCACAATATGCATTTTTTTTTTTTTTTTTTGAGACAGAGTCTCACTGTGTTTCCCGGGCTAGAGTGAGTGCCGTGGCGTCAGCCTAGCTCACAGCAACCTCAAACTCCTGGACTCAAGCGATCCTCCTGCCTCAGCCTCCCAAGTAGCTGGGATTACAGGCATGCGCCACCATGCCTGGCTAATTTTTTCTATATATTTTTAATTGTCTGATTAATTTCTTTCTATTTTTAGTAGAGACGGGGTCTCGCTCTTGCTCAGGCTGGTTTCAAACTCCTGAGCTCAAACAATCAGCCCGCCTCGGCCTCCCAGAGTGCTAGGATTACAGGCGTGAGCCACCGCGCCCGGCCCACAACATGCATTTTAAATGTATGTCTCATTTTTTGCACTCTATCATTTGTAGATTAAAAACATTAAAATTCTGTTTTTAAGTAACACATAGGCCATGTAGAACATTTGTCTTTTGCTTTTCCCAAACCCCAGCTCTGCTCTTTTTAAGTGGCTTCTGATTGACTTCCCACTGTAGGCCAGAGGCCCTCTATCTAAAAAGGGCTCCCTACTCCCACTCTATTACATTAACCCAGACAGACAGCACCTGCCTCAAGAGTCCCTAAGGCTTTACTTGCCTCAATTTCAAATACACAGCCCTCTGTCCTGCCACCAAAGAGAAAAAACAAACCCTCCTAAGAGCTCATAAGTCAAGATCCCTAAAGCTGGATATTCTTTAGATGTGCAGCCACTCACCTAACCCAGTCAATATCCATGGGCTCTAGTTCACTCAGAATCCCACTGAAAAAATTACTTCCTTGAAATGCCCCACTTATGAAGGAAGAGCTAATAATTGATTGTGTCCTTTTTTACAAGTGAGCCAGTAGATACTTGGCTGGCAGAAAAACCTAGTATCCAAGGTAAAGCACTATCTGAAGTTGTTTTTCAATGTTCCAACATTCACTTACTGTCTTCTTCTGTTGAGTGGGTTCCTTCAGAAATGTAGATTTCCAACTGGAAAGAAAAAAATAGTACAACATTACGGCATCTAAGATGACATGCTATATTGGTGGAATGCACAGTGGACTCAAGAATCTAGGCATGAGGCTCCAAATTCTGTTCCTGGTATCCCTCACATTCTTCTCTAAAACAAGGACTAAAATTAGTAGGATTTTTAATTTTGGTCACCTAAGGAAGGCCTGTAGGGGGCATTTCTATTAATTTTATTATATGAATACACATAAATACAATTTTACATAAATGAGATCTCATACATGTTGTTTTACTCATGAATATGTCTCCTTTGTACTCTATTTCTTCCCAAATCAATATCTAAACTTCCTCCTGCCCTACCCCATAGGAAAGCTACATTAACAACCTAGTGTAGTTTCTTCCACATTTTTCTCTATATGCACATAATCTTACACAGACTCACACACACACAGCCAGGTTGGAAGTTTCTTTTCAATGCTTGTTTTCTAAAAATGGGATCACAATATACACAGTTTTCAACATCCTCTTTTTCTCATTCGTTATTACCTCACTATATTTATTCTCAAGTATAATATTGGTCAAATACACCCCCCTGGCCCTGCTGCACCCCTACAAATTAGCTAACCTCCCAGATCCAGAGCTTTTCAGACAACTCACAAAATTATTGCAAATCCCATGTCAAAAAAAGCACATTATATGACGAAGACATGTCTATGCTCCAGAAAACATTGAAGCATATGAACTAATTCTTATTGGTTTACTACTGAGATAAATGTTTCTCATGAGTGAAACAAAATCAGCTTATTATAGCTACAAGGGATCTTAGAGATCATCTAGTCCAATCACTTTTAAAACACAAAATACCATATAAGCTCCCCTACTGGCATAACACTCTTATTCTAGACCAATAGATATAGAATCACTCTATACTCATTTACTTTGGTTTAAAATTATGTCTGACTCTATTACTCTGAAAAATGATAAAAGGGAAGAGTCAAGCATTTATCCTGCTATTTCTATCTGAACTATACCTCAGGGTAACCAGGCAGTTGATGAGGGAACTATCACCAATAATGGGACAAACCGAAATTATAGGCCCCTTGATGTGACTCAATGAGAACACATTTATTTAGTATTCTCACCAAAAACACATAAACTGAATCTAATCAGAACACTTGATTTGAGGGACAATCTATAAAATATCTGGCCTACATTCTTCAAAAATATCAAGATGATGAAAGACAGAGGCTAAGGAACCACTTCAGATTAAATCAGACTAAAGAGACATAACAACTAATGCAATGTGTGTGGGGGGGACGGGGCAGAGACAGGAGGAGGGATTGCCATGAAGGATATTACTGGACAACAGGGGAAATTTGAATATGTGCTGTAGATTAGATGACAGTATTATATAAATGTTAAACTCCCTGGCTTTGAAAAATCATACTGCAGTAATGTAAGAGAATATCCTCGTTTTTAGGAAATATATCCTATAGTATTTAGGAGTAAAGGGGCATTATGCCTGCACTCAAATGGTTTAGAAAGTGTGTGTGTGTGTGTGTGTGTGTGTGTGTGTGTGTGGAGAGAAAGAGAGAGAGAGAGAAAATTAATGATAAAGCAAATGTGGCAAAATGTTAACAATTAGTGAATATGGGTGTCGATGTATGGAAGTTCTTTGTACTATTCTTCCACTTTTTCTGTAGATTTGAAATCATTTCAAAATAAAAAGACATTGTAATTAAAACAGTTAAAAATGCAAAATAAAATTTATGAGGTATATTATAAGCCACTAGTATTAGTACTCATTAATTTACTCAATTTAATACACATTTACTGAGTTCCTACTGTGTATAAGACCACAGCAGGAACATAGAGATGGATCATATATAAGTCCTGACTTCAAGAAGCTGATAGTGCAGGAGGGAAGATGAAAAATGAACTTAAATAGTTAGAATACAAATTAGAAAATGACATTCTCTATGTTAGAAGACAAAGAAAGTGCCAAGGAATTCAAAGAGAGAAATGGCTTTAGTTATGGCAAGCAGGACTGACATCACGGAACATAGCATTTCACTGGGCCCTAAAAGATAGGTAGAATTTGAATATATGAGATGGGAGGAAGGCAACTCCATGTAGATGGGGTACTCTGAGCAATGGCTAGGTAGCAAGGTGTAGAAAGCACACTTGCCCAGGAATTAGAAGAGACAGTAAGAGACAAGGCTGACCCATTCATGAGCTACAACCAATTACCATGAATTAACTGTGAAATCTGCAGCGTCCTTGTTTAACAGTTGGTCAAAAATATCTTCCTTAGATGTCACACCAAAAGCATAAGTAAAAAAAAAAAAAATACATAAATTGGACTTTATGACAATTAAAAACTTTTGTATTGCAAAGGGCACTGTCAAGAAAACAAAAAGACAACACACAATGGGAGAAAATATCTGCCAATCATAAATCTGATAATGCAGTGGTCCCCGACACTTTTGGTACCAGGACCGGGTTTCATGGAAGACAATCATGGAGGACAATTTTTCCATGGTGTGGGGTGGTTTCGGGATGATTCAAACTCATTACATTTATTGCGCAGTCGAACTTCTCTGCTATTGATAATCTGTATCTGCAGCCGCTCCCCAGCACTAGCATCACTGCCTCAGCTCCACCTCAGATCATAAGGCATTAGATTCTCATAAGGAGCGAGCAACCTAGATCCCGCATGCGCACAGTTTATAGTAAGGTTCGCACTCCTATGAGAATCTAATGCTGCCGCTGATCTGACATAGGCAGAGCTTATGCAGTGATGCGAGCAATGGGGGGCAGCTGTAAATACAGATGAAGCTTCACTTGCTGGCCTGCTGCTCACCTCCTGCTGTGCGGCCAGTTCTTAACAGGCCAAAGACCAGTACCACTCTGCGGCCCAGGGATTGGGGACTGCAGTGACAAGGGACTTGTATCTAGAATACATAAAGAACTCTTACAACTCAATAATGAAAAGAAAACCTAATTTAAAAATAGGCAAAAGATTTGAATAGACAGCTTTCCAAAGAAGATATACAAATGGCCGAAAAGCACATGAAAACATGCTCAACATTATTAGCCATCAGGGAAACGCAAATCAAAACCACAATAAGGTATTACTTCACACCCACTAGGATGGCTAAATCAAAAAGACAGATAATAGTAAGTGTTGAGGAGGATATGGAAAAATCAGAACCCTCATACACTGCTGGTGGGAACGTAAAATGGTGCAGCTACTGTGAAAAACAGCCCAGCAGTTACTTAAAATGTTAAACATAGAGTTGTCACATGACTCAGCAATTCTACTCATAGTTGGAAGAGAAATGAAAACATATGTCATGTCCACAAAAAAACTCGTACATAACAGTTCATAGCAGTATTACTCATAATAGACAAAATATGGAGCAACCCACATGTTCACCAACTGATGAACAGATAAATAAAACGTGGTATATCCAAACAATGAAATATTATAAGGCAATAAAAAGGAATGAAACACTGATACATGCTAAAACAACATTACGCTAAATCAAAGAAGCCAGACACAAAAGGCTCTCATATGTATGATTTCATTTAACTGAAATGTCCAGAATAGGCACATCTATAGAGACAGACTTAGAAGTAGATGAGTGGTTGCTTAGGGATGGGAGAGGGGTGGGGGAAATGGCCAGTGACTGTGAATGGGTACAGAGCTATCTTTTTGGGTTGATGAAAATGTTCTCAAATTGACTGTATTAATGCATGCATGACTCTGTGAATATATTAAAAACCCCTGAATTGCATGTTATATGAATTATATCTCAATAAAGCTGTTACAAAACAACAACAAAAACACATCTTCCTTACCTTATGTTTAAACGGTAAACACCGCTGAAGTTTTACTCTTAAGCACAGCCCTGTGGAGGGAAAAAAAACAACTCCAATTATCTCTTCATTGCTTAACTGGTTCTTTTTTTTTTTATTTCAAATTATTAAGGGGGTACAGATGTTTTCATTACATCGATACCTTTTATAATGCTTAAGTTCAGGATTTTAGTGTGCCCATCACCAAAATAATGTTCATTGTACCTGACAGGTAGGTTTTTATCACTCCCCTCCCTTAATTGGTTCTTAAAAGCATACGGCTATGTCTAAGTGTCCCCATACAATATGGGAGCTGAAAACAGCTTTGGCTCAATCCAGGGTAGGCTTCCTCTGAGCCTGGCACCATGCTAGGAAATTTAATATATAATATTACATATTCCTCATGATAATCCAGTGATCTAGGTATTACTAACCCCCTTCTACAAATTATGAAACCAAGGTCCCAGAGCTAGTAAAGTGGCAGAGTTGAGATTGGAGCCCAAGACCCCTGCAAGCCCAGGCCTTTTCTACTACATCAGTTGGCCTTCAAGCAAAGGTCAATTAATTCATTAAACTTTATTTGAGGTGGGAGGGGGGAGGAGGGGATAGGTTTATACACACCTAATGGGTGCAGTGTGCACTGTCTGGGGGATGAACACACTTGAAGCTCTGACTTGGGTGAGGCAAAGGCAATATATGTAACCTAAACATTTGTACCCCTGTAATATGCTGAAATTTTAAAAAATAAATAAATAATAAAAATAAATGAAATAAACAAAAGTATTACAAACATTAGAAAAAAATTTTTAAAAAATAACCTTTCTTTGATGCCCACAACAGGCCAGGACACACAAAAATTTAAAACCAAGTAAGAGCCATTTAAAAAGGGCCACATGAAACGTCTCACATTTGAAATCCTTTATGCCTGCAAGGTACAAATAGAGTTACTTCTCCAAAACAAACTCTGCTGAAGTTCAGTATATCATCTCACGCTAAGTCACAGTTCAATAATTTCTTTTTCAAGTTGAGTTTGTAGCAGAAATTACAACTAGACTTGGAACAGATCCTTGCTGCCAACGTTCTACTTCTCCTCACTTCAAATTAAGGAAGGAATTTTTAACAAAATCCATACTCCTAGACAACAGAAAATAAATCAAACTGCTCTTATTATGAAGAGAGAGTGTTTCAGTAATAAGTCTTGAAAAAATAAAGAGTCGCAATGGTTCTCTAGTCCACTGGTCTTGAAGGCTTTTATTTGCAGCAATTTATTTCTTCTCCCAACTAATGCATAAGGGCTTGTCATGCTACAAGGAACATTTTCTTAGTATTTTGATTTGATTAAAAATAAATATCAAGGCTGGATGTGGTAGCTCACACGTGTAATCCCAGCACTTTGGGAGGCTGAGGCTGGAGGATCGGGAGGATCACTTGAGGCCAGGAGTCTGAGACCAGCCTGGGCAACATCGTGAGACCCTGGCTCTACAAAACAATTTTAAAAATAGCCAGGTGTGGTGGCCTGTATTCCCAGCTACTCAGCAGGCTGAAGCAGGAGGATTGCTTGAGCCCAGGAGTTCCAGGCTGCAGTGAGCTATGATCATGCCATTGCACTCCAGACTAGGTGACACAGCAAAACCCCATCTCTTCAAACAAATTAACAATAAAATAAATAAAGAAATAAACATCAACAACAAAGCCTCAAACCATCCAAGACAGCAAAACACAATTGTTAGACTACCTATCTTTTAGAGAGACATGAAATTGATTTGCTTTTGGTTTTCTAAGTCCCATTAGGTTTTTCCAATCTTTTGAAAAATCCCAGAATAGGGCAAATAATTAGATGAGATATAATGAGACAGTGGCTAGCTTACACTTTTGAATGCAGTACTGCTGTAATAAATATTAGAGGACTCTAAATATATCATTTCCTTAAGAGGGTCTCCCTAGGCTGGTCCGAAGGTAGTGAGTTATCTCACTTAATTGTTCACAGTCAGTTACAGATTGAACTCCTTGTTCTACTACTTAAACCCCCTCCTCACTACTGCATTTGACTAGTCTTAAAAAAAAAAAAAAAAGAGGGTCTCCCTCTAGAGGAACTGCCTTAAAGCAAATAAATATAGGGGAGTTCCTGTTCTCCCTGCCCCAACGTTGTTTCCTTAATTCATTATTTGTGTACCATTTGGTATCTTCTTGTGTTCTAGTCACAGTTGGTGTTTTATCCATGAAGTAAATAACTGTTTTATAATTCACAAAGCACTTTCTTGATATAGCATAATTGGGATAGATATTTTAGGTTCAAAAGTAGCTCCACTACACACTAGCTGTAACCCTGAACACATTACTTAACCTCTCTGAGCTTCAGTTTCCTTATCTGTAAAACAAGTATTATAATAGTATCACAACATATATGGTTGCTATGAAAAATAAGTTGTTATGCAATGTGCTTAAAACAGTACCTGGCACATGAGCATACAGTAAATTTTAGCTATTACTATTTTTACATTATTTTATCATTTTCACTTTACAGCCAGGAAACCAAGGTAAGTGATTTGTTACATAACTAACAAGTGGCAGTGGTACAAGCTGAACCTACACCTTCTGACCTCCAAATCCTCTGCCCTCCCCGTTGAATCACAGCTGCCTTTAGTTATTCTTGTCTGGACTAAGTCAACACAAATGATTATCAACTGGTTTTCCTGCCTCACCCCTGTCCCCTTTCAGTCTTCCTTATCTTTGGAATTACTTACCAAGGTAACTTTGAGCAGGTGACAATCTAAGCAATCAGGGTGGAACTCTTACTCAGGTGCCATACTAGTATTACCTGCTCATGAGGAATGTCCCTAAACACATCGGCCAGAAAAATTGCTCTCTTCATTGAGTTTTCCAATTGTGTTGATTGAACATTGTTACTATGATACACTATTATAACTACACTCTAAAAAGCTAAGGGTCTTAACTGAAACCCACATTAAAAGGGCCAATAATAGACTAAATTTTGTTCAGAAAGTATAACAGATCTAAAATATCAACTATAACCTAATCTTAGCACTCTTACATAAGAGGTTTTTTTTTTTTTTTTTTTTTTTTGAGACAGAGTCTTGCTCTGTTGCCCAGGCTATAGTGTGGTGGTGCAATCATAGCTCACTGCAGCCTCAAACTCCTAGGCTCAAGAGATTTTCCAGCCTCAGCCTCTGGAGGAGCTGGGACTATATAGGTGTGCTCCACCACACCTGACTAATTTTTTTTTTTTTTTGGTAGAGACAGTGTCTTCCTATGTTGCCCAGGCTCATCTTGAACTCCTGGGCTCAAGCAATCCTCCTGCCTCAGCCTCCCAAAGCACTGGGATTATAGGTGTGGGCCATGGTGCCTGGCCAAGGGTTATTTTTATTTCTTGCACTCTCTCAATCTTTGTCCACATAAACACATTTTTCTATAACTGCAATCACGATGCAAATTAAACACATTCAAGCTTTTTCATGTATTTCTCACACAGATACTTTTTTTTTTTGAGACAGTCTCGCTCTGTTGCCCTAGCTAGAGTGCAGTGGCATCATCATAGCTCACTACAAGCTCAAACTCCTGGGCTCAAGTGATCCTCCTGCCTCAGTCTCCCGGGTAGCTGGGACTACAGGCACGTACCACCGTGCTCAGCTAATTTTTTCTATTTTTAATTGTTTGGCTAATTTCTTTCTATTTATAGTAGAGACAGGGTCTCGCTCTTGCTCAGGCTGATCTCCAACTCCTGAGCTCAAGCAATCCTCCCCGCCTTGGCCTCCCAGAGTGCCAGGATTATAGGTGTGAGTCATCGTACCCGGCCTCACACACATACTTTGATTTCTTGGTTATATTTATCATTTTACAACAGTAATATGAAGTTCCATTATATTGGCGCTATTTCCTATTAATAGATACTATAGTTTCTTCCATGTTTTACTATTATAAATTTGCTATAAACATTTTGTACATGTTAATATTTTCTTCTATGGAATTATTTTCTTAACTCCTGGATCGAAGAGTATAAACTTTTTAATAAAGATTTGCCAGTATATACTAAGAGGCTTGAAAATATTTGTACCACCAGACCCAAGAATTCCATTTATAGGAATGAGGCAATAATGACATATATAAAAATATTTATATATAAAGTCATCATTACAATATTATTTATAATTACAAAGGCTAGAAGTAATTTAAATGGTTACAAAAATTATGATATATCAATGATTAGCATGTAACCTATATAACTATATAATTAAAGAATATTTAATGAGAAATTTAAAAATCCTTCATATCTTTCATGCTTTCTATTTCCTAACCCTTATAACTCTGTATCTGTAGATACTCTTATTATTCCTGTTATACAGATAAGGAAATTGAGGCACAGAAAAGTAACTCACCCAAGCCTACAATATGGCAGAGCTGACAGAACTGGAATTTTAGCCCAGAGCATAGATTCTTTTATGACAGCTGATTTTTATTTTTTTCTTTATGTTTTTGCGGAGTTTCAAAATTATTGCCGATAAACGTGTTACTTTTACAACTAAATAGAGAGGCCCATGTAAGAATTCTTTCTTATATGTGAAAATATTTTTAGCCACCTCCTCCACATCAGCATAGTGGTAGTACTTTCAATGTCTGTTGATTCAGAAATTGTCCAATGACAAAAAATAACTATGTATTCAATAGTTTTTCTAGAAATGGAATTTTAACAAGCACAACTAAACCTATGGATTCACAGACCTTCCAGTCCTTCAAGATGCAGCCCATAGGCTAGAAACCACTAATAGAGGAAACCCAGGTCAACCAGTGAGAAGAGAAAAGACAGAAATCACAGTACTGGGAGCAATAATGAAATATTGACCTTTTCAATTCTTTTTTTTTTTCTTTTCAATTCTTTTTATAAACTTGTTTGCTTTTCGACAGATTGTATGTTCCCATGGTTTGAAAAGTCTCCCTCCTACCCTATCGCCATCTGCCCAGTTCCTACCACCACTATTACCTGCTAATAGCCATCACAGATATTCAGAATAATTTAGAATTTATATACATGTGTATATATATATATATATATATATATATAAAAACTTACCAATAAGAGTCGCCAAAGAGCAATGAGGTACTGTTGGCGTAAACTTGATAATAACCAGATAGTCTTCTTCATTTATCTCCTGAACCTCCACACAACTTTCCGTTACCACTTCCAGTTCTTCTAGGGTATTGGGCTTTTCTGGGTCACGGATAGTTCGAATCAAATCTAAAGAATCATCAGAGACAAGATGTTCTATTAAAACATGAATATTTTAAATAAAGATGATTTTGCCAGTCCTAATCTAATCACTGACTTTTAAATTTAAGCAAACACTACGGTAACTCCCAGGTCTCTGACAGAAATTTTCACTACTGGTTTCCTTTTGAGAAAACTGTTTTCTTGGATTATTATTCAAACATATCCATCAATGGACCAAATCCAACACTGCAGAGAGAATATAATAAGAATGGAAAGAGTGTCATGGAAGCTCAAGAAGAAGAAATACTTTTAGCTTGGGAGAATGTGGCATTGGGCTTTATGGAAATATTAATAGAATCTGAATGAAGACTTTAAAAAAGGGTAACATTTCAGTATTTGACATTTAAAGTGAAGGAAAGTAAAGAATAAGAGCTTAGTTTGCCTGGAACCAAGCATAAGCGAAGAAAAGTAGTAGAATATAAGGTGGAGTCCTGAAGACTTTAAACAAGGGAGTACCAGGAACAGCATTGTGCTGTCAGCTGGTAACTCATCCATCCACCAGCTGCTGGCAGACTAAAAAGCAGAGCCGACGATACCAGCTGAAAAAGCTGGACCTAGAACAGTGTCTGGGAGAGCAGTGACAGAATGAAAAGACACAGAACAAGGAAGAAATTTGGGTGGGGCCTGGGGCAAATGACCTCAATTTCATACATAATGATTTTGAGGTGCTTTAGGAGCAATCTGATGAAACTTTCTAGCAAGTGTTGAACTGTGGCATAGGGTTTAAGAGAGCACCAAAGCTAGAGTGGTAGTTAAACCCATGTGATTCACAAAGAATGAGTATAAATTTTGGCTGAATTACCATGAATGCTTTAAAATGAAAAACTTATGCCTGGGGCCTACCCCAAAAGATTCTGATTTAATTGGATTAGAGTATGCCTGGCCATTGAGAGTTTTCAAAATTCCTCAAGTTGTTCTTAAGTGTAACCCAGTTTGAGAATCCCTAGTGCAAAAGGAAAGAGACCCAAGGATAGATCCATGGAAAGCACCTAATTCAGGGATCAGAATGAGAAGGAAAAGCGAAAAGAATTAGAGAAGAAAAGAGAGGGATGGTTAACAAAATTAAATACTGAAGAAAAATTCAGGTTGATGAGAGCTAAAACAGATCTCTAATTTGTCACCCAGGAGGTCAGCAGTAAGAAAGCAGTTTCGGCAGAGACGGTGAGGGCTGAAGCTAGCTTGCAAAAGGGGAAGTGAGTGGGACCTGAAAGTGTCTTCCTGAGGCCTTGGCTGGGAAGGGAAAGGGCAAGGACAAGGAAAGGACAGAGCTTTATAAGGGAGCTACAACAATGACCAGGGAAACTTGAGTATGTTTTATAGCCCAAGGAAAAGAGAGATTGAAAATATAAAGTGGGGAGGAGGAGAAACTGGTAAAATAAGGGAATGGGATCAAGGATGTGGGAGCCTAGGTTAGCCCCGGAGAGGACAAGATTTCCTAATTATTCTGAGGCTGGAGAAAAAGATGAAAAGAAGAACGAAAAAGAAAAACGGTGAGATAGAAAGAAGTAGAATTTAATGTAGCATGGGCTTGATGTTCTCAAGCCTGAGGTTTTGTTCTATTATTTATAGCACCCCTGTAATCGGAAATGCAGCTGAGAAGATTAAAACAAACTCTATTTTCTCCCTAGCTATCTCCTGGGCTTGTCACTTGATTAGAAACAGAATTTGAAAATATAGGGAGGAAACAGGATAAAGCTTCTCTTTCACAGAGCTGTGTTATCACAGGACTTAGGGAAATGGGGTTTTGGAATTTCCTTTTCAAAGGTGCCTTATTCTAGGCCTTTTCCCTGCAAGTTATACAAACTGTTTTATATTCTTTATATATCTCTGAGCTCTAAAATTAAATCTCACCCCTTATTAAACTTATCTAGTTTTCCAGTTTCTAGATTTGAAAGATTTGGATTTATTTCTTTAAAAAGAAAGCAATGTTGCTCTTCTCACATTACTCCCCTCACTAAAATTCTTCATTTACATTTAAAACCATCAGTATCCAATTTCATCCTACTACCTAAAACAAGGTTCAACCACACCTCCACCTTTAACCACAAACTCTGTCCTGTAGCCCCATCTATCTGCCATTTCCTATGTCATTTTCTCACCTCCATACTTTTGTTCTAGTTTCCTTAGTATGCCCTTTGACCCTGTACATATCCAGATCCTAATTATTCTTTGAGGCCCAAGTCAAGTGATTCCGTCTCTTTAAAATCTTCTGGATCCCCCCAGTCAGAGACTAGTACCTCTCCTTTCTCTGAATTTTTGTTATCTATTATTCAGAATCATCTCTCTTCCAGAGTTGTATCCCCAGTGCCCTAACAGCCCTAGATGCTGTAGACAGAGGTCTGCCAGGACAGGAATGTGTTTATCTGCTTTGTGGAGA
The DNA here is from genome assembly GCF_000956105.1 of Propithecus coquereli. Lineage (NCBI taxonomy): Eukaryota > Metazoa > Chordata > Mammalia > Primates > Indriidae > Propithecus > Propithecus coquereli. The sequence goes on along the minus strand of NW_012147634.1, from coordinate 3,983,060 downwards.
TCATCACACTGGTAATTATCATCTGGCTGGGGCTGACTAGGTAAGTCTTGCCTCTAGCAAGAAAGTTAAACTAGATCAGCTCCCAAGGTATTTCCCATCTCTAACTTCCTTCCACTGGTCTATAATCCTTACCTGAATTATATTTGTATTGTACGGTTAAATGTCTCAACATTATATCCAGTCTTTTTAGTTTTCAGAAACAATACGACTTACCAAAAAAAGAGAGAGTCATAAGACAATTGTGAAGTGGTGGAAAGCGCACTATGTTTGGAATCAGAAGACAAAGGCTTTGGTTTTTGCTCTGTTTCTTAATGGCAGTGTGACCTCCAGGTCGTTGGTAGTTGTTTAACCCTTCTAAGCCTGTTTTATCATCTGTACAATGAAGATGGTCCCAAAGATTAAATAGAGAATATTTTAATATAGTACAGTGAGAAGCATATATATATGTGCGTGTCTGTGTGTGTGTGTATATATACATATATATATTTCTTTTTTTTTGCACTTGAGGCCTTGCTACAAGAAGTCCTCTTCTTTAAGGGACCTCTGCCTATTGACTTTGCTCCAGAAGAAAGTGGCTTTGACCTTGGGCCAGTCCCCAACTCCGCCATCACCCAGAAGCGCACGCAGGAGCTAGAGAAGAAAGGAGGCTCGAGTAGTGCAATCAAGCCAGCTTTGCTTCCTAACCAAGCACCCTCTCCTAAGTCTTGGGATGCCACTAGGACATAGGGCAGACAAGAGGAATGAAACGTTTGAGGCCTCCAGGCCTAGCTTGCCCCGGGTTTATGAAGAGCCCAGGTCCTAGAAGGACCCACACTCCCCCGCGTGACTTAGGACCCTAAAGAAAACGCTTCCCACGCTCCGGACGAGATCCGGTAAATATCCGGGTCTCCACTCCCAGCCCTCACGTGAGGCTCTCATACCCTCCCCGCCCTCCGCTCACAACGCCAAATGCTGCATTGGGTAAAATTAATTACCATAAATCTCTAGCGCTTTCTCTTCCATGATCCCGGGCTGCCGGGCAGCTCCCCGCTCAGAGAAGCCCGAGAGCCAGAGGACACTGCTCAGCGTCCAGGAGAGCAGCCCAGACACCCGCTCCATCCTCATGCTCCGCCATCCCTGGCGACTGTCCCACCCGCGCCACCGTCTCTCAGCAGCCGGTCTCAGTAGTTATCAACTTCCTGGTGTTCAAATGGCCCAACACAAGCCTAAAGATTCAGGGAAGCAGAGAACAGGCGCGACAGGACAGAGTAGCGCGGAGCACGTAGGGAAAAAACCCGCGAGAACTACAAACCCCAGCATGCTTTGCTCGGTTTCGGCGGGACAATAACAACAATCCACGCGGCCCGTGAGGCGCATTGCGTGCTGGGATGTTTTCTGTGGACGATGGCAAACTGTATTCTGGGACTTGTAGTCTCCACCGGGGAGGAGTGGATGTAACGGTCTGTTCACCGCCACTTATTGTCTCACTCAGCGCCCATGATGAAATAAAGATGAATCCCAAAGAGGTAGGGGAGAGGAGATCTTGGTTTCTAGTGCTGGAGGAGGTTTCTAGCACGGAGATTCTTTACAGTTATTTCTCTGAGGGAGCTGCTTCCAGCACAAAATCTTTATTATTTCCTGATCGGGCCGGAAGTGGGTTTCTGTTGTGGTGAAAAGGCTTGTATGGGGAAGCCAGTAAGGCAGTTAGGCATGGCGGGGGGAGGACTTTCTGGTTTTCTCTCATCTCCTGGGGACTCAGTCCAGCAAAACAACCCACTACGGGGTGAATATTTATGCCAATGGCCTTTAAAGTCAACTTAGAACAAGAGAACCTTCCCTGTGTCCCATATGTCCAATGGAAACATAATGGAGATCACCATCCTGAAAAGAGTATCTTAAGTAAGCCCTCTGGTGTTCGTGGCTATGATGGATGCCAGTAACAAGGTTGATTATGTTATTTTATCCATCCATTCCTCCAATCAAATCTTAAACATTATTTGGATACTTAATTTGCCGTACACTATCTGTAGGCGCAGAGGATACAAAGATAGGACATGGTCCCTGACTTGAAACATCTCACATACCTGTGAGGAAGCTAATCCCTGATGTTGAGGGATTTGTAGCTAGTACTAAACTAAACCTTTTGTCAAAGTTGATGACAAGTTTCATCTCTATTGAAAAGAAAGGCAGGATTATCTTTCAAGATTATTCCCTGATAACATACCCATTTATCTATCTTTAAACTCCAGTCTTGTTTGTCTAGTTGATTTAGGCTTTCGACTCACCAATCAATGAATAGTTTAGGTCCCAGGAAAATTTTGTTCAGAGTTTAATAATTTCCTTGCCATCTATTCCACTGACTTACTCCACAGCAATTGAGAGGATAATTTTAACTTCTTTACAGCCAAATTTAGGACACTGAGGTCTCACCTCCCCTGTGAGGCCTCCGGACTTCACAAAGCAGAATGATGATCTCTTTCACTGTGCTCCATAGCACTGAACGTGACGAATTATTTTTTTGTTTGTTTGTTTTTGAGACAGGGTCTCACTCTGTTGCCCAGTCTAGAGTGCTGTCCATCATCATAGCTTATTGCAACTTCAAACTCCTGGGCTCAAGCAATCCTGCCTCAGCCTCCCGAGTAGCTGGGACTACAGGCGGTCGCCAACACGTCTGGCTGACTTTTGTATTTTTTTGTAGAGACAGGGTCTCGCTATGTTGCTCAGGCTGGTCTTGAACTCCTGACCTAAAGTTATGCTCCTCACTCGGCCTCCCAAGTGTTAGGATTACAGGCGTAAGCCAACACACCCAGCCTGAACATGATGAATTGTTGATTTACTTGCCTGTCTCCCTCATTAAATTGTAAGCACCTAGTGGGCCAGGAGCTTCTTTATTTCTGTATCTCAAACTCATAACAAGGTGCCAGGCACACAGTAGATGCTTGATAAATACTTCTTGAATGAATTAACTGAATGTTGTCCAAGGAATAAGTGGTGAAGCTTTCTTGCAGTCTGTTCAGAGACCTCAATCAAAAATATTTATTGAATCTCTGAAGGCACTGTGCTTTGAATGGGTGGGTCGCATGTAGAGGTTTTCAAACATTTTTAGTCATAGCCTCCTTTATTCAAACGAAATCTTTTTAGAAGCTTGTTAGATAAAGCTATCCAGAACACAAAGGGCCCTAGGAACCTGCGCAGCCCCTAGCTCCTTTTCTGCTCCTTCAGCCCCCATGGTTAACATCTCCACGTTGCGGTTCCTGGCTGCGAATTTACTGAGCAGCACCCGCAGCTCGCTGCCGCCCCGCCCCCGGCGCCTAGGCCCCGCCCCTGCGTCTCCGCCCCACGGGTCCCGCAGGGTCTGTTGCGGCCCTCCCACCCCGAGCACCATTGGAACGCTTTGCTCGCGGCACTATCTCTCTATAAAGTTGTTGTTGCGGCTTCCGCCCCGGGTGGAGGAAGATGGCGTCGGGTGGTGGTGGCTGTAGCGCTTCGGAGAGACTCCCTCCGCCCTTCCCTGGCCTGGAGCCGGAGTCCGAGGGGGCGGCCGGGGGGTCAGAACTCGAGGCTGGCGACAGCGACACCGAGGGGGAGGACATTTTCACCGGCGCCGCCGCAACCGTGAGTTCGCACCCTTTGGGGCAGCTGTCGAGAGGGCGCCCCAAAAGGGAAGAGAGGCTAAGCGAGGGTCGGGGAGGCTGGGCAGAGTGGGCCGGGTGAGATCTTGTCTCGGTGTCGGCAGTCCGGGCTTGGAGTCTCTGAGTGAGCATGGAGCCGTAGGGCCTGGCTTACCGGCACCCGGGCGGCACGAGTGATGAGTGAGGGGTGTGGTGGCTTCGCCTGTGAGGTCCCTAACAGCCAAGAGCTGCCGAGCCCGTCCTTTGGCCCTGCTGTGTATTGACCCCACAAATCTACAGGGTTGTTTTGCTGGTCGTGTCCTGCCCGGGCTGATTTAATAGGTCAAAAATAAGGGAATGGGGTGCAGACCTTCCTTTCCTCCGTCTTGCTGCTTCTAGGATGAATAATGTTGTCGGGAGTAGACCAGAGTAAGTGAACCGTCCACAAGTCCTTTCGTTAGCTCAGCATTTACCGGTGATTACCAAAAGCCCTTTCTGGATCTTAGTTTACAAAAGTTAGGTTGACTCCTCTGATCGCTAGGAAAATCGGGCCAGAGGCCGGTTAAGTCGCTGCCAGAGAAATCACTACATAGCTCAGAAAGCTTTGTCCCTTTTAAAGGGGTGCGTTGAAGTGCCCAACTACTTCATTGGGAGCAAATCTGTAAATGTGAGGAGGAAATGGTGTTTCCCATAGTAAATATCTGGATTTCTAATAAGAGTTATGTATTGGAAAAAACTAATCTTTATATGTGAAGTGTGGAAATCAGTAATCAGTTATGGAACCAGTAGAGATGTTGTGGGCTGTTTTAGAGAATATTTACTCATATCACTTGGTACAGTTCGTTCTGGGCTGTAAAATTCTTCAGTGCTGAGTCTGTGAGTTTACCTTTCTATCTTGGATAATGCTTCTCTTCATAGCAGCTACTCAGTACACACTGACTAAGTAAAACAGCTTTACATTATTTATGTAGCATGTGTCTGAAAAAGTTTGAGGCTTGCTTAATTTGTGTCAGAAAATTTTCCCTGTATTCGGGAATTGAGTCCATAATCCCATCTCATAAAGTGCTTGGTTATGCTAATATAACAGCTCAAACTGTCTAATGTCTGTTATTCTGAGAAATAATTCTTGCTGCTAATTTAGTCTTTCTGTAGCTCTTTTAAAGTATTTCTTTAGTAATTCTCTGACAAGTCATGGAGAACAGCTACTGATGGTAACTGCTGGGATGATAAATATTCTGGGTATCAGACTGGGTATCTGAAATAGAAACTCTGGCACTGAAAGTGATCGGTTACATAGGCAAGTGTTGATTTATTTTCCAAAAAGGGACGTGGATGGATGAGGAGTTATTTTCTAGAGTTCTCAAGAGTTCAGGAGGCTGCAGTTCGATCTCACCAGATTAAAAATCCTTTGCCTAACTTCCAGCTGAAAAGCAGGCGGGGGGCATTCAGAATGACCTTGTTCTGCCACAGAAAGTGTAATTATTTTTATTTAGATTTGATCTAGGAAAATTGAGTTGCTAAGGAAAACTGAAATGCCACCTGTAAGCCATTTTTTGAGCTGGCTGCTCTGTTGTTAATCTTCAGGAAGGCAAGACCCCAAGATTGTTCACTAAACTGTGACTGTCTTGTTAAACAGCAATTAAATGCAAATTATAATCCAATAAATGCTTTAGGTGTGAGGCAGAGAAGATAGGGGATTGCAGCACTTCTGTATGTTAAAGAACAAGATTGAAGAATAAAGTAATTAAGAATGTGGTCTTTGGGGGAGGGAGGGCAAGGGCAACATATGTAACCTAAACATCTGTACCCTCATAATATGTTGAAAGAAAAAAAAAAAAAAGAATGTGGTTTTTGAAGTCTGATTTAAATCCGGGCTCTACTGCTTGCTAGCTTAGCTTGGACAAGGTACTTAATTACTCTCTACAGTTTCTTTACCTGTAATATGTGAATAATAATAGTATTTACCTCTACCACTATTGTGAAAATTAAATTAAAATACCTGTAAAGCATTTAGAACAGTTCTTTCCACTTAATAAACATTTAAAGAATGCTTACTTTTTTGAGGGATTGAGCTGTATTTGTTGGTGAGCATTTTGTAAACTAGAATTACTTTAAGAATTAAAAAACCCACAAAATCTAATAATGGGTTGGAAAAGTTAACCCAAAAATGGGTAATATAGTTTACTAAAATAAAAACTAACTAGTAATAAGATTGGTTTGATTAGCTAAAAGCCATCAAAATTGGCACTTACTGACTTTAATAGCATCTTACTGATTTAAGTTAATCGTCATGTTGTTTTTGTTACATCTTGGAGACAAAGAGAGGGGCATTGAAGAATTGGGAAGCTGAGGCATGTAAAATTTAAAATTAATTTATGGTATGCGTGTAATTTCCTGTACATTGATATAACAGCTGCTGTTGTTAATCATCCCATCTGCTCTCTTTTACAGCCCAAGAAGCTTTGTTAATGCAGTAATAACAATGTGATTTGATTTATAATTGAAAGAGCAGCCTATGATATGCATTTCAGAATCTGTAAACCGGAACTTGAATGGGAGAGACTGAAGTTAAAAGAATTATTAAAATAAACCTGAAGTCATTGCTTTAAGACTGACAACCAGCTTGTGTAGGTTCTGATTCTTAAAACTACTAAGACCTTACCTTCTTTCTGCCTCTTACTTTGTGGGCTTATAAATAAAAAGGTCTAAAACTCTAAATATATTATCTGCATCTTTGACATAGAATTAAATCCAGATGTGTATCTTTGTAGTTAAAACCTTCTTAGTTCTAGGATAGGATTAATTTTTCATTAATAAAACAAGAGATTGAGGCCGGGCGCAGTGGCTCACGCCTGTAATCCTAGCTCTCTGGGAGGCCGAGGCGGGCGGATTGTTTGAGCTCAGGAGTT
>NW_012147634.1:3954194-3976511 GCF_000956105.1 Propithecus coquereli | reverse complement strand
ACAGATTCTCCCCTAGAACCCCAGAAATGAACACAACCCTACTGATATCTTGATTTTAGCCCAGAAACCTGTATTGGACTTCTACAGGACTATAATATAATAAAATTGTATTGTTTAAACTGTTAAATTTTTGATAACTTACTACAGCAGCAATAGAAAACTGATACACCGAGCTGCAGTGACGCCACTGCACTCTACCCAGGGTGACAGAGCAAGACTCTGTCTCAAAAAAAATAAATAAATAAAAATAAAACGAGATTGAATTGAAGCCATTCCTTTGGCTTTCCTAACTTTTAAAATTATAATGTTCAAAAAAAGACTATAAATGGCATACAAATTTTTACAACTCATTTGACCTCACTGGTCTTATTTGTAAACTTCTAAACCTGGGTGATTAGAATTGAAGCAAGTTCTTTTATTTTCCTTCCCAGGAGTTCTTATATGCTCATCTCTCTTTAGCAGTGTGCCAGGACCACAATTAGATTTGCCCTCTAAATAAAAGGGAAGACTGTGGAGGGCTTTCACGTGCTGAGAGAAAGGAGGAAATCGTAAATAAATGATATCCTCAGTTCAGATTTTGGCCAAATTTGGCAACTTCTCTTGATGATATATCAGATAATTAGAATTTTTCCCTGTTACTCTTATTCTTGAATAGAAACCCTAATGATTATAGAAATGTCTGGGAAAAATGAAATAGAATGAAGAAGGAATAGCAAGGGACTTGAAAAATCATATGTTGAATAATTATTCTTTGATTAGTCAAGAATTTACATATGTCTACTGTTGTTAAAGATTAATGAACACTATAAGTTTTATTGATATTCAAAAGTCTCATTTAGTAGTTAGCTCCTAATAGTGTACAGAGAGTTATATAAATATAAGTTATGTAGTAGCATTTAGGCAGGAAAAGACCTTCTCTTTTTAGAATCCAGCCTTAAATCTGTAATCAATGTAACATGTTCTGAGTGTGGCCGGCAAATAAGCTTTTTAAAAAAAAAAAGTGATAAAAAAAACATAACAGGCGGATGTGGTGGCTCACACCTGTAATCCCAGCACTTTGGGAGTCTGAGACAGGGATTGCTTGAGGCCAGGAGTTCGAGACCAGTCTGGACAACACGGTGAGACCCCCATCTCTAAAAAAAATCTAAAAATTGGCTAGGTGTGGTGGCATGCTTCTGTAGTCCCAGCTACTCAGGCTAAGGCTACAGTGAGCTGTGATTGGCCAGTGCACTCTAGCCTGGGCAACAGAGGGAGACCCTGTCTCTAAAAAACAACAATAAAAAAAAAAACACCAAAATTTACCATCTTTATCATTTTTAAGTGTACAGTTCAGCAGTGTCAAGTATATTCACATTGTTGTGAAACAGAGCTCCAGAACTTTTTCATCTAGCAAATCTGAAACTCTCTACCCATTAAATAATAGTTCCTCTTTTTACCCTCCTCCCCAGCCTCTGGTAATCACCATTCTACGTTCTGTTTCTGTGAATTTGACTACTTTAGCTACCTCATATAAGTAAAATCATCTAGTATTTATCCTTCTGTGACTGGCTTATTTCACTTAGCATAATGTTCTCAAGGTTGATCCATGTGGTAGCATGTGACAAGATTTCCTTCTTTTTTAAAACTGAATAACAATGTATATATCACATTTTGTTTATTCATCTGCCAGTGGACATTTGGGTTGCTTTTACTTGGGTATTGTGAATCGTACTGCTGTGAACATGGGTGTACAAATATCTCTTCAAGACCCTGCTTTTAATTCTTTTGTGTATATACACAGAAGTGAGATTCCTGGATCATGTGGTGGTTCTATTATATTTCCAATTTTTTGAAGAACTTCCATATAGCTTTTCATGGTGGTTGCACTGTTTTACAATATCACCTCAGCTCTTTTTAAAACCAGTTTAATGGGGATAGGTTGGTTAATGGATATGAAAGTATGGTTAGATGGGAGGAATGAGTTCTGATGATCTGCAGCACTGAAGGGTGAATATGGTTATCTAAATATATTGTATATTTTCAAAAGGCTGGGAGAGAGGATTTTTTTTTTTTTTTTTTGAAACAGGGTCTCACTCTGTCACCCAGGGCTAGAGTGCAGTGGCGTCATCGTAGCTCACTGCAACCTCAAACTCCTGGGCTCAAGCGATCCTCCCACCTTAGCCTCCCAAATGCTAAGATTACAGGTGTCAGCCATTGCGCCTGGCCTAGAATAGAGAATTTTGAATGTTCATAATGCAAATGATAAATGTTTGAGGTGATGGATATGCTAATTACTCTGATAATTACATGTTGTATACATGTAAAGTTTCCTTCTATTCCTGTTTTGACAAGAATTTTTAAATAAAAGACTTTTTTTTTTTTTTTTTCCAAGACAGGATCTCACTCTGTTGCCTGGGCATCAGCCTAGCTCACAGCAACCTCAAACTCCTGGGCTCAAGCGATCCTCCTCCCTCAGTCTCCCGGGTAGCTGGGACTACAGGCGTGTGCCACTACACCTGGCTAAAGGACAGCTAATGTTAAAATGCAAATTGCTGAGTCTAAAGCCCAGGTTTCTGACTTGGGGCCTGGGATGAGGTCTGAGATTCTATTTTTAGTCTCGTTTTTACTCAGGCTGGTCTCAAACTCCTGAGATCAAGCGGTCCTCCTGCCTCGGCCTCCCAGAGTGCTAGGATTATAGGCGTGAGCCACCTCACCAGCCAGTTTCATTCTTTTTAATGGCTGAATAATATTCCATTGTGTATATGTACCATATTTTTCTTTAGTCATTCATCCATTGATAGACACTTAGGTTAATTCCATATCTTGGCTATTGTGAATAGTGCTAAAATAAACATGGGAGTGCAAATAGCTTTTCAATACACTGATTTCCTTTCTTTCAGAATATACCCAGCAGTGGGATTGCTGGATCATATGGTAGTTCTATTTTTCGATTTTTGAGGAACCTCCATACTGTTTTCCACAATGGCTGCACTACTTTGCATTTCCACTCACAGTATATGAGTGTTCCTCTTTCACCCCATCCTCACCAGCATTTGTTATTTTTTGTCTTTTTGATAATATATTCCTTTTTTATACATTGCTGAATTTAGATTGCTGATATTTTTCTTCAGAATTTTTGCATCTATGTTCATAAGATAAACCTGTTTTTCTTTCTCATGAGACCTTGTAAAGTTTTGGGATCGAGATTATATGGTACTTTGTCTTTTTCTCTTCTTTCAAGAGTGTTTGTAGGATTGGAATGATCTGTTTTTGTTTTTGAAACTGGGTCTCACTCTGTCGCCCAGGCTGGAGTGCAGTGGCATCATCATAGCTCACTGCAGCCTCAAACTCCTGGGCTCAAGTGATCCTCCTGCCTCAGTCTCCCAAGCAGGTGGAACTATAGGCACATGCCACCACGCCTGGCTAATTTTTCTATTTTGCAGGAGGGTGGCAAAGAGGAAGGGGATGTGTGTCTCACTCTTGCTCAGGCTGGTGTTGAACTCTTGGCCTCATGCTATCCTCCCAACTAGTTCTCCCAAAGTGCTAGGGTTACAGGTATGAGCCACCATGTGTGGCCAATAGACTCATTGGTTTCTTCATCATTGAATTGTACCAGCAGTTAACTTAGCTTCAGAGTTATAGAGGAAAAGCTAATAAAAGTAGTTATAAAGCACTACTTTTAGAATAAAGGGAGAAGACTTTTAAAAATGACTAATAACCCAACTGAAAATTTATTTAAAATTAGAGTTTGGGGCTTATGACAAAAACAACAAAGATCTCAGTTGTGGTTTCTCGAGGGAGTTGCTGCCCCTTTGCTTACTTAGGTGGTAAGCAGCTCTGATAACGTGGCCATTTGCACTTCATTTGGTTAGGAGGGGAAAGAAGAAAAAGAACACTCTAATTTCTCTCCCTTCGTCCTCAAAGCTTCTCAGCACTCTTCAGTAACTTTTGGCATAAATAAATCATGAATAGTTGATAGTTGCCAGACCAAGTAGCCATAAGTATCTCGTGTTCGGGAAAAGCTGTTGCTCAACTTTTTCTGGCTTATTCTTTTGCTTAGTCAGATGGACAGTTGTGGCTTCATTCTGCTTTCAAGCAGATTTGAGCTGGGTTTGCATTTTCAGTTTAGAAGGTAATCCACCCATTAGTACTCTGATCCTTCTGCCGTTTTCTGGGCCCTTCTAAGTTCTGTTAGTTTGAGACCCAAAAAGTTTATGGAAATTACATCAGAGAATTCAGGAGAATGTCTGTAGCTAAATTTCGGGAGATCGTGAGGTCTCTAATGGCCTTGCTCATGGTTTTCCTTAACTAGGTCAATGGTCAGCTTCATGCTCACTTTCCCCACCCTTCCAGCCTCCCCTTTTCCATTTTCGTTAGTCCCTCTACTCTTTATATCAAAAATTCTTTACCTTTTTGAGTGTTGTGGGCCCATTGGCAGGCCAGTAAAGCCTGTGGATACATTTCCAGAATAATGTTTTTAAATATATAAAATAAAATACATAAGATTACAAAGGAAACCAATTATATTGAAAATCAGTTGTCAACACATTAAAACAATTTTATATTAGTAACATATACTTTTTAATGCTTTAAATAAGATCTAGAAACAGGTATGATTACCATAATTTTTAAATTCCCATATTATGAAATTACCATAATTTTTAAATAGAAATGAGCATAAATGATACTTTGAGATGTGTAACAGCTATAATATATAAAATATCTAATATCCGTTAGTTATAGTCTCAGGTACTGCTGTTGCTATTATGGTTTGTTGCCTATCTTTGTGATTAAAGGCAGTGCTGAATTTCAGTTAGAAGTTAGTGAAAATGAAATTGTAATTTTATTCCCATCCAAGTTCATAGACCACCCTCTGAAATCTATGGCTTATGGACCCCAGGAACCTCTAGTTTGAACTTCTTAAGCTATGAAAGGGAGTAATACTGTGAAATCATTTGGGTTAATCAGTGTTTACCCAGTTTGTAGAGTAGGAGGCACCCTATTCCCAATTCCAGTAGACACTGAATGCCTATTGTCCCAAGCACAGATGCTTTTAGGGCATCTGTGCCAGATTTGAAACATGGTGGTAGGAGAGGAGCCACTGCCTGTGGTAGGCAGAGTAATGCTCCCCCTTCCCCGCAAAGATGTCCATGTCCTAATCCTGGAACTAGTAAATATGTTAGGTTATGTGGCAAGGGGAAGTTGGAATTAAGATTGCTCATCAGCTGACCTTAAGGAAATTAGGCCGGGTATGGTGGCTCATACCTATAACCCCAGCACTTTGGAAGCTAAGGTAGGAGGATCACTTCAGGCGAGGAGTTTGAGACCAGCCTGGGCGACATAGTAACACTCCATCTCTACAAAAAAATTTTTTAAGTTAGCTAGTGTGTAGTGGTGCGTAGTCCTAGCTACTCAGAAGGCTAAGGCTGGAGAATTGCTTGAGCCCAGGAGTTCAAGGTTACAGTGAGCTATAATTGTGCCACTGCCACTCCAGCTTGAGTGACAGAGCAAGACCCTGTCTCTAAAAGAATAAAAAAATAAATTTTTTTTAAAAGATAGGGAAATTATCCTGGGTTATCTGGGTGGGACCAGTGTAAAATCACAGGAATCCTTAAAAGTGTAAGAGAGACCATGGAAAATGATTACAGGAGAAAGGCACAGAGAGATGAAACATTGCTGGCTTTGAAGATGGAGAAAGTGGTCCATAAACGAAGGGACAGCCTCAAGAAAGGGCAAGGAAACAGATTCTCCCCTAGAACCCCAGAAATGAACACAACCCTACTGATATCTTGATTTTAGCCCAGAAACCTGTATTGGACTTCTACAGGACTATAATATAATAAAATTGTATTGTTTAAACTGTTAAATTTTTGATAACTTACTACAGCAGCAATAGAAAACTGATACACCGAGCTGCAGTGACGCCACTGCACTCTACCCAGGGTGACAGAGCAAGACTCTGTCTCAAAAAAAAAAAGAAAAACACAAAAAAGAAAACTAATACATTGCCCCACTTTGTTCATTTCTTCCTACAAATAAAGGTGACCAAAGGAGCAGCATTTCATGCCAAGTTCTTCGTTTAAAGACTAGTGGCTGTCCTGTCATCTGTGTATAGCTCCTAGGATTGACTGATTCTTAATTGTCCTTGTCTTGTTATATTAATGTGATCACACAACTTCTTAGCTCTGTCTTGCTTTACTAAAGTATGCTCATTTTCCTTCAAAACATGAGTACTGTAGTCCTCCAGAAGCAATGTTACCTTAGCGTTTAATTTGCGTTTGACCTCTAAATGCAGTTAAGAGTTTTAACGGTACCTCCCCTTTTGAGATCCCTTGATTGTAATGTAAGGGTTCTGCATGGATCATGAGGAAGAATCACAACTGGTTAACCTAAGGGGAAGTTGCCCGGAATCAAAGTAGTACTTTTCAATAGTGAATGGCTGTCAGTTCTGAGGGGCAGCAAGCCCATGTCTGTCCTTCCCTGAGCTAAGAAAATTGTGTTAGTGGCCTGGGCCTAATGGGTTGAGGCTGGTAATTGTCAAGAAATACCTGTTTGTTTTTAACAAAAGTACTCTTGTTGCTAGCAGATCTATTTCCTCTCTGTGAATTAGTTTTGGTCTGTGTGTGCTTATAAACAGAAGCACTTGAACTTTTAAACAGGCTTATCATTGGAACCACCTGCTAGAATTAACAGTCAAAGGGAGTAAGCAAGCTTTGGATATCCTAGCTAGGATTCTATCTGCTAAAAAAAATAAAAGAATGCTTTCTTTATATTAAAAAGGGGGGTGGGGATAAATAGGGCAGTTCTTTGGTTTTATTTACTATATTACAAACATAGTATTTACATTAGTATTAGTTTTTTTAATCTGTTGCCTAGAAATTTAGCCCCTTTCAGACAGATGGATAGTTGTATAACTTACTGACTACTAAAAGGTTTTTAAAACGCGAATTATAAAGTAAGGCTTATTTTTAGTATTGATTTTTGCCACTTAGTGTAGTCATGGTGTTTCCTCCTTCCCACAAAGTAAATTCTTTATAAAACTTTAACTGTTGATTCAAAATTTGCTTTCTTTTTTTTTTTTGAGACAGAGTCTTGCTCCATTGCCCAGGCTAGAGTGCTGTGGTGTCAGCCAAGCTCCCAGCAACCTCAAACTCCTGGGCTCAAGCAATCCTCCTGCCTCAGCCTCCTGAGTAGCTGGGACTACAGGCATGAGCCACCATGCCTGGCTAATTTTTTCTATATATGTTTCTAGTTGTTTGGCTAATTTATTTCTATTTATAGTAGAGACGGGGTCTCGCTCTTGCTCAGGCTGGTCTCGAACTCCTGAGCTCAAGCAGTCCTCCCGGCTCGGTCTCCCAGAGTGCTAGGATTACAGGCGTGAGCCACTGCACCCGGCCAAAATTTGCTTTCTAATATAAATTATACTTTAATACTAATTAAAAATTAGCTTTTTAACCCTATACATAGCATATGAAATGTGTTGTTACAATGCCCAAGTGGGTATGTATTTTGATGACAGGCTATTATTGTAGACTCTAGTCTCATGGAAGACTTGTTTTCTGTTAACAGACCTGTGTGCATATGGGATACTATGAACATGGGTCCATTTCTTCTTTAAAAGTGGTTCTACTTAGTTTTTTTAAAATCTGATTTTAAGTATAACTTAGAATATAATGCCTCAAAGACCAGCTATATTAAGACAAGTCACAGGAGTTCAAATGACCAGTAAACATGTGGAAACAAATTTTTACCAGTCAACCTAGTGAAGATTTTTAAAAAGAGAATGCTTAATGTTGCTATGGATGCAGCACTCTTATAGACTTCTGTGGATTATGTAAATTGGTGGTTTTTCTGGAAGACAGTTTAGAGCCTTAGAAAATTTTATGTCCACTGATTCTACTTAAGAATCTATCCCAAGAAAATAATCAGATGCGATTTATATGAAGGATGGACATCACAGCATTATTTGGTGAAACCTGGAATCTATCTAAATGTCCAGCCTTAGCGGAATGATTATGTTGTGGTATACCCATATGATCTAGAGTTAAGTAACTAAAAAGGGGATTTTTGTACAATTCTTAATGACATGAGAAAATGCTCAGATGGTAGAGGGGGAAAAACAGGATACAGAGTTTTACATACCTAGATTAATTTTGTGAAAGAAGTACAGAGGAAAGATTAGGGGAGTAAGTACAGTAATCAGTGTGTGTTCAGCTCTCTTAAGAGCTCAGCCATGTGTGGCTTTTGGCATTGAGTCCCAGAGGATAGCAGTGTTCTGTTCTCACAGGTGTTTGTTGTTTAGCTTAATAAGGGAGCACAAGCCTTTGTTTTTAACCACCGTTTGGGCTTTTGAAGGGGGTTGGGTAGAGGAAGAGAGACAGGTATTAGTGCTCAGGTTGTCACTGCAGTATCCCATTCATCTGAATCTGTCTCTTCTGGTTAGTAGAGGGAAAAACAGACTGCTGTTCTCACACTGCTCCAGAAAATGTTCTTAGGCATTAACCTTCCAGGTTTAGGTTGTAGGTCAGAAATGAAAAGCTGGCTCTATTCATCTTCATATCACAGGAATGGGTCCTTCTAGGCATTTTTAAAAATAGCTAAGTTCTAACCTATACCTTTCCTATTGCTTTTGTCTCTTTTGTGAGCTACTAGTAGATTACATTTGTACACATATATTCTAATGTATACTGGGTTTTAATCTCTCCTAGGATCTCCATCTGGAGATGACTGTTGTCAGTTGAAAGTGAATTAAAATAAATCAAGTGGCTTCAGATGAGATTGCTATACTGTAAGAGAGTGTAGGAAGGAAGTGCTTGTGGAGGAAGATGGTTGGCGATGCATGAGGCAAAAGGGAAATGCTGGTTTTATTTTTACCCTGTTTTTTTGTCTTTTGTCTCTCTGCAGTGATTTTTAAATTTCGGTTTTTAAGATTGTGGAAGCAGCTAGAGGACAGGACTGCTGTCTCTAACAGAATTGGTATAACATTTAAGCATATACAACTAAGTGTTCATTAAACTTTATTAGCGTAGAATAGTTCCAGTAGAAGCATTGTTTGCTAATATAAATCTAAATATTGGTCACAGTTTCCTTCCTAAGTGTGGCCCCAATATTGGAATGAAGATGTTTGCAGGGCAAATTTAGAGTACCCAAATAGATCTATCATTTCACTTTGTTCTGTTGGGTCAGAAAAGGTCTGTCTCCAAGGAACAAACTCCCTCAGATTTGTTAAGGAAATGTTTCATAAAAGGTTCCTTAAGTCAGGTCTTGTAACTGATTTGCCCTTAGGGTCTGACTTCAAAACCCTCTAATACCACACCATGGCTTTTGAAACCAGATTCCCGGCTTTCTGTTCATGTTCTGCACAATCCGGCTTTGTTCACTCTGGTCTGGGGACCCACCCTACCCTTGTTTGTGTCTGATCACTGAGCTTTTTAGAAAGGCCATGGACTGACTGTATTTTCACCATGTGCCCACTAGGCTAAGCATAACCGGTTTTTATCTCTTAGCCTGACAACATGGTGTGGTTGAAAATTGTGTCTGTCTGAGTTAAGGATGAAAGATAAGTTATATTTATAAACAGCATTAAGATATAAAGTGTTATATATCCTCTTTTGCATATCAGGTGGGTCAATAATAGCCATACAACTGGGTTTCAGTTAACAGTTTAGCCAAAGCCACAAAGTAAGCCAAGGTCAGAGTTTAAATTCTGGACTCCAATGTGGTATCCTGGTGCCTAGAATGTGCCCCATCAGCATTTGAAAGAACAAAGGTCATCAGCTGAGAAGGAAAAACATTCTGACAGGTTCTTTTGAAAATTATCTTTGTGTACACATACCCGTGTTGGTATCATGTGCTTTGGAGTAGGGCATTTCAGCAGTGTTATGGTGTTAGAAATTAACCCTAAAATGTATGAACTTATTTTAGCTCTGTGATCAGTTACTTACAATACTAGTAATGATTTGCTACTTATTGAACTGGTTGACCAGGGGCAACTGAGGGATGTATTAAATGTCACTTTATAGGCAGGTTGGGTTTGTTTTTAATGGTACTGTTTTATTCAGAGTATCTCTTTATTTTCAGAGTAAGCCCCAGTCTCCAAAGAGAACTACATCCCTTCTTCCTGTCAACAGTGGCTCCAAAGAAAATGGGATCCATGAGGAACAAGACCAAGAGCCACAGGACCTCTTTGCAGGCAAGTATGGACTTAAAACTTGTTCTAGGAACCTTCTAAATGGTTTTGTTAAGTTGCTGAATTAAAGTCAAAACCAAAATAAAAAAGTATTGGAAATATAACTTTATGTAAGATAATATTGTGGAGGATTCCAAAGCATGTAAAATACAGGCCCTACCGTCAAGATTCTTAGAGGTTTAGGGAGTAAGACATAAATACACAGTTATTTAAGAGTATGAGTTGAATAAACTATTAAACAGTAATAGAAATATAGCAAGAGGAATGATAGAAATGCTAAGTCACAGGAGCTCAGAGGAGTATGAGATCACTGACGAAAGCAGTAGCTTTAGACATTTTTGACCAAGATGGTTACTAGAGCATGGGAAGGGTAGTGGGCGGGGGGATAAAGTAGGGAGGGTAATGGGTACAAAAATATAGTTAGATAGATAGAATAAACAATATTTGATAGCACAACACAGTGACTATAATCAACAATAAGTTAGGGTATACTTTAAAATAACTGAAAGAGTGGAATTAGGATGTTCCTAACACAAAGAAACGATACACGCCTGAGGTAATGGATACCCCAGTTACCCTGATTTGATTAATTTACATTGTATGCCTGTATCAAAACATCACATGTACCCTATAAAGATATACAGCTATTATGCACCCTTGATAATTAGAAATAAAAATTAAAATAGTAAGAAATGCATTTGGGATCATAACCCAAATGTATGCGTATTTTTAGAAAACTGAAAAGTTTTATTAAATGACTTGCCCTTACTACTTCTAAAACAGTCTGAAATTTTCTATTGTTTCCCTTTTTTTTAAATGTTCTTTGCAACCCATTGAATTGATTTCACAGTCCACCAATAAGCCACAACCTGCAATTTGAAAAACACAAGTATAAAGCAGGGTTTTTTAAACCTTGGCAATATTAACATTTTGGACTAGATAATTCTTTGCTAAGGGGGCCTGCCTTATTCTCAACAGGGGGTAATTTTGCCCCCCAAAAGACATTTGGAAATGGTTGTAGACATTTTTGATTGTCAAAACATAAAAGTGCCGCTGTCCTGCTTTGAATAGAGGCCATGGGTGCTACTAAACACTCTGTACACAGGACAGCCCCTCACAACAAAGAATTATTCAGCCCAAAATGTCAGTAGTGCCTATGTTGAAAAGCTTTGGTCTAGGCTGGGTGCGATGGCTCACGCCTGTAATCCTAGCTCTCTGGGAGGCCGAGGCGGGCGGATTGTTTGAGCTCAGGAGTTCGAAACCAGCCTGAGCAAGAGTGAGACCCCGTCTCTACTAAAAATAGAAAGAAATTAATTGGACAACTAAAAATATATAGAAAAAATTAGCCGGGCATGGTGGCGCATGCCTGTAGTCCCAGCTACTAGGGAGGCTGAGGCACGAGGATCGCTTGAGCCCAGGAGTCTGAGGTTGCTGTGAGCTAGGCTGACGCCACGGCACTCTAGCTTGGGCAACACAGTGAGACTCTGTCTCAAAAAAAAAAGAAAAGCTCTGGTCTAGAGTGATCTTGGAAGACTTCCTGGAAGAAGCAGGATTTATGTAGGAGAAAAAGAAAAGGAGTCCAAATGGTTGGACAGGAAGTATAAAGTTTAAGGGACAGTCAGTAAAGTTGGTTGGCCAAAGTAGGGTCTTCTAAGAGAAGCCATGGAAGATAAGCCTGGAAATGTAGTGTGGGAACAGGTTTGGAAGGACTTTAATAATTAGATTTGAATTTTCATTCTAATGCCAATTAAGAGCCATTGGCAGTTTTGTATAAGGAATGTGATACGGGCAGAGGAATGTTTTAGGAAGACTGATTTAGTGGAATTGTTGTATTAAATGAGTTGCAGTGGGCAAAGACGAGAGACTTTTTAGAAGGCAATTACAAATAAATTCAAGAGTGAAATGACAGGCTGGGTGGGCTCAGTGGCTCATGCCTATAATCCCAGTATTTTGGGAGGCCAAGGTGGGAGGATCGCTTGAGCCCAGGAGTTCAAGACCAGCCTGAGCAACATAGCAAGACCCCATCTCTACAAAAGATAGAAAAATTAACTGGGCTTGGTGGCTTACCTGTAGTCCTAGCTACTGAGGAGGCTGAGGCGGGAGGGTCGCTTGAGCCCAGGAGTTTGAGGTTGCAGTGAGCTATGATCATGACACTGCCCAGGTGACAAAGTGAGACCCTGTCTCAAAAAAAAAAAAAAAAATGAAATGGCAAAGACTGAACATAATATGATAGAAGTGGAAAGGAAAGGTGAAAACTTTTCAAGAGAAATCAACCAAATCTCGTGTTAAATGATTGAATATAATAGGTGTCAAAAACATGGGGATTGAAGACTGAGTCAAAGCTTTCAAATCCAAGGATTGAGAAGAAAATGGTACCATTTTTAGAACTGTATTCTAAACAAGAAACTGGCTATGAGACAAAAGTTAGTTTGAGTTTTAGGTATTTTAAATTTGAAATACAAAGGAAAATACCCAAGAGGTGATTTTAACTATGGTACTCTACTTGGGGAAAGAGAAAAGAACTGAAGACATGGAAATCATCTTCCTAGAGGTGATAGTTGAAACTGCCATATAGTGAGATCCTCAAAGATGAGGAAGGTGGGGAAGGGGTAACTGGGGCCACCTTGGCCTTCTCCCTAGAGGAAAAGTGGTTGCCCTCTCAGCCCCATTAAAAAAAAGATCTTGGGTAGAGGGTAAGATCTTGGGAGGACTCTCACATTAGAACTCTGGTAGGAAATTTAAAAGACATGAAAGGAAAGAAGAAATTAGAGGAAGGAATATAAAGATTTAGAAGATTTTCCACTTCTTTCATCCCTGAAACTTAAATACACACTATTCATTTCTGGTAGTAATTGTTTTTTGGATAAAATTTCTGTAGGAGAAATGATATGAATGCAGATAATGAATTCTCTTTAGTTTTATGGCAGATTGAAAAGAAGATAAATCTCTGTCTTTAGGGTCTCAACATTTATATCATCTTTCTTATTTATAAGAAGACTTGAAATCTTAGTGAACAGAGTTACCCTCTTGATTGGGTTTTATGCACACGAACATGTAAGAAATCTTTATTAGGGGCATATTTATTAGTAATGACAATTCTGATTAACTTCATTCTCCTACTAGTTTCATAAGCAGCCAATACCTGCCTCACTACCAAGAAAGGAACATAAGATATCTCTAGAAAGAGTAGCTTCTCAGATGTTCTAAATATTAACTGTGGAAATTTAAATGTTCTGATTTTATTTTTTATGTAATTAGTTTAGTGATGATCAGAGTCTCTGATGGAGCCCAGAGGCTTTTCCTTTTTTTGAAAGGAAAAAAGCATGTCCTAATGTAAGTTTTAGCATCTTTGTCACATAAATTTTCATAGAAAATGCACAGCTCTTCAAAAATACTTTTAGTAGCATTCTAATAAGCCAAAAGTTTTAAATAACCAGTACCTCCTGTTTCCAAACACATTATTAGCTTGTTTATTTACATGGGACCCCACATGATGTGACTGTCCTATACATACTTCAGCTGGTTGCTTATTTCAGACTCCTAACAACCTAACACATTCATTATGTATACAGTTGACCATTGATCAACACAGGGGTTGGGGTGCTGACTCCCACACAGTTGAAAATAGTTGTATACCTTTTGACTCCCCAAAAACTTTACTGACTTCTCTAAAACTCCTACTGTTGACCAGAAGCCTTACCAATAACAAGAACAGTCGATTAACACTCACTTTGTATGTTATATGTATTATATACTGCATTCTTATAATAAAGTAAGCTAGAGAAAAGAAAATGTTATTAAGAAAACCACAAGGAAGAGAAAATATACTTACTATTCATTAAGTGGAAGTGGATAATAAAGATCTTCATCATCTTCACGTTGAGTAGACTGAGGAAGAGGAGGGATTGGTCTTGCTGTCTGAGGCAGAAGAAAATCCTTGTATCAATAGACATGTGCTGTTCAAACCTGTGTTCCAGGATCAACTGTATTTTCTTCTATATTCTCACACCAGGGTCAGATTATATTACCACCTTTCTTTGCTGATAGGGGTCAGATTTCATTTCTAACAATGTGGCAACCTTTTTTGCAGACATGATTCACATTTAATGATTAGAAGACTGATCTAGAACTTGATTATGCCTATAGGCCCCCATCTCTGGTTTCTTTTTAGCTCCAAATGAAAATCTTCAAAAGAAGAAGAAATAGCATTCTTTGCATTTCCTAAGACTAAAATAGAATACCTAGTGATCATACTAAACCCAAATGGCTATTTGTTTTTCTTTACTAAAAAGAAAAATATTTGAACTGTTTAGGTTTAGAGCTTCTAGCTTCATTGCTCCCAAGTTGAAAGTACATTCTTTCTATTTGCATAAAAAAATTTTAATGCCTAAAAATGGTACATAATGCTATTTTAATTGTCCCCTCTCTGGAACACTTAGGGAATGCTCAACGGCATTTTCCCCAAATAGACAAAGGCAGTTCTTTGGCACTATTTTTAAAAAACTATTTTGATTAGAAAGATTTTCAGATATCACACATCTTTTTTCCCATTTGGATAGCATATGTTATTAATAAATATAATCTTTGCAAGGAGGTCTAAACTATAATTATGAATAATTCTTAAACTCTGCTAAAATAACAGTGCTGTCCTCAAGTGTGACAAACTGCCCTTTCCCAAGTGTTACTGTGTTTGTATGTTGGGTCTATTTTTTTGCATCTTACGGTTTTGCTAACTCTTCTGTGGTGTCATTTTTTGCTATCAGTGTGCCTGCCTCTTCTGTCCTATTGGTTTGTAAAGCAGATAACCGAACTTACTCTTCTTTTGCAAGCAATTATAACAAGAGTAAATAAGGTTCATATAAATACGGTTCTAAAAGAATACTCCTAAGGGTAAAGTTAATTGACACTTATTTTGGTTGTTTAGTCTTTTTGCTTGGTCACTTGTTCTTGCCTAAATTCTAGATAGGAGAGTAGCCAAGTAGTTGTATTTTGAAAGGAGAGGGAGAGGTTACTCTACTAAGCCTGTGCTAGAAGAACATTTCCCTTGCCATCCTCTCCTTTTATCTATGTAAAAATTTTATAACTCCTTTTCTCTTAGTCTGAGAGCCTCTAAGTATTGAGAATGCTTGCTATTGTTCTTGCAAGTCTCTTAACCTATAGAATTGAAGTTCAGTCTTCAAAGACCCATTGACTTTCATTTTAAAATATCAACTGTTTTTAGATGCCACAGTGGAGCTATCCCTGGACAGCACACAAAATAATCAGAAGAAGCTGCCAGTCAAAACACTCATTTCTCTTCCTCCACAGGAAGCCACAAATTCTTCTAAGCCCCAGCCAAGCTATGAGGAGGTGAGTATCTGTGCTGTTGGTCTTGTTGCTTTTGGATTTTTAGGGCTGTGTGCTGCCAGTCTGAAGTTCAGTTGGGTATGAACCTTGAGGAAATATTTATGACCCTTGAAGGAGACCTTTATGGTTAATGGACAGCTAGAGCCAGTAAAGGACTCTTTCTTGGGCCGAGTATCTATTGCCCAGAGGATAGCACAAAGGCTTTAAATGGTCACTAATGATACTTAGTGTCTAAAGCTCCCGTATTCGAGAGTATAGTCTCTCCTCACTCCCTCCTTAGCCTGCAAGAGGCAAGTCTTCCAAAATGTAGTAATTATTTCATTGTCATCAAAATAATGTTTTAAGAGAATAGATGTAACAAAGACTTATAAGACGCTCCCAATTTAAAACTGTGGGAATTGGTTCATTGGGATTGTTGGGAATTGACAGAGCTGAACAATCATACATAAAAGGATACATGTTGATTTTATTAGATTGATATAAGCTTAATACAGGATAAAATTAATAGCTTTTTTGTATCAACTCATGATTTGTCATTTCTTTAAAAAGCTAGAGGAAGAGGAACAGGAGGACCAATTTGATTTGACAGTTGGTATAACTGATCCTGAAAAGATAGGTAAGTGTTCTTAGGACTCCTTGTGATGTTAGGATGTGGCCGTGGAAAGTGTAGGTAGCTATTAATAATTTTGGGATGGCTACCTTCAGAGCTGAACCAGCCAATGTGAAATATGAAATACTTCATCAGTATCTTTCTATAAAAGTAGACCCCTTGCTCTGCTTCTAAGGCCAGAGACAACAGTTACCCAGTACTTTTTTTAGGTTTTTCTTGGCTTTAGGAAAAAAAAAACAGACATCAAATACTACTAGAATTCCTTTTTAAAAACCCAAACATTGGCACAGTGGCTCATGCCTGTAATCCCAGCACTCTGGGAAGGATCACTTGAGCTCAGGAGTTTGAGACCAACCTGAACAAGAGCAAGACCCCATCTCCACAAAAAGTAGAAACATTAGCTGGGTGTAGTGGCACGTGCCTTTAGTCCCAGCTATTTGGGAGGCTGAGGAAGGAGGATCCCTTGAGCCCAGAAGTTTGAGGTTGCAGGGAGCTATGATGATGCCACTGCACTCTAGTCAGGGCGACAGAGTGAGACTGTATCTGGAAAAAATTTTAAAAAATAAAAATTTAAAAAACCCAAACATTGCCTTCTGCCTAGGAGTTGATAAGACCATTTTACTCTCTTTTGAGATCATAAATTCCATTTAAGTGCCCTAAAAATACATGTTTTAAAACTTTGGGACACTGAACTTATTTTTTCCCTTAGTAAGTTTGCCACTTTTATTATATATCATTTATCATGTACTCTTGGTATCCTAATGAGATGGGGAAGTCTGTGTCTCTCTTTGGGACCTAGGGTGAATTGTTCTCAAATTGGAATTAGATTTTCAAAAAGCATAATACTTGAACTCCTGACCTCAAGCAGCCCTCCCACCTTGGCCTCCCAGAGTGCTAGGATTACAGGCGTGAGCCACTGCGCCTGGCCTAAAAAAAAAAAAAAAATCATAATACTTAACTTTGGCCAGACTTGGATTTTTAGGATAACATTCTCCTATTGGGAGGGTGATCACAGAGGGGAGAACAATAGGCCTCGATTTTCCTCATTCCAGGTATAATTCTTTACAGAAGAGGCTATATAGAGCTTGTCCTAAACAGGGGTGGTGTTTTTATGGGTAAGAGGACAAATTTAATGGTTAAGAGAAAAAATGTAATTCCCAACCTTTTGTCTGTTCAAAACTAGGGACAGGAACTAGACTTTGTCCCAAAATGGTTGTCATAAAACTGTTGATTTTTACTTTTCCTGGACTGTTTCACTGGGAGGATATTTATGAGCATCTTATACAATCCTATCATCTAACAATAGAGGAAATTGAGGACCAAAAAGGAGATGACTTTCTTGTTAGGGCATAACAGGGCCTATGGTAGAGCGTAGACCAGAACTTTGGATTACATGTCTAGGATTCTCTCTTGCTTCTCTGTTATTTATGAATATTCTATGAGCACATTAATTTTAAGCTAGTTATTAGCTGCTTTATGAATGGTATTAATTCTTTTAAAATTTAGTAAGTCATGATGTTTGAACCAGGAGAGGGAGTGTATTAGTTTCTTAGGGCTGCTATAGCCAAGTACCACAAACTAGTAGATGGCTTAAAATGGTAGAAATAGATTCCCTCACAATTCTGGAGGCCAGAAATCTGAAATCATGATGTCGTCAGGGCCATTCTCCCTCGGAAGACACTAGGGGAGGGCTGTTCCATGCGTCTCTCCTAACTTCTGGTAGCCTAAGCAGGGGGCGATCTCTACCTTCATTGTCACGTGGCATTCTTCCTAAGTGTGTCCACATTGTCTTCCCTCTATGCTTGTCTGTATATGTGTCCAGATTTCCCTTTTTTAAATACAGACACCAGAGTGGATGGAGTAGGGCGCACCCTAATGTCCTCATTTTAACTTGATTACATCTGTAAAGACCCTGTTTCCAAATAAAGTCACATTTTTAGATACTGAGAGTTCGGACTTTCAATATATCAGTTTTGAACGGGACACAATTTGCTCCATAACAGAGAGTAATTTAAACATCCCATGGATCAGTTTATTTAAACATAGATTAGTCTTGGTGATAATCTTTCATCCCTTGCACTGTAGTCTAGATTCTTAGTCGTGTTGATGCCAAGAAACCAACTAATTAAAACATTTTCATATTTAAGGCCTGATCTTTATAACAACATATTCTGTTTGTGTGGGCTGTTTATTCAACATGTGCTTCTTGCTCCTGCACACATCTAAATAAATTAGAATCCTACTTTTACCAGGATATTCTTTTTAGAGCCTTGGTAATTTGCATGTGCCATCTTCAATTCTGAAATTATTTAGGAAATTTATATGAATTATAAGACTATTGTATTACTAGCCCATTTGCAGATCTGTGTGCTCAGTGTGTATGTGCAATGTGTCTCTTCATGAACATTGCCTTAGTAAAGGCAGCTAACATGCTGGTAATGTATCTGAAGATCCTGCTTTGCTACTGTTTTATGTATGTTTGCATTTAGACTTTCTTAATTGCAGGCACTAAATTACAGGATTGACTTTTTATTTGACCATGACTATTCTACTGGGAATGAAATTTTGAACAATAATTCTATAAAGTAAACTTAGATGTTTTCTTCTTTTGTCGGTGATAAAACACACAGCCTTAGTAGTATTAGACAATGTAATATAAGTGGTTTATAAGAGAACTAAAGGTGGTAATCAGTATAATTTCTAAAACTTAGCTTATGATTTCTGTTTTATATACACCTTTTTGGTAGAGGATAGGGAAGTAGAGCAGACAAGCCCTCTATTCCCATTTAATCTGCAACTTCTCTGTGTACTTTATAAAAGCAGGCAGTTCCAGCCATCTCATTGAAACTAGCTGTAGTATGTGGCCCTGCTGATCCAGTACTGCCTGCCCCTTCTTCCCCTGGTCCCTCACCCAAGAACCAGTTCAGGAGCTTAAGCAGCTGGTAATTGTTGACCTAGGTTTTCCTGTATGTTGTGGGGAGGAATCAGGGGTGAGGGAGAAAGGGAACAAAAGCAACCAAAAATACCATAGTCCAGCACTGGAGCTGTCTGGGCTCCCATGTATGTCTTTTCAGTGCTCAGGGAGTCAATGGTGCCTTTATCTCCCTAAGTGGTCTAGGTCAGGACATTACCACAGAGCAAAACAGTTGCTTGAATTCCAAATTATTTAACAGTCAAAGGCTTTTTCATAAAAATAATTCCTCCAGGAAAGGGAGATTTGTGTGACATTAGGCAGCCAAAGTATCTTCCTGCCAGGCCCTTTGCTCTTGGTGAACATGCTAGATCAGAGAGGTCAGTGTCCCCCAGCACCAATGGAGGGGGCTGTGACGGTATTTCTGAAAGAGCAAACCGAGCCCAGAGCTAGCCTAGGGTAGAACTACTTGTTTCCTTTTACATCAGTTGCTTCCTTCTCCTCCTGTTTTATACAGCAAGAGAATTGTTTGATTTCGGACAGATGTGTGTAACCAGCCCAAATATTGGCATGGTAACAACTGATGGATTGTCAGTATCCAGTGCTGCTTTGTGGAGAGTATAAATGGAGCCTGGCTTTGGAACAGGGAGCTGACTCTCCTGTCTAACTCAAACTGGGGCCCAGCCAGCATCCATGGGGGCATGATATGTGCCACAGAGGCCTGGAGGCAAAGTAGGAACTGGGTTCTAGGATTGCATATAAAGCTTGGAGATGAAACAAGTATCCCTTCTCACACAGGGCTCCCATGGCTTATGGTTCATGGTTAAATGTTAGCTTGATTAGCACTGCTTTGGTTTGTAAGATAACCCTCTCCTGCTCTCCTCTTCTTCCACAGGGGATGGTATGAATGCATATGTGGCCTACAAAGTTACAACACAGGTGAGTCCAGGCAACCCTACTGATGACCACCTTTATAGACTAGGGTACTCATACCAAGAAGGTCATTGTTCAGATTGTTTCTGGGTATTTCTTTAGTTTCTTTGCCAGCGTCTTTCTTCACATTTACTAGAGATGGAGCAAGCCTGCATCCCCTTGGTGGTTTCATCTGTGTACTCCAGACTGAGTCTTTCCACTATTCTTCCAGAGAGCTAACCCTTTAGCGTGAAACTTCGCAAGTTGTATTAAGTCATGTGGTGTATCTGGTACAGCCCCCTCCCTCTTAGGAACTATGTGGCTTGGAGCTAGTTTGCTGGATTGCTCCCAACTAAGAGTAATTACCTCTTTAAAACTCTTCAGTTCTTCAGAGGTTTCACAGAGCTTTTTAATACTTTCCTTAACCTTTTACCCTTCAGATCTGCTCTTCCTTTTTTATATAATGTTAATGCGTACAAAACTTACACAGTGTTGTATGCAAATTATGAAGCATAATAATGAAGCCCTGAACCTACTACCAGTCTTAAGATGAGTATCATTGAATCCATCTGTGTTTCTCCCGTCATATTCCTTGCCTCTTACTTTAGATGCATCTGCTCTCCTGAGTTGTCATTTCCTTTATTAAAAAATATTTATATAGATATCTCTAAATAATACACTGTTATGCTTTATTTTTGAGTTTCATAAAAATAGTATCATGCTGAAAATAGTGCTTTCTTTACTTAGCATTGTTTCTCAGACCTATCCTTGCTGGGCATAGCTGTAGTTAGTCCACATATTTATCCATTTTCCTGCTGTGAACATTTTCTGTTGTGAACATGTTTCCAATTTTTCTAACTGTGAACTGTGAACTTCGTTGCACATCTCTAGTGCACACATGGAAGAATTTCTCTAGAGTATATAACCGGGAGTAGTTCCCTGGGTCATAGCTACTGCAAATGTTGAATACAAGGAATACAAACTGTTTTAAAGTATTTGTACCAATTTATGCTCCCTTTGGCAGTGTGTAAAAGTTCTCATTGATTCATTTCCTTGCCAACAATTGGCGAGGCCAGCCTCCTTAAATTTTGCCTATCTAGTAAGTATAAAGAAATCTCTTATTATGATGTAGGCTACCCTTTTTTTTACTGGAAGTCTCCTTTGTGTTTCCCTACTACTTGTTGGCCTGTCTTCTGTGAGTTCTAGATCCTATGACACTTTAGAGGTTAGTGTCTCCAGCTTAATAGATTTCAACTGATCCACCTCACTTTCCGTCTTAGAAGCACTATTTAGTCTGTCTTGTCTTTAGTTTGACTGCTTTAATTCTGGCAGCTGATACCATACCCTTAAATAAAGCAGTGAAGGATAAATGGGTTACAGGTGATCATAGAATTCTAGTTTTAAATTAGAATTCAACATTTGTTTTCTTTAGAGCAAGAGTTCTTAACCTGGGAATGAAACTATATTTGAATTTAATTCATTGTTTTTATAATTCTATGTATTTTATTTCATACATTTAAAATTCTGAGAAGGGCTCCTTAGGCTCCCAAATTGCCAAAGTTGGGGAGTATAGCTCAAAAAAGTTTAAGAATCTGTGCCTTGGATAAAGTTATTTGCTAGGTTGCTAAAGGGTGGGGATCTGGGAAGTGGATTTCTTTGATGTCAGGTGGATGGCTTTCAAGATACTCATTCATCCCCTATTTGGAACGAAACTGCCTATGTTTTTTTCTGTCCCCAAGACGAGCTTACCAATGTTCAGAAGTAAACAGTTTGCAGTGAAAAGAAGATTCAGTGACTTTCTGGGTCTTTATGAGAAGCTTTCAGAGAAACACTCTCAGAATGGCTTCATTGTCCCTCCTCCGCCTGAGAAGAGCCTAATAGGTAAGCCTGTGGTCTTTAATTCCACTCTTTTCATTTTTCTCTTTGCGTTTGTTCTGAAATACACTTACTGCCTAGTATATGAGACTACTTCCATCAACACTGTAGAATCTTGTGGTTAAAAAAGAGACATTTCCAGGATTTTCCTACCCTTGAGGTCTAGAGAAATAGCATATTTTGACTTGTTCTCTTTCTCTGAGAGCAGTAAGGGGCTCTGGTTTTAGCCTCCAGTGTTTGTTTTTTTGTTTTATATTGCTATCTAGGAGTCTTAAATGATTGCTTTTCCCTCCAGATTGAAATATACTAAATTGGATTGGGGGTCCAGGAAGGAATCTTCCCATTACCATCAATTGATGTTTGTACTCAGAGTCCTATGGCCCCCTTCTTTAGAAAATGTGTACTCTGCAAATCCCAGAGTTTAGAACTTTCAGCACTTGGAGACTAGTTAAAAAATGACTCTTGCGTAAAGAACCTTTGGTCTTGGCCAGGTGC
>NW_012147634.1:3952494-3954144 GCF_000956105.1 Propithecus coquereli | reverse complement strand
TTTGGTCTATGCCTGCTCATGACATAGAAGTGGCCTTAGATTGTGTTTTGTAGTGCTATCCTCATTGCCTTCCCCCTTCCCCACCCCTGCCCCGCTGACTTTTTTTTTAAAACAGGTTTGTCCTTTTCATGATGATTTGTGGTATTTTGCTTTTTAAATTCCATTCTAGGAATGACAAAAGTGAAAGTTGGGAAGGAAGATTCTTCTTCTGCAGAATTTCTTGAAAAACGGAGGGCCGCTTTAGAAAGGTGAGAAGCTGAAACTGAAAATTATGAGACAGCTGATTGAGATAGAGGTGAAACTTGAGTGGATTAAAGTTTCATGCCTCCATATTATCTCTAACCTTTCCTAAATCTTCTTTCTTCATCCTGAGTGAGCAGACAATCATACTCTTCTTATACAATCAAATATGAGTGGCTCTGAGGTCTAACTGGTTCTTTTTCTGTCCCTTTTTGGAAATGTGAAGAACGTGAACTTGAATGTGCTTACAAGCAGAGTCCTACTTTAGTGCCTTATCTGAGGACATATTAAGTAATGAAAGTCATGGTACTCCACTGCCGGCACAGTAGTCAAATCAACTAACTAGATAACTGCTTACCTTTCAGGTACCTTCAGAGGATTGTGAATCATCCCACCATGTTACAGGACCCTGATGTCAGAGAGTTCTTGGAAAAAGAAGAGGTTAGTATTGTACAAACTGAATTTCATAATTTATATCTGCCCCTAGTGAAATGAAGCTAGTTCACTTAGCAGATATTTGAGCACTTAACATGCCTACTACCAGGATATATCTCAGTTTTATGTGAGCTCCTAAAAATGACAAGTATTTTTCAGCCTTTGAAATAAAAGAAGCCCTGCCTGTAGTCAAAAGCAACTGGTTGTAGAGGTCAAATGGTAACCTAGTGTTGTCTTACTGTGTCAGCACAGTGATCTATTTGTCAAGTCCTTGGCATGTCTTTCATAGGTTACTACTTGCCTCAAGTTGAATGCACATTTTGTGCCAGGAATGGCATAGGTTAAGAACTAGTTAGCACAGACCACAAAACTGTCATGTAGCCAAGGTGTTGATTCTAGTGGACAGTCTTCTTTACAGGCTATGCACGGACTGTTCATGATAGTGAAAAACTGGAGACAGCCCAGTTGCCAACAACTGAAGAATTAAGTAAAGTATATCAGTGCAACAAGTACTTGATTCTAATTATAAGCAGAAAGTATACATAAATGTTATTATGTGGAAGCATTTATTAAAAGCATTATAAAATGTGAAACATGAAACAGCATGTAAATACAGCTATAGAAACGTAAGTCATTAAGGATCAAAAGAACCTGGAGTAAAACAATGTTCTATCTCATAGGAAAGAAAACTAGAAGGAAGTAAATGACAGTAGGACTATCATTTTGTTTTTATTTTTATTTTTTTAAATTTTTCTTTAATTTACATATAGTATGCATTGCTTTAATGAAGAAAATAATGCTAAGTATGTGGGGTTTTTCCTCCAAAATGAATTTTTTTTTTAAATTTTTATTTATTTATTTTTTTTGAGACAAAGTCTCACTCTGTTGCACAGGCAGGAGTGCAGTGGCCTGATCATAGCTCACTGCAGCCCCAAAGTCCTGGGCTCAAGCAATCCTCCTGCCTCAGCCTTCCAA
>NW_012147634.1:3946740-3949629 GCF_000956105.1 Propithecus coquereli | reverse complement strand
AATTGAGCAGCTCCACCAGGAACAGGCCAACAATGACTTTTTCCTCCTTGCCGAGCTCCTGAGTGACTACATTCGCCTCCTGGCCATAGTCCGTGTAAGCTTCTATTTCCTTTCCTCTTTCTCCTTCCCTTGGTTTGATTTGTTTCCTTTGCTCTTCCCCTTCCCAAGAAAATTTCATCCCATATAGCTTGTAAATAGGTGTTACTTTTTCTACTCTTAAAGAGCGAAGGTATTCTGTAAACC
Source organism: Propithecus coquereli (assembly GCF_000956105.1). Lineage (NCBI taxonomy): Eukaryota > Metazoa > Chordata > Mammalia > Primates > Indriidae > Propithecus > Propithecus coquereli. Next base: position 3,949,386 of record NW_012147634.1, on the reverse strand, counting down.
AAACAATCCATTTGACTGTTAGCTAGTTATCACTGAGTCATTTTGAGGCCCACAGCCAAGTTTCCTAGATACATTTGGAGAAAAGACCACTCCTGTAGGATCCCCCTTATTGTTGAAGCTGGACAGTGTCCTCTGTGCTCATTTCTTCAAGCAAAGCTTGAAGATCTGCTATATTGGCCCCCTGGTGCAGTGACTTCCTCAGTCCTTTGGTCTTTGCCTCCTTAACAGTAAGCAGCGGCTTTGCCCTGATAAGAGCTCTTGCTGGCTTCCACTTGTCTCTCCAGTGTGGGCAGTCAGGTAACTACACGGAACTGGCTTGGCGATGCATGGAGGAGTGTGGTCAGGGTGCTGAGAGAGCTTGTCACCAGAGCCCTTCGCGTGCTGTGCTGACCACAGATGACAACACTGCAGCCTGTCCCTCAGGTCAAGCACCTCACTTTTTCTTCCGGTGATCAGGGCAGTCTGGTTTCCCATGAGCTCTCAGAGTGGTTAAGGAAGCTTGACTGGGCAGTGGTATTAGCACTCGAATAGCCTCCCTAAGACAGAGGAAAAAACCAAGAGGAAGCCTGGCACCTACCCTGTTAGGGCCTAAGTCTGCCCTGATGCGGCTTGGGATCAGGATGTGTGAGCCTCTGAGTTAGAACGGTGCCACCTCCACTCCCCGTCCCCAGTATTTCTCCCACCAGAGAGCTTCCAGGGCAATCACTTCCTCCATGGTAGAGTTGCTTAATAGGGCCTGTGAGATTGCTCATTGTCCTTTCCCTTTGCTATTTGGTTTGCTGCTAACTCCAGAGTGATAAGAGGCTTGAAAAACAACCTGCTATGGAATTCTTAGAACTGGTCAGACTACTTAGACTGGAGCATATCTCAGGGAAGGGCACTCTCTGGGCGATGCTTTTTGGGAGGAACGTTGTTTGGGGTCTCTGGAGAACACAGCTTTGGGCAGGGCGAGCCTGTATGTGTGGGGGTGAGGGAAGCCTAGCCTACAGCTCTGGGGGCTGAGGAAGCACACCTTAGAGTGCCGAACTGCCAGTGGTCTGCCTACCTCATGATCATGGGCTGGTGGTAGGATTGGAGAGATGAACAGAGGTTTCTTTTCTGCTCTTGCCTGAACCTGGAGCGGGACCACTGTTAGCCCAATGGATTAGGCTTGAGTCTTACTTGAATGTAAAGTCACCCGTTACCTAACCCTTCAACACAGAGGTGTTAAGAAATTGCAGCGGAGCAGCAGTGACAGTGCTGGGGCAGGTGAATTTGGTGGCATTGCACTCCCTAAGGTTCAAGTTTTGGCAAGGCCCATGCTCAGGAGGCACAGAAAACATACAGAGAACTTTTGCAGGGAAGAGGGGGAGCAAATGGAACAGCACTGGGAGGCTGGCCCTGGGCACAGATCTCTGATCCAGGCTGCTTTTTGAAGCCTACAAAGTGAGTCGGGGGTGGGGGATGGTTTAGTCAGCCGAACAGCTGTCCTTCTTTAGAAATGTTGATTGGGGTCAAGGGACTAGAAACAGGAAAAACCAAGGAGAAGACTTTGGGGAGCTTCTTGGAGACCTTGATAGCCTAGAGCAGGTGAGTGTGTGGTTGGGATAAAAACAGTGTATCCCTGTGGTGGTTTTAAAGATTTGCTGGTCAGGCGCGGTGGCTCATGCCTGTAACCCCAGTGATTTGGGAGGCCAGGGTGGGAGGATTGCTTGAAGCCAGGAGTTTGAGACCAGCCTGGGCAACATAGTGAGACCCAGTCTCTAAAAAAAAAATTTAATTAGCTAGGCGTGGTGGTGCGTTCCTAGTCCTAGCACTTGGAAGGCTGAGGCAGGAGGATTGCTTGAGCCCAGGACTTTGGGGCTGCAGTGAGCTATGATCAGGCCACTGCACTCCTGCCTGTGCAACAGAGTGAGACCTTGTCTCTTTTAAAAAAAAAAAAAAATTTTGTTAAGCTAACCCCATGTACTATTTGGGTCATATATTATTTGGGTATCTGTTTGTTTAAACGTTGCTTCCTTAGAGTGGACTTCCCTGACATGTCTCCCAGGCTAAGCGAGGTCCCTAGCTTTATGTCATAGTACCCTGCTTCTTTTCTCAGTACTCTGCATACTTGCAATTGTTAATGTAACATTGGCCTTTTCCATTAGATAAGTTCTATGAAAGCAGGACCATGTGTTTCATTCCCCACTGTGTTAGTTCCTGGCACCTGGCAGGCACTCAGGGAAAGTATGTAGACTCCTGAATCAACAGATCTGAGGGAGGTACTTTGAAAGCCATAGTACTGGGCACTGGCATCAGGCCACCTACTGTGCTCCCAGCTATCCAGCTCTGGGAGTAGCATGAAGCAGCATGGCACTGGCCTACTGGAAGCTTGGAGAGGAGTCTTACCCAAGCTTATGCTTCTAAACATTAAATTTCCCAGCTGGGCACTAACGTATGGCTGCAGAACCTGCCCTTGCTCAGTTCTTCCCTGGCACATCTGGTGGGAGAACCTCCCCCTGAGGCAGAGCCAGCGGAGCTCTTGGAGAGCTGGTTGTGCTCCTCCCCAAATCCCCACCCCCCACAGGCGGCCTTCGACCAGCGCATGAAGACATGGCAGCGCTGGCAGGATGCTCAAGCCACACTGCAGAAGAAGCGGGAGGCTGAGGCTCGGCTGCTGTGGGC
>NW_012147634.1:3943698-3946438 GCF_000956105.1 Propithecus coquereli | reverse complement strand
TGAGCCACCGCGCCCGGCCCAAAATGAAATTTTTTAATTAAAAATTCTGTTAAATGCTTTAAATCTTTTAATTCCTCCTCTGGGTATTCCTAAATCCATTCTTCCTTTTCACCCTCTCATCTTCACTTCATACCGCTAGAGCGGGGTTTGTCTACAGCAGCACTGTGGACACTTGGGCCAGATAATTCTTGGTTGTGAGGGTTGTTTGTGCATTGTAGTGTGTTTTAGCAGCATCCCTGGCCTCTATCCTCCAGATGCCAGTAGTACCCTCTCCCCAGTGTAACAACCCAAACCATCTTCAGACATTGCTAGATGTCCCCTAGGGGGCAAAATGGCCCTAAGCTTAGAACTACTGCCATAGAGTCATAAACATTAAAATCTAACTTTTGAGCATAGTATACTATATATACTATAGATTCTTCAGCATCCTTTCCATGCCTTAGGAGAGTAGTGTTAGGAGTGAACCAATCAAATTGTTTCTAAATATTTGGCATACATGGCTTAACTATTAATAGGTCATCCTTAAAAGTAGCCTCAATCTGAATAAATAATGCTCCTGTCCTTGGACATTTGTTCACTGAAGAAAATCCAAATGGAATCACAGCACAACTTCAGTCTCTTTCGAGACTTTAAGTCTAGTTGTGTGCAGAGTGTCCTAATCCAAAGGAACTTTTGACTTTTAACACAGGTGTGCTTGGTATTTAAGCAGTTCTTGCCTGGGTGGGCAGACAATCCGAATTTGAGGTCACCTGGCCACATAACACTCCCAGTCAATTTTTTTTCTGTGCACAATATCAAAAGCTGAAAATTTTCCTGTTTTTTTTTTTTTTTTTTAACATGCTTCTTCAGTTTTTCTTTCTGCACATGTTAGTTGTGGATTCACCTAACTGCCTTTGAAAACAACAATCTACAGTTCAAATAATTTGTGTGACAAGTTTTGGGCATGCCATCAGATGGATACTAATTCATGTGAACCTAAAATAGGGGCAGCAGATAACTTGCCATCCTCACCCTCTTGGTCTTGTAGCTGCCACGTGCTGTGAGTACCCAGACATTAAGTAGTGCTGGTCTCCTCAAGATGTTCAACAAAGCCACCGACGCAGTCAGCAAAATGACCATCAAGATGAATGAATCAGACATTGTGAGTAGCCCTGTGCCTCTCAGCTCCCCCACCCCTCAGGCTTATGGGTCAGAAGCCCTGGACTTTTGAGATCAGTGACATTTTTTTAAAAAAATAATTCAATTCCTTTAAAATAATAATAATAATAAAACTACTAAGGAAAGACTGTGCTCCGCATCTATACACGTAATTTCCATTAAAGCTCTGGGCTTGTGTGTTTCAGTGGTTTGAGGAGAAGCTCCAGGAGGTAGAGTGTGAGGAGCAGCGCTTACGGAAACTGCATGCTGTTGTAGAAACTCTAGTCAACCATAGGAAAGGTAATAACCTCTGCAATGCACTTGGAGCTGGGGGAAATTGATGTTTCCAGTGAGCTAGAGATGGGAGGGCATGCTGTTCCAAACCTCTCAGCCATCCAAGTTGAAATTGTCTGCCTACCTGGTCCTTGATGTTCTGATCAAAAAGATATGCCCCACAGCTCCTGGCAGAAACACGACTCGGCCAGTGTGGGCATTGTACTGTGTAGCTGGGAGGGGTGCGGGGAAGCCGTCCCAGATATAGCTTGACCTGGGATGTGGGTTTCTGTTTATATGATTTGAGTTGGTGGCTTACATCCAAAATGATTTCAGAGATGCCTTAACTACATGGTCAAACCAGCAATGTGTAAATGCAGGGAAACCACATCTGTTTCCTAACCCTTCTTCACCTTTCTTTGGTGAGATTTGCTTAAGAGGTAGTGAAATTTTCCAGGTTTGAATGCTTTCCTTCTCTGCCTTAAATATGCTGATAAATAGAAATCTAAACAGACAGAAGACCCATATAGCATTAGGCCAATGTGAGGGTTGGCAAACCATGACCTGGCACATAAGCCAAATCTGGCCCTGGGGCCTATTGCCATGAGCTGAGAATTTAGGTTTTTACATTTTTAAAGGGATGAGTTGTGCGGAAACAAGAATCTGCAACAGAGATGGTGTGTGGCCTGCAAAGCCTGAAAAATTTGCTACCTGGCTCTTTTACAGAAGAGTTTGCCCTGCTCTAGAACATGCAAGACTATGCAGTGTGTGCACATTCTCTCTCTCATGCAGAGAGGCTGCAGTTCATGAGCTTTAACATAAAAATAACAATGATTCCTTTGGCCTGTGTGTATTAATTGGCCCTTGGTTCTCCAGGAATATTGGAGCTGCTTCCTCCAGGTAGGCCTAACCTGGTGAAACATAGGACAGCTGGTCCTTTCCCTCCTGCTCCTGTGACTGGGCTGCATCCCCTTCACTTTCTGAATACAGGTGACTGGGCTGCAGATCCCTCAATTGTCAGATATGCAGGAGGCAGCAATGCTAAGACATGCCATGCAATGCCAGCTGACTTGTCCCTTTTCCTTGAGATCAGAGGGGCCTCTGCTTCTTTTCCTCTTTCCAGAGCTAGCGCTGAACACAGCCCAGTTTGCAAAGAGTCTAGCCATGCTCGGGAGCTCTGAGGACAACACAGCATTGTCACGGGCACTCTCCCAGCTGGCTGAGGTAGAAGAAAAAATTGAGCAGCTCCACCAGGAACAGGCCAACAATGACTTTTTCCTCCTTGCCGAGCTCCTGAGTGACTACATTCGCCTCCTGGCCATAGTCCGTG
>NW_012147634.1:3921836-3943628 GCF_000956105.1 Propithecus coquereli | reverse complement strand
AAGCCACACTGCAGAAGAAGCGGGAGGCTGAGGCTCGGCTGCTGTGGGCCAACAAGCCTGACAAGCTACAGCAGGCCAAGGATGAGATCATAGAGGTGAGTTCCCCGAGGCACCCCAGCCAGGGGTATTCTCCTGGCTCCTGAATGAGCCCTGCTCCCATCCCACCCAGGTGCTTGGAACCCCACAGCAGGCAAGAGCTGATTGAGTCTAAAGGGCTGTGGTTGCTGGATTGCAGGCCTGCCTTAAGGCCTGGTCCTCCTCCTCTCTCCCCACTCCACCCAGACTTGCCACGTCAGAATCTCTGCAGGAGCCGGACGCTCCCAGCTACTCGGGAGGCTGAGGCAGGAGAATCACTTGAACCCAGGAGTTTTGGGCTGTACTATGCCATTCGATAGGGTGTCTGCACTAAGTTTGGCATCAATATGGTGACCTCCTGGGAGCGGGGGACTACCAGGTCACCTAAGGAGGGGTGAACCGGCCCAGGTTGGAAACAGAGCAGGTCAAAATTCCTGTGCTGATCAGTAGTGGGATCATGCCTGTGAGCAGCCACTGCATTCCAGCCCGGGCAACACAGCAAGATCCTATGTCTAAATAAAAAAAATAAAAAAGAATCTCTGCAGGAGGCGTCCTGGCATGGGTCTTTGAAAAGCTACCTGGGTAATTCAGATATGCCTCCTTGTGAGAACTAAATTAAGTTCTCTGGGCCTTCTAGCCCTGCTGGTGAGAACCTAAACCAGAGGCTGCTGGCATACCAGAGCTTTCTCAAAGACCAGGCTTGGCTTGGGGCACATGGCATCTCTTTTCCAGCTAGCCCCTAAGGTCTTCTGCTCGACTTTGTCTTGCACACTGAATCCCTTATGGTATCTAATCTTACCCGGAGGGACAGACAGACATAGTGGTCAGCGAGGTCTCATATGTAGAACTGCTGTCCAAAAGTAAAGGCTTAATAATGTTAGCATAATATTAAGTGATCCTTTATTTCTTCTTTCTTCCCAGTGGGAGTCTCGGGTGACTCAGTATGAAAGGGACTTTGAAAGGATTTCAACAGTGGTCCGAAAAGAAGTGATACGGTTTGAGGTGAGGTAGAAGGTCCTACTTGTCACTTAGTGTGCAGTGCCTGTTTTAGTGGTAGTGTCGGTTTCATCCAAGTCTATTGGGTAGAGAGATAGATAAAGGTGCCAGTGACTTGGCAATTATTGTGAACAGCTGTGGCCTTCTCTGGAAACGCGTGCTTATTCCTGAGGCACAGTGGCTGTCTTACACTTGTTGCTGGACCAGAGTAACTAGACACAAACAAAGCCTGCAGCTACCATGTGCCCTCTGAGCCCCCATCCTTTCTCCTCCCCTTTCCACCCCCATCCCCACCCTCCAAGAAAGCCTTGCAAGGCCTTGGCAGAGGCTATTTGGTTGGAACTGTAGCTATTCCAGCTGCTGGCTCTACTTTCTGAGGCTTCGTTTGACCTTGGCCAGCAATAAATACCACCCCTCCATCAAAAGGGGAAGGAGCAACTGTCTGGATGGTCAGTGTAGAATCCTGTCTCCTATAGAAAGAGAAATCGAAGGACTTCAAAAACCACGTGATCAAGTACCTTGAGACACTCCTATATTCACAGCAACAGGTATGTAAGTTATGCATGACCATCGTCCTCTACCACCTGCTCCAGAGGCCAGCTGCCTGCTTGGGGCTTTGGCAATAAGATGGGCAGGCCCTGCTTCTGAGGGGCTGGGCCCTGCTGCAGTCCATATTGAAAATGGGCCCTGCTGCTGTAACATGGAGCATCCAACAGGGTCTTCTGCTAAGCAGGACCCAGCTCTGCTGCCCAGATTCTACGGTGAGTTAGTTTTTGAGTATAAACCCTCCTTGTACATTGCGTGACCACCCATGGTACCACCTAACCCTCTTGAGGCTCAGGCCCTGATCAGTATGTGGAACAGCGGCCCCACCATGAGGAACTAACTGAGCTGGTCAAAGCCGTAACTGTCACAGGGTGCTCCCCCTGGGTGGAAGCAAGACTGTCTTCAGAGACTATCCTTGCACTTGGGGCTCAAGAACTGCTGCTTGCCCTGAGTCTGGAGGGAGGCAAGGGCAGGGTGGCTGGCTTCCACGTCTGCTCGGCCCACCTGCCTTTGGGTGGCTGAGGCCCTTGGGAGCACCCTGGCATTGTACTTGCTCCCAGGCTGGCTTGGACTCTACCACTAGGTGGGGGCACTTGTTTATTGTCCCCACTTCTTTCCAGCTGGCAAAGTACTGGGAAACCTTCCTTCCTGAGGCAAAGGCCATCTCCTAATGGACCAAGGATACCAGAGCCCACCTGCGTGACGCTGCCTTTTTATACACTGCCCTCCTCCACCTTGATGGATCCAGTGATGCATCCTGCCTAGGCTGGACTTAACCCCTTCTTCCCCACCCCACGACCAACTGTCCCCAGTTACTCTGTTACTTCATTTAGCTCCATATATATTTTCTTACCTAAGAGAATAGTTTCCTGCTTTAAGCAAAAGACCTACAATAGGTGGTGGAATTATGGGATAGGGGTGGAGTATTGATATAAATATATAAATACAAATGTATATTTTTCAGGATGTGGCGTAGGAACTGGGAATAACGTTTTCTGTTACTCCTGATGGTGCCATGAAAGATTATGTAATAAAATATTTTAAAATCAGGTCACATGACTCAATGGTGGTGCTTTTTGCTTTAGGCTGGGGACAGTTTGGAATCAGACCTGGGATACTCCCAACCAAGGAGCTGCCCAGGTGTAATAAGTTTCTCTCTACAGGAGTTCACGTGTTTTTTACTGGTGCTTCCCTATGGAAATGGGGTTTCTTTTTCTCTTCCTCAGCTACCTGTTCTGAGGGTCTCTTAATCTGTTTAATTCTTATTCCTACTTCTTTAGGAAGGAGTTTTAAAGACATCTCTTATAATAAGAGGGGCAAGCCCTATTCTCTGCAAAGGAGGCAGAAACTTTCTCTTTTATTCCTACCCTGTTTCCCTAAGCTGCCCAGGGCTCTCTGAGTCTTGCCTTCTGATGGCAAGTCTTATGTTCTAAACCTCTTTTTGCCACCCATCAAAACACATCCCCCATAGACTGCGTGAAAGTGTAAAGGGCTGATAAGGACTTGATGCTTTATCCCCGTAGACACAAGAGCCAGGCATCTGCCTCTAGGTAGAGCAATACAAGAGCTTCTAAACCTTTTGCAGTTCAAAGAAGCTTTGCCCAGGAGGAAACGTGCCAGCAAGTGCTCCCAGGTGTTGTAAGCACAAGCTAAAGGGTGTTCGAACAGGCCTCAGCTGGTCTGGCCAAGGGAGGCCAGAGTCTCAGGTCAGTCGTGGCTGGGCTTCCGCCTTAGCTGGGTCCACAGCTGCTTACGTTGCACTGGTCAGAGCAGACTTTGAAGCTCCTCTCTGAGTCAGCTGGCCACCCCCAGCCCCACCACCTCCAAAGACACCGTGCCACGGGGGATCTAGGTCCTGCTCTGTCAGCTCTCTTTGGTGGGTGGCTAAGGTTTGGGGAGGGGCAGCGTGAAGCAAGAGAATGCAGTGAACAGTACCGATTTCCTGTACGCGGACCTGGCACCAGAGGAAGTGCCAACGCTGCAGGTATTTTTTTTTAACAGGTTAATTTTTTAGAAAAAGTCATTCAGTCTCTCCCTACCCCCTCAATGTCCTTATTATCACCTTTGATTCTATCCTTCCAGTCTTTCTTATATGCTTGCTTTTACATAGTTGTAATAACATACACATCAAATATTTTGTATCCTGCTTTTATCATTCAACATTATGTATGTTACACACGTTTTTTCTACGTTATTATTATATGGCTTCACAAACTTTATTTGTAAAGCTGTATAATTTTAAGGCTTCCATAGAGTGACTGTACCATAATCTTGATTGATCCCTAGTTGGATTCTTGGTTTGTTTTTGGTAACTTTTTTTTTTTTTTTTTGAGACAGAGTCTTACTCTGTTGCCCAAGCTAGAGTGCCGTGGCGTCAGCCTAGCTCACAGCAACCTCAAACTCCTGGGCTCAAGCGATCCTCCTGCCTCAGCCTCCCCGGTAGCTGGGACTACAGGCATGAGCTACCATGCCCGGCTAATTTTTTCTGTATATTTTTAGTTGTTTGGCCAATTTCTTTCTAATTTTAGTAGAGACGGGGTCTCGCTTTTGCTCAGGCTGGTCTCGAACTCCTGAGCTCAAACGATCCGCCTGCCTCGGCCTCCCAGAGTGCTAGGATTACAGGTGTGAGCCATGGCGCCCAGCCTGTTTTTGGTAACTTTTAATATAATTGCAAATTTATAGAAAAGTTACAGGAATATCACAAAGAACTCCTATATATCCTTTATCCAAATTTACCAAGTGTTTATATTTTACCCCATTTGCTTTATCTATATCTACATGTTGTATTTTCTGAATCATTTGAGAATAAGTTGCAGACAGCGTCGTACCCCATTACCCCAAAAACGTCATTATGCATTTCCTTAAAAACAAGGACATTCTCTTATAAGTTAAGTACCGTTATCAAAGCAGGAAGTTTAACACTGATATAACACTGTTTAAATATAACCCATGGTTCATATTTAAATTTTGTCAGTTGTCCCAATAATGTCCTTTTTAGTAATTCTTTTTCCTTATGCAGGATCAGGTGTTAGCAGTTAGTTGCAGTACATGATTACATGTGTCTCTCTCAATGCAAGAGAGTTCCTCAGCTTTCTTTATCTTTCATTAACCTATTCTTTTTGAAGAATGCAGGCTAGTGACTTTGTAGAATGTTCCTCAGTTTGGATTTGTCTGATGGTTCTACACGCCTAGATTAGGGTTTTGCATTCTGGGCAGTAACGTCGTGGAAGTCCTCAGTGCATCTTAAATGAGCACATCGTGTCGTTTGGTCCCATTTATGTCAGTGTTAATTCTGATCACCTGGTTAAGTTGATGTCTGCCAGTTTTCTCCATTTTAAATTCACTATTTTCCCCCTTTGTAATTAACAAGTAATTTGTGGGGAGATACTTCAAGGTCATGTAAATATTTTGTTCCTCATCTGCAAGTTACAGCATCAACTGGTGGTTAGTCTTGCCTGAATCAGTTACTACTACTATCATGATTTACCAATGTGATTTTTCTAACTCCACAATGCCTTTTAGATTTACTGGTTGGCATTCTACCTCTAAAGAAAAGCATCCTTTCTCCCCATTTATTTATTCATGTGTTTATCAATATGGATGCATGGATTCCTGTTTTACTCAAAGTTGCAAACCATTGCTTTGATTTTATTTTGATTCTCAAACTCTCTCAGATTTATCGCAGGATTTTTAACTTATAACTTTATAACTTATCCCCATCATTGTTTTAGCACTTTCTTACTCTCTGGTATATAAAAAGATGTTCCAGGCTCATTGTGTATCTTCCTTGCCCCAGCCCTGGAACCAGCCATTTCTCCAAGGAGTCTTGATTCCTTTTAATGGAGAATGGTATTTAAAACCAAGGTCTGGGTGTTGGATGTGCTCATTGCTACTGGATTGTCATTGCTTCTAGGCTCTCAGCAGACAGAGCAAGGAAATTAGAGAGAGATACAGAAATATTGAGATACATAGATATAGATAACGTAAGTAGATTTTTTGTTTGTTTTATTTTGAGACAGTCTCACTCTGTTGCCAGGGCTAGAGTGCAATGGTGTGATCACAGCTCACTGCAACCTTGAACTCCTGGGCTACAGCGATCCTCCTGCCTCAGCCTCCTAGAGTGCTGGGATTACAGGCATGAGCCACCATGCCCAGCCTGATAGATGATATAAATAGATACTAAAAGGCATGAATTCACATTGTTACTTTGAGTCCAGCCCCATAGGTTTATTCTAGTCTGCCCCCTTTCCATGTTTATAACTCTTTTCTCCGGAGAGACTTCATTTTAAAGATTTCTGCACAGTTTTAGTTCCATCCAACAATCATCTTGATGTCTGTTTTTATTATTTCCTTGGAATGGAGTCTCCTCTGGTGTGAGAACTTCCCCCTCAGCCTCCTACATCCTGAGGCTGACAGGGCCAGTTGTGTACTTGGGCAAAAAGCTTGCAGACATGGGACTGGGCACAGTGGCTCACAGCTGTAATCCTAGTACTCTGGGAGGCCGAGGCGGAAGGATCACTTGAGCACAGGAGTTTGAGACCAGCCTGAGCAAGAGCGAGACCCCATCTCTACTAAAAATAGAAAAATTAATTGGTGGGTGTGGTCCTATAATCCCAGCTACTAAGGAGGCTGAGGCAGGAGGATCGCTTGAGCCCGGGAGTTTGAGGTTGCTGTGAGCTAGGCCGATGCCCAGGCAACAGAGTGAGACTCTGTCTCCAGAAAAAAAAAAACCTCACAGACGTGGAAATCAAGAAGACTAATAGCAGGTTAGGGATACTAAGCCAGAAGCCTCCACAAGGAATAACAGGGGCACAAAAGAAGGTGTCATTCTACCTGGGGACTCAGAAGGGAGAAATTTGTGGAGAATTTGATGCTTGAACTGTGTCTTAAAGGTGGGAGGTGTTTGCGCCTTCTGCTGGAACCGTTCTGCCTCCCTGTCTGGCAGTGCGAGGTGGGCAGGTCTAGGGAAATGGAAGTGGCTTAGTGTGGCCAAAGTCAGGGCAGGGAGGCGGCCCATGGAGAGTAATGAGCAGGAGCCAGATCATGTAGTGCCTGATCTGACTCATGTGGCACTTTGAACATTACCCTGTAATTGTGGGAAGCTACTAGAGGGATCACGTGGGAAATAACGCGATCACTCTGTGCTGTGAACGTATTAGAGGGTGTGGGAATGGAGACAGGAGGGGCGGCCAGGCTCATCACCACCATCGGGGCAGTACTAGAGGGGCCAGAGCTCAGGGGACAGGTTCGGGACGTGGAGTTGGAACCGTGGGGATCTGGTCACTGATATGATGAGAAGCCTGAGGGAGAGGGAAGTCGCTAGCACGTTCCCCAGGTTCCTGGCTTGGTATTGGGGTAGACAGTGAACCCTTCATGACACAGGGACAGGAGGCAAATGGGTTTGGAGCAGATGGGGGGAAGCAGTGGGGGCAGTGAGTGCCGATGGCGGTTAAGAGGCTGCACTGGATGGGAAGGGAGCCCAGTAGTTAGAAGTGAGAGAGATACAGAGTAAAAGGAAGCTTTGGTTTATTAAAGGTGGGGCAGACATAGGCATATTAGTAAAATTCAGAGAGAAAGAAACTACCAGAAAGAAATCTATAGGTGGAGGGAATGCAGAAGAGGGGAGGTTTCGTGCTTGATGGTTGACATTTTCTCAGATAGTGACATCATATTTACCTATTTGAGCCAAGTGGTTTAGACAAAAGGTATGGAGGGAAGCCTACACTTCCCTGCTTGCCCCTCGAGTTAGCTCGCCAAGAATCTCTGGGCTCCAGAGTCCTGAAGATGGGGGTTTAGAGCTGGAGCGATCCCAGTATCCAGTATAAGTATTCAATGACGGAGTAAATGACAGAAGTCGAAATAAGATAGATAGGAAGTGTCACACATAAATACTAGTAACCTTGAGCTCTTCCCAGAAGATTTTCATTGTGACTGCTGCAGCTGGGAACCCTGAAGAAAATAAAGAATGCCTTTGCGGCAACTCAGGCTTTTAAAAGGGAGAGGCGCTGATGGAGATCTGCTCAGGGCGGGCCGGAGACCTGGTTGAGGGGAGTGTGGAGACGGAGGAGCGTCCTTTGCCGAGCATGCTCGGGGCCCATGTGAGGTTGAAGCCCATGCATCTGCAGGGTGGTGGAATTTTCTCCACCAGCATTTGGTGTCCTAGGGGAAGGAGGGGAGGAGAAGACAATGGTCATGGCTCTCTAGCACAGAAGGACACGTATTTGCTGCAGTGGGCACGTGACCGTACACTTTGTGGAGACACTGGCTAAGACTCTCCCCTCCGTGTTTGGGCAGGGTCAGGCCAGAGCCGAGAGTTAGCAATGGATGAGAACCACTCAGCCCTGCGCCCCGGGAAGGGTGCATACCTCACCTGCCAGTGTCTTGTGATACCAGTTGTGTGACTCTATGTTGGTGGTAGCCACAAAGCTATACACTCTCTGAGGTCATGTCTTTATAACTCCATGACCCGCAGCAAAGGTTGAGGCTCCAAACAGCTGCCAGCTGGCTAACAGTTGAATGATGGTTCCCAGTCGCAGCCTCCGCTGCCTGGGATTCGGGCTGCGAGAGGACCCCAGCTCGCCTTTCCCTTATCTCCCAGTCCTGCATAACTACGTAGATACCTCATGGAAACTGATTCCAAATATGCCCTTTCTCATTTGTGTGTGGCCTGAGGAGGCTTTGTGAACGCCGGGCTTTGTACCTGAAGCACCCTTTCTTAGCTCCCGCCCACCTTCGGTCTCAGAATTACACCTGTCTGGAGGGGGCGTCTTCCAACACTGTGGATGGGAGATAGAGGGTCTCTGCCACTGCGTCAGAACATTCACTGAGGATCCTCCATGGGCGCTTCTAGAAACCAAGTCCATGAAGACGACTATCCAAAGATGCCTATCGAGGCCAGGTGTGGTGACTCACACCTGTAATCACAGCACTTTGGGAGGCTGAGGCAGGATCACTTGAGCTCAGTTCGAGACCAGGCTGGGCAACACAGTGACACCGCATTTGTACAAAAAATAAAAAAAATTGGCCAGGCACGGTGTCGTGCACCTATAGTCTCAGCTACTCAGGAGGCTGAGGCAGGAGGATCATTTGTGCCCAGGAGTTTGAGGTGGCAGTGAGCTGTGAAGATGCCACTGCACTCCAGCCTGGCTGACAGAATGAAATGCTGTCTCAAAACAAAACAAAAAAAGATGCCCATCATAACATTGTTTACACTTGCAAAAACTGAAATCAATTTTAAGTGTCCATCAGGAAAGAATTCAATGAATTATGGTACAGTCATACAATCGAATATTGTATAGCCATTGAAGATGATGCATAGCTATGTTCATTGACAAGGAAAACTCATATTTTTGAATGAAAAAAGCAGGCTATAGAATTGCATGTATGATATCCACATTTATATAAAACTTTTTATATGGGAAAGATGTTGATTGAACTGTTAACTATGGTCACCTCTAGAGATGGAAGTTTGCATTACTTTTAATTTTTTATTCCATTTTATATTGCTTAAAATTGCTATGTATTATCATGATCAGAAAAACCAAATAAAGCTATTTTCATTATGGGAAAACAATCCAGTGCATCCTTTGAGACCTGCATCATATGTCAGTTCTCTGGGAAGCTTTCTCTGATCCACTGTCCGTGCCCGTCCCCAGACTGGACTGGGAGCCCCACCTCCTAGTCCCCTTTTGCTGTAACACTGTTTGTCACCCTCTTTAGCCTCTGGTCTTTCTCTCCCTCATGCAGTATTCACTGAGGTGATCTCATTATTCCCTGGAGCTCTGGGCTCCTTAAGATCATGGACTGTGTTTCTGCCCTCTTGGGGCCTCCTCCACCCACAAAGGCAGCCTCAGGAGGCAGGGGCTGCTCCTCAGCTCCAGAGATCATTGCCATACAAGCCTCTGCGCCCACGCAGGCCAGATCTGGGATTTTTCAAGAGGTCCAGAAATCTGGCCTAATTTGGGATTTAATAGGCTTTACCAAGGTTGGTAAGATTGGTGCTCAGTACCCCAGGTGGGGCCCACAGCCAGGCAGGTGATAGCCACCTGGCCCCCGAGCCTTGCTCCAGGCAGGACTTTGCCCCTTTGGCCCTTGTCTGTGCAGGGGGTCGGGGGGGACCCTCCGGCTGTGACAACCAGAGCGCTGGGACAGAAGGCTCCACTCCCACACCCCCGGGGCTGCTCAGAAGAAGCCGGCTGCTCATCCTCCATAAGGTGCTTTGTCTGGGTCCAGAAAAAACCCACAGAAAAACCCTGTCCAATCTGAGATGGGACCTTTCCATGAAGAGACGTGATGACTGTTTCCAAATGACTGCCCCCCCGGGCTTCAGAGCGCTCAGTTCCTCTTGCAATATGACAGCAGTGACGACCACAGGGGCTCAACCAGTAGGTCTCCCTTAGGGAAACGTTGGCAGCCTCACCAGAAAAATTGATGAGGCACCTGCAGCCAGGAACGTGGTACAGAGCAGGGGACAGATTGCCTCGACAGTCCCTTCCCTTTGCAGGGCCTAATTATTTTGTTAACTATAGTAAGGACTGCCATTTGCTAAAAATTCTATGCCAGGCACTGTGCTCGGGGCTTTGAGGCATCTCTAATCCAGCACCAGCACCCTGCAAGGTGAGCATGTCTGCATTAAGACACTGAGGCTCAGAGAGCTCAAGCAGCTGGCCCACGGTCCCTCCCCAGAGCTAAGAACTCAGAGTGCTTCCTGATGGCCTTTTTTTTTTCATGCCATATCCCACACCATCTAGACAGGGATGGACAAGAGGAACCTGGAAATTAATCCACTAAGTTGCTTCCTTAACGCCCTGAAGAAATCCACACAGTCGGCTTGTTAAGAACAAGCCCCATTTGGGTACCCATCTGACCTGTAGGCATTTGGGCTTCTCTGCCCCTGGGAGATACTCCCTCCCCGACATGCACAATGGGTTCCCCAGTGGGGTAGCAGCAGAGGCTGGAGGACAAAGCAGCAGCTTTGGTGAGTATCCAGGGATTATTAACGGCAGGGACTAAAATGTCCAGGTGCTGAGAAGCCACTGACAGCACCCTGCACAAGGGAGGTGCCCCTGCTAGAGTGTGAGGCAGGGCCCCCGCCCTTCCAGAACTCAAGGCCTGGAGCCGCTGTCCCTCCTGGCCTCCTCCTATTGTCCTTGGTTCTTGGTCTCACAGCTCTCTTCACAATAAAGCCCCATTACTTGAGGAACCCGAGTTTGCCTTTGTTACTTGAACCCCACTGCTCGGCACACCAGAGGGGCCAACTGGTTGGCTGACTGACGTACCACCCCGAGGGTGTTAGGAGTGGTTTTATTGCCAGAAAGGTCTGCCTGGAAAGCTGCACCATGGAAAGTGCTGGGGTGGCCTCTGCCAGCTCCCCGGGGTCAGCCCTGGATCATGTTGTCTGAAGCAGCTGAGCTGCCTCTGTCCTATCTGGGCAGGGGACAGGTGGCTTCTAGAAGTGACATTACTGGCTGGAGCCCGGGGTCTGGAGCCTGTCTGTCCCCTGGGAAGCAGGTCACCAGCTGGCCCTGGGCCACGCTTTGCTCTCAGGCTTGGGCAGGATGCGCTTGTCAGAGATGCCGTCAAAGCCCTGCCCTTTCCCCCCCCACTGTGCTTCCTTCCTCACGCCTCACTTTCCTCAGTGTCTAGAGGAGTTCACCTGAGCTCAGTAAATTTAAATGTCTTAGCAGGAGAACTCTTTTTAAAAGACATCTTATACCAAAATCCAATATTCAAACATAAAAACTGTTTTTAAGTTTTATTGTATTATTTCAAACTTATTCAAATGTACTTGTTAAAAAGTCAATCAGAACTCTGAGGTGGTTTTGATGAGCAGGACAGTTGCTGATTTATATCAACCTCTGCTTCAAATTTATTTATTTATTTTTGGTTGCACAATGTGGAGGAAATAGGAAAATCCTGATCACAGA
Source organism: Propithecus coquereli (assembly GCF_000956105.1). NCBI lineage: Eukaryota > Metazoa > Chordata > Mammalia > Primates > Indriidae > Propithecus > Propithecus coquereli. The sequence continues at coordinate 3,932,085 of NW_012147634.1, read as the reverse complement.
ATTAGTAGTTGAAATAGTTATTGTTTTTTTGTTTTATTTTTTTAAGACAGGGTCTCACTCTGTTGCCCAGGCTGGAGTGCAGAGGCACGATCATAGCTCACTGCAGCCTCACGCTCCTGGGCTCAAGCCATCCTCCTACCTCAGCCTCTCCACTAACTGGGACTACAGGTGCATTCCACTATGCCCAGCTAATTTTTTAATTTTTTGTAGAGACAGGGTCTCACTGTGTTGCCCAGGCTGGTCGCGAACTCCTGGCCTCAAGTGATCCTCCCTCCTTGGCCTCCCAAAGTGTTGGGATTACAAGTGTGAGCCATCATGCGTGGCCAGTTAATTCTTTTTTAAGTTAATCTTGCAATCTCAGGATACTGGAAAGAAAAGAATTTGTGTTTGTTGTTGATGAATCAGTAACTATATTAGGAGGAACTGTATGTAATTGCCAATACCCCACTGTTTTTGGTCTACAAAACAGCAAATTCATATAATTCAGTCAAGTAATAACAGCTAATATTCATTTACTGGGTGCCAGGCCCCATGCTAGACATTTCGGAAGCTGACGTCATTTCATCCACACACAACGCTCGGTCTTGTGAGGATCTTGGGATAAGAACAGATAAGGACCTTGAGGCTCAGGGGGGTTGTCCGAGGTTACACAGGTGACCAGCTGGGCTTGGGTGGAATAGGCGAGGGCCCACCCTTACTCAGGCTGCCCGGGTGGCTGGCTCCCCCTCAGCCAGCCCACCCCACCCCTGCCGCCCTCCCAGCACAGGCCCAGAGAAGAATCCAGCCTCTGTGCCCAGCGGCGCCCGCCAGCCCGCGGCCCAGAGCTGTTTGTTTTCTTAACGGGGTTAACCAAACCTCCTGAGCCTCTGCCGAGCAGCAGAAGCCCCACTGGTGAAAGGGGGCTTTGTGTGACGGCAGCGGAGGGCGAGGGCCCTAGCCAAGACAGGAGCTGGGAGCCAGCCAGCCCGCGCGGGAGCAGGGGTGTAGTGGGGTGACATCTTCCCCCCAGCCCTTCCTGCCCTCCTCTGCCATGACCTTGGTCCTGTCTCCAAGCGGGGGGCTGTGAGCTTCACACTTGCACAGGGCAGCGAGTGTGACCCAGTCCCTGGCAGGGCTGCCGTGCAAGTCAAGAGACAGGTGCTTACAATGTGGTCCCCAACCGGGAGCATCAGCATCACCAGGGAACTTGTTAAAAATGCCCACCATCAGGCCCCACCCAGGCCTAGCACTCAGAAAAATCTGGAGTCAGGGCACCATTATCTGAGATTTAACAGCCCTACAGGTGATGATGATGATGATGGCTAAAATTTAAGAACAAGTCTAATCTAATATGGAAATACTCTGGCCAAGAAAATGTCATCAAGAAGTACTTTCAGACAGCTTTCACTCCGCAGCTTGTAAATTAAATGTATACGCTGGATAGTGATGGAGAGATGATCGTAAAACAGCTCATTTTAAAAACGGAAGTCACCTTTGAGCTTACACACCCATCATATAGAGGCTGGGACTTCACTGTGTTCACATGCTGAGCTGGCCGGTGCTTAAAGTACACAGAAAATAAACTCTTCTTTTTACTGTAGCAACTACTTTGGAGTTTACGTCATGTTATATGTTCCTCTTTATAGGAAAATAGTCCCCATACCTTGTTTTATCTTCCCAAAGACATCTTAAATAAGGTCAAGGATCTTCTTTTTTTTTTCGTTTGGATCTATGCTCTTGTACCATGGAACACTGTGGAATTAGGAGCTCCAGGTTTACTACCACACGTTTTACTAGTCAGTTGCATAGAATCTCCTTCCACAACTGGGCCTTCCATAACTCTGGCGATGAAAATCCACTGATGTGAGGCTTCTCAGGAACACCTGAAAATTAAGTAAATGGATAAAATGGACAAGTGCACGCATGCAAGAGGTGGGGGGAGAGAGGCATGTCCAACTTTGCAAGTGGGAAGGCGATTCCTGTTTCTCCCCTGCAGGCAGGCCTTCTAACCCTCCAGCAGCCCCTGCGCCCTCCCTTCCCTAGTGTTTTTTCAACATTTCCCCCACTGCCCATTCATTCATAGAGCCTTTCACAACAAATGGTTTTTGAGTGTCTACTAAATGCTTGGTGCCATGGAGACACACAATAAACAAAACACAATAATTGCAGATTGCGGTAAGTGCACAGACAGGGTGATATGGTAGGGGGTTCAGGAAGGAAGCCTCTTTGATGTGAATTTTAGGCTAAGAATTAGAGGATGGGCCCACCAAGTGAAGAGTAGTAAAGAAGAGTGTTCCAGGTTGAGCAAACATCAAGTGCAAAGGCCCTGAGGCGGGAAAGAGCTGGTCTGGTTTGAAGAACTGAAAGAAGGTCACTGTGGCTAGAGCCCAGTGCATGACGGGGAAAGCAGAGGAAATAAGGTGGAAAAGGCTGGGCTGGGTTATTTAGAACTTCGTAGACTGCGATAGGGAGAGTGGGTTTTATTCTAAGTGCAATGGGAAGACATTGAAAGGTTTTAAGCAGATGCCTTGATAATAGTTTGTGCTGCAAGGTAGAGAATGGACCTTACGTTGGGGATGGAGGCAAGGAAAAACAGAGACAGAGAGACAGTCATCAGGATGGGCAACCAAGAAGTCTGAGGTTCCCAAGAGGCCTCTCTGGACAGCAGGAGTCAGAGAGGCCCTTGTAGGCCAAGGAGAGCTGTCTCTGAATGACGGGGCCCTGGCGTGCCAGGGAGGAAATGAAAGCGTGGCACTTCTCCTCAGTGAGCATTGTTTCCCTTCCAGGGGTCCACACCAGGATCTGGGAAGTTTCAGCTTCCTGATTCTGGGGCCCTTGTGAGGTGGAATTTGGAAGAAGAAGGTGCGGGACATAGTATTGGTGAGACCTACTTGTCCCATTTTGGGATCGTCTTCTCAGCCCTTCTCTAGAGGCAGGGTTGGGGCTGGAGAGTTTCCGCTCCAGTTCAGAGGCACCTCTGCACTAGCAGGGGAGGGGGTGAGACTCCCCCCAGCCCCAGCCTCTAAGACAGGCACTCTGCTTCCCCCTTCCCACCCCAAGACCTCCCACTAGGTGTGAGCTCCTGAAAAGTGGGGCCTCCCCTTCCGCACCTCACAGGACCTCTGTGGGGGGAAGTTGTGGGGAAGAGGACTCTTGCCACGGTGCTGTGAATGGCAGCAGCGCCCCTACAGCTGAGGGTGGGGGTTTGAGAAGTGAGAGCAGAAGCCCTTGCCAACACATGGGGTGAGAGAGTTCTGGACTAAATTCCTGCCACATACCCAGGAAGCCCCTGCCCAGAGGGGTGGAAAAGAGCAGCCTGGTGCCACCACCCACAGTCCCTCTTCCCCACTCACTGCCCTGTACCCCCCTATCCTATCCACCCAGGACAAGCCCACAATCAAGCTGCCATTTACTCTACACCTCTGTTAAGGGCTGCACATGAATCATCTCAATTTTTACACACTCTTCTGAAGGAGGCATATTATCCCTACTTTGCAGATTAGCAAAGTCTACACCAGTGGTCCCCAACCTTTTTGGCACCAGGAGCCGGTTTCATGGAAGACAATTTTTCCACGGGGGGTGGGATGGGGAGACGGTTTCGGGATGATTCAAGCTCATTGCATTCATTGTGCAGTCGAACCTCTCTGCTAATGATAAGCTGTATTTGCAGCCGCTCCCCAGCGCTAGCATCACCGCCTCAGCTCCACCTCAGACCGTCAGGCGTTAGATTGCCGTAAGAAGCCTGCAGCCTGGATCCCTCGCTCGCGCAGCTTACAGTGGGTTTGCGATTTGCGCTCCTGTGAGAATCTAAGGCCACCGCTGCTCTGACAGGAGGCGGAGCTCAGGCAGTGATGCGAGTGACGGGGAGTGGCTGTAAATACAGATGAGGCTTCCCTCGCTCGCCCCTCACCTCCTGGTGTGTGACCCAGTTCCTAACAGGCCACGGACCAGCACCAGTCTGCGGCCCCGGGGGGTTGGGGACAGCAGGCCTACGCAGTTCCTGAAATCCAGGCTGTCTGACCCCCAGATCGGAGCCTCGGTCCCTAAACTGCCTCTTCCTGGCAAATAGCCTGGAGCAGGTTAGGGCCGAAAGATATGAGTGGCTGGATGGACGGACAGATTTAAAGAAGGAACGAATGGACGGGCCCGTGGATGCTGCGGAAGGGGGACACTGAAGCCAGGTTGGAGCCGAGCCTGACTCAGGTGTGGCCTCAGCTGGGGTCTCCAGGCCGCGCTCCCAGCGACCAGGCTGAAAGGAGGGAAGGGGCTGGGGGCCGCCTGGTCCCGGGAAGGGTCCGGGATCGCAGGGAACGTCGCTGGTTGGTCCCCAGGGCAGGCGCTGAGGCCTGAGCCCCGCCTCCGTCCGCGCCCGGCGCCCGAGGCCATAGTCCTCAGCGCTCCACAAAGAATAGGCGAAATTTTGGCTCGCCCGCGTCCTGGCATCCGCGGGCGCTCACCAGCTGTCCGGCGAATGGCGGCTTCCCGCCCAGCGCCCCCCACCCCACGCTGCGGCTCCACCGGACTCCGGGGCGGCGCTGGGGCCCCGCCACCCTGCTCCCCGCCTAATCTCCCGGGCTCAGGACCCGGCGCGGGGGAACGCCCGGGGCGGGGTCGGCGGGGCGGGGCCAGAGGGGGCGGGGCCGGCTCGCGGGGTCCCCAGTCCGCGCCGCGGAGCTCGGGCTTCGAGCGTCTCGCCAGCAGGGGCCGGTCCGGGGCGCGGATGCTGGAAGTTCACATCCCGTCGGTGGGGCCCGAGGCCGAGGGGCCCAGGCAGAGCCCAGAGAAAGGCCACATGGTGAGCGGGACAAGTGGCTGGGGAGGGCGCGGGACCTGCCGAATTTCCCCGCGCCGAGCGAGGTGGGGACCCTGCACCCGGGCTGGAGCATCCGGGCGCGGCGGGCCGGACCGTCGGGGGGCAACTTGTCGAGGGTTTCGGGGCCTTGATTTGCCGGCCCCGCGGACCATAGTTCGGGCTCTTGAGGGACCACACGGAGCAGGTGGGCGAGTCCGCCAGCCCTTTCTCCAGGTGTGCGGGGAGCGCGGGAGTCTCCCCGGGCAGGGCGGCGTTGCAAGGCGGCTTTGTGCCTTTGAGCGCAGGAGGTGGGGTGCTTCGCCGGGCGCAGGTCTAGCCGCGTCCTCCCCGGGGCCTCACGCACACCCCGCGCCCGCCAGGTGTTCCGAGTGGAGGTGCTGTGCAGCGGGCGCAGACACACCGTGCTACGGCGCTACAGCGAGTTCCACGCGCTGCACAAGCGGGTGAGGCGGCGCCGACGACCGACTGACTCCGGCACAGCTCCTGCCCGGCCCCATGGGGGCGGGAGGGCGAGCTCCGGCCCCAGCCTCGGCCACCCCCGTTGCCTGGCCCCGGGGCCAGGAGGGCTCAGGTCTTGGGCAGACTCCGGGCGGGCTGTGGGGTCCATCGCAGGGAGGGCGCAGGAGGGCAGGTCCCAGCTGTCACTGGCCCTAGCTCTGCGCTGCCGGCCAGCCCCTGAGCGTCTGGGGGTGGGTTGGGGCCTCCCTCGCCGCTGTCCCGACCACCACTCACCAGGGTCTGTTCCAGGATAGACCCCGAAGGGGAGGACTGGGGAGGGCTCTTGGCTATGGTGAAGTGGGCTTGGGGGCTGAGCTGGGATGTCGCGATCACACCGCGGGCACCTCCAGCAGATCAAGAAACTGTACAAAGTGCCTGACTTCCCCTCGAAACGCCTGCCCAACTGGAGGACCAGAGGACTGGAGCAGCGCCGACAGGGCTTGGAAGCCTATATCCAGGTGTGCGCGGGACACACTCGGTTGCCCCCAGCCTGTTGTACCGGGGATGTGACCCAGACAGAGGTGTGCGAATACGAAGGGACCCCAAACTTAGGATGTTATTCACTACCCCAAGCATCAATTTTCTGAACAGTAATGGGTCCAAACATCCCTCTCTGGGCTGTTGAAAGGATTGAATGAGGTAACAGGGAGGAGAGCAGTCTCAGCCCAATGAAAGCTAGTTCTGTTCCCCTCCAGGGTGACATCCTGTGTTGCCCTCATGATGGGATGTAGGGGTGTCCTTCCCCCAACAGCAAAGATGGGCCACTGCATGGGGTACAAGCCGTGTGGTCACACGGGGCTCCGCACTCAGAAGGGCCCTGAGGCTTGGTTTAACTGCTGTCTTGAAATTAATTATTTTGGAACAAAGGGTTCTGCATTTTCACTTGCTCTGGGCTGTGCAAATTAGTAGCTGGATCTGATGAATAGGTTTCCTGTCTCTTCTCCAGGGCATCCTGTACCTGAACCAGGATGTGCCCAAAGAGTTACTGGAATTCCTGAGACTTCGGCATTTCCCTACAGACCCCAAGGCTGGCAGCTGGGGGTAAGAGGGCTAGTGTTGGGGGGACAGGGGCTCTCAGCAGCAAGCAGGTGAGGAAGGGTTTTGGAGGCAAAGCCCTTTTCCAGGTCACGTCTGCCAGGCCCTAGTTCTCCCTCCTTCTGAGACATGACTTTCCTCATCAGCTTTCTTGACCCAGGTAGAGGGGTTTTTTTTTGGACAGCCTTGGTTACCCCAGCCCCCTGCGGAACTGGGCTTGTTAGAAATAGAAGCAGTGGTCCCCTGGGAGGTGACGTTCTGGGCTTCTGTGTCTCCACCCCTTCCTCACGCTCTCCCGGCATCCCCAGGCAGCTTACAGTGTCTCTCTTCTTTTCAGCGCCCTGGGGGAGTTCCTGCCTAGCGACAGCAGGCAAGTCAAAGCCCTGGCCTGTGCCTGGCTCCTGATGCCCCCTAGTGGCCGCGTGCTGGGAGGCGGCCTGCTGCCTCTGGCCGGTCCCTGTGGTGTTTTCTCGTTGGTGCCTTCTGAGCCCACCTCCCATTCACCTTTTCCATTGTGGGTCCCTGGTGATCTCAGTGCCTAGTCTCTCCCCTCCATGGTTCATGGCTGTCTTTCCTCCCAGCTCGCAGCTGCACCACCGGCCTGTCGTGAGCTTCTGCGTGGACCCCTACATTTGCACCCCCTCCCCAGGTGAGGAGGTACCTGTGACCTGTATTCCACATTTAGGACCTAGGTACCAGGGTAGTGCGGGCGAACTTGCCACTTCTCGGTTCCCAGGGCCCCCGGGCAGCATGTCCGTCCTGCCATTCTCCTTTGAGGCCACCAGGTGCTGCTCCTGTGCCGCTGTGGCCTGCTTTGCAGACACTAGTGAAATAAGCTCTGCTCCCCTGGTCTCCATTCCTGGGCAGCCTGGCTTTACAAAGCTGATGTGAACAGAATGTGACCTGGGAATGCCAAGATGTCATTTGGGGTGGACAGCTGTTATCTCTGCCTTGGCAGGGGCTCCTACTCCCAAGGGGGTGCTGAGCCCATGGGCAAGAGCTCAGGAAGCTGCAGGCCTGAGGTCAGACCTGCCCCCACCTCCCCTTCCCCTACAGCCCTCAACTTCCTCCTGTTTACTTCTGTCCCACAGAACTTCTGCCCAACGTGGTGGTGAATGGTGTGCTCCAGGGCCTCTACAGCTTCAGCATCAGCCCAGCTAAAGATCAGCCAGAGGCTGCCAGTCACCCTGCTCCTCTGCCACCAATGCCCTGACCAGCCTAGAGTGCCCCTAACCCTAACTGTAGGCCTATCTCTACCCCTCATCCTAACCCTAAGCCTCCAACCCTAACTACCTAACCCTAAACATGACCATAGCACTCACCCTACCTTAACCTCCTAACCCTATTCTACCACTACCCCATCCTCAACCCCAACACAACCCCTATACCACTAGCTCTAACCCCCATATCTTGTAACCCTAAGCCTAACCTCTTAATGCTAACCCTACCCCAACCCCAATCTCTATCCTACCCCTCACCCTAATTATAATGGTAACCCATAACAAAGAAAACAAAAGCATGACATCATAAGGCCATAGAACTTCACACCAGTATCTTTTCCTACCATAGATGTGTACTTTTAATAAAGTAATAGTACAATTACTCACGGTCATCCTTCGGTAATGGAAGATGATTTGTTCTTACACTACTTCCATCACGAACATCCCGGCATCCTCACGTCCTGCTGACAGTCCTGTGCAACCTGTGGATTTGAAAAGTCTGTCCTTAATATACTGAGATTTCACACTCCCCGAATGCTACATTTTTGATCCTTTTTAGGTTGTGGAGTCAGAACCCTCTAACATAGAGTGATCCAAATGTATCTTTTTTAAAAAATTTGCATATATAACTGGAGCCACACTGTTCAAATCCATGTAGTTTAAAGGTCAACTGTACAACTGAAGGAAAGGATTATACACCAAGATCCAGAGGCCTTTATCCAAGAAAATCAAGAATGGTTCAGCGTGCTAAAGTCACCTATGTAATACACCATATTAACAGAATGAAGGTAAAATATCACATCATCATATCAATTCTTACAGAAGGATCTTTAAACAAAATCCAACACCATTTTATTATCTATAAAGCTAACAAGCTTGGAATACAATGCAATTTTATCAACAAATTAAAGAGCATTTAGGGAAAACACACAGCAAACAGCATCTCAATGATGAACACCAAGAGCTTTACTGCTGAAATCAGAAACAAGGCAAACACGCTCACTTTCACTTCTGCATTCAACAGTATACTGCACAACAAATCTGGAGGCATCACCTTACATGACATCAAATTATACTACAAGGCTAGAGTAACAAAAACAACATGGTACTGGTATAAAAGTGGAGACATGGACAAGAGAACAAAACATAGAACACAGAAATAAGGAGGGGGGAGGAGGGGACGGGTATATGCATACACAAAGAGTGCAATGTGCACCACCCGAAGAATGGACATATTGAAACTCGGACTTAGGGGGGGAGGGGGGCAAGGGCAACATACAAACATCTGTACCCCCATAATATGCTGAAATAAAAAAAAAGAACACAGAAATAAAGCCATCTCCTACCACCAACTGATTTTCAACAAGAAGACAACATACACTGAGGAAACAGAGCCCTATTCCATAAATATTGCTGGGAAAATTTCATAGCCATATGCAGAAGAATGAAAAAGGATCACTCTCTCACCATATACAAAAATCAAAACAAGATGAAGACTTAAATGAAAAGCATGAAACCATAAAAATTCTAGAAAAAGGTAGGAAAAACATTTTAGACATCAGCCTAGGCAAATCATTTATGACAAAGACCCCAAAGACAAATATAGAAGCAACGAAAATAAATAAATGGGACTTAATTAGAAAAGTTCTGCACAGCAAAGGAAATAATCAACGCAGTGAATAGACAACCTACAGAATGGGATAAAATATTCAAAACCATTTATCTTTCAAAGGACTGATATCCAGAACCTACAAAGAACTCAAATCATGAAGAAAAAAATAAACACCCTCATCAAAAAGTAGGCAAATGACCGGAACAGAAGTTCTTGGAAAGAAGATAGACAAATCGCCAAAAAACATATGAAAAACTGCTCAACATCACTAATCATCAGAGAAATGCAAATTAAAACTACTATAAGATACCACCTTACCCCAATCAGAATAGCCATTATTAAAAAGTCAAAAAACAATAGGTGCTGTCACAGATGCACAGAGAAAGAAACACTGATACACTGGTGGGATTGCAAATTAGTAAAACTTCTATGGAAAACAGTATGGAGGGTCCTCAAATAAATGTAGACCTACCATTCGATCCAGCAATCCCACTCCTGGGTATCTACCCAAGGGCAATGAAGTCATTTTATCCTGCACTCGAATGTTTATCACAGAACAATTCACAATTGCAAAGATGTGAAATCAACGTAAGTGCCCTTCAATTCTTGAGGGGACAAAAATGTGTGTGTGTGTGTGTGTGTGTGTGTGTGTGTGTGTGTATGTATATAAATCATGAAGTACTATTCAGCCATAAAAAGGAATGAAATACCAGCCTGAGCAACAGTGAGATCCAGTCTCTAAAAAAGAGATTGAAAAATAAGCCAGGCATGGTGGCATGTCCCTGTAGTCCCAGCTACTCAGGAGGCTGAGATGGGAGGACCACCTGAGCCCCAGACTGTGAGTTTGCAGTGAACTATTATCATGCCACTGCACTCTATCCCAGAAAACAGAGAAAGACTCTATCTCTAAAAAAAAAAAAGGATTGAACTAATGTCATTTGCAGCAATGTGGAGGGAACAGGACACCATTATCCTAAGTGAACTAGCTCAGGAATGGAAAACCAAAAACCATGTGTTCACACTAATAAGTGGGAGCTACTAGATGGATATAGATGGGCAAAAAGTGATATAAAGGACATGACAAACCAAGAA
>NW_012147634.1:3919128-3920622 GCF_000956105.1 Propithecus coquereli | reverse complement strand
AGAAAAATTTAACTCAAAATGGTCCAAAGGCCTAACTGTGAGAGATAAAAACATAAACTCTAGAAGAAAACATGGAGATAAACCTTCATAACATTGGGTTTAACAATGGTTTCTTTGATCTGACACCATAAGCACAGCAAACAAAGAAAATATTTACTCAAAATTAAAAACTTCTGGGAATCCAAACACACAACCAAGAAGGTGACAACACACAGAGGCACATTATATAACTGATGAGGACTCTTTATCCTGAATATATAAGTAACTTTTAAGACTTAACAGCAAAAACACTTAACAACCCAATTACAAAACGGACAAAGAGCTTAAAATGAACACTGCACAGAAAAAGACAAGCAAATGGCCAACAAGCACAAGAGAAGATAGTACACATTATTAGTTGTTATGGAAATTCAAATTCCGAACACAATGACATACCCACTCACACACACTAGAAAGGCTATTGTTATAGGTATGTGTTGGCAAGGATGGAGAAAAACTGGATACCCTTACACACTGCTTATAGAAATACAAAATGGTACAGACTGTGTGTAAAATAGTTGAATGTTCCCTCGAAAATTTACAAACAGAATGACCATGGCTCAACAATTCCAACCCAAGGTATATACCCCAAAGATTAGAAAACAAGTGTTCAAAGAAAAACTTTTACATGAATATTTATAGCAGCACTCTTTGCAATAGCCAAAAGGTGAAAACAACCCAAACGTCCATCAACAGATGGATGGATAAGCAAAATTAGGTATATCATAACCTAATATATTTATTATTCAGCCATAAAAAGGAAAGAGAAACTAAAATGGAGCAGCTGCTATGGAACACAATATGGCAGTACCTCAAAAATTAAGCATGGAATTAACTTAAAACACAGAGATTCCACTACTGGGAATATACTCAAAAGAACTGAAAGCAGTGACTTGAACACCCATATTCATGGCAGCATTATTCACTATAACATAAGGTGTAAGTAACACAAGTGTCCACTGACAGAGTAGTAGATAAATAAAGTGTGGTCCATCCACACAATGAAATATTATTGAGCCTTAAAAATGAGGAAATTTTGACACATGTAACAACATGGATGAACCTGGAGTCATTAGCTAAGTGAAACAACCCAGGCACACAAGGACAAATACAGTATGCTCTACTTATGAGGCACCTGGAGTCGTTTTCAGGGGCTAGGGGGAGAGGAAATAGGAAGTGGGTGTTTAGTGAGTACAGAGTTCCACTTGAAGCAGATGAAATAAATTCTGCAAATGGATGGTGGTGATGGTTACACAACAATGTACATGTGGTTAATGACACTAAAGTGTGCTTAAAAATTGTTAAAATGGTGAGTGCTGTATGTATTTAACGATACAGAAAGAAGCAATGAAGTACTGATGTATGTTGCAAAATGGATGAACCTTGAAAACATCCTAAGAAAGAAACGAGGCAAAAAGGCCACATATTTTATGAGTGCATTTATATGAAATGTCC
>NW_012147634.1:3918739-3919078 GCF_000956105.1 Propithecus coquereli | reverse complement strand
ATGTGGAAAATTACAAAATATTACTGAAAAAAATTAAAGAAAATCTACATAAATGTAAATACACTCCATGTTCATGGACTGGAGACTTAATATGTTTGAACATGGGCGTACTACACAAAGTGATCTCAAACTCAATGCAATTCCCACAAAAATCCAAAGAGGCCTTTAGGCAGAAATGGACGAATTGATCCTAATATTCAAATGGAATTTTAAGGGAACACAAATAAACAAAATCTTCTTGAAACAGAAAGACAAACTTGGACGTTCACACTTCTCAATTTCAAATCTTAAACCTTACGACAAAGCAACAGCAATCAGAACATGATGATACTAGCATGA
>NW_012147634.1:3917742-3917958 GCF_000956105.1 Propithecus coquereli | reverse complement strand
TGTGTAAATTGGGCAAAGTCTAGCTGCTTTCTTTGAGGGAATGCATGCATTTATACCCGGACACGCTTTGGGCGAAATAGGTTTCATATTTACAATGAAACCACTCCTGCTTTCTTACGTGTGTTTTGGGACAAACTGTACTCACCACTTTCTTTCCCAGAGTTATGGTATCCTATAAACTGGGCAAAGTCTAGCTGCTTTCTCTGAGAGAATACA
>NW_012147634.1:3916633-3916882 GCF_000956105.1 Propithecus coquereli | reverse complement strand
ACTCACTGCTTTCTTTCCCAGGCTTATGCTATCCTGAAAACTGGGCAAGCTCTATCTGCTTTCTCCGAGAGAATACAAGCGTTTGTATCTGCTCCTGCTTGGCTTAAAGGTTTCATACTTCTAATCAAAGGACTCCTGCTTTCTTAGCTGCGCTTTACTACATACTGAACCCACTGCTTTCTTTCCCAGAGTTTATGCTATCCTGTAAACTGGGCAAAGTCTAGCTGCTTTCTCTGAGAGAATACATGC
>NW_012147634.1:3916367-3916583 GCF_000956105.1 Propithecus coquereli | reverse complement strand
TTTATACCTGTAGCCGCTTTGGGCGAAATAGGTTTCATATTTAGAATGATACCATTCCTGCTTTCTTACGTGTGTTTTGGTACAAACTGCACTCACTGTTTTCTTTCCCAGAGTTATGCTATCCTGTAAACTGGGCAAGGTCTAGCTGCTTTCTCCAAGAGAATACACGCCTTTGTATCCGCTCTTGTATTTGGCTTAAAGGTTTCATACTTATAA
>NW_012147634.1:3916045-3916317 GCF_000956105.1 Propithecus coquereli | reverse complement strand
TTCTTAGCTGTGTTTTAGTACAAACTGTACCCGCTGCTTTCCTCCGCAAAGTGGTGCTATTGTGTAAATTGGGCAAAGTCTAGCTCGTTTATGCGAAAGAATACGTGCATTCATACCTGTACCCGCTTTCGTCGAAATAGGTTTCATATTTAGAATGAAACGACTCCAGCTTTCTTACCTGTGTTTTAGGACAACTCACTTCTTTCTCTCCCGAAGTTTTCTATCTTCTAAATTTGGCAAAGTCTACCTGCTTTCTCTGAGATAATACATGC
>NW_012147634.1:3914017-3914667 GCF_000956105.1 Propithecus coquereli | reverse complement strand
CTTTCTCTGAGAGAATACATGCATTTATACCTGTACGCGCTTTGGACGAAATAGGTTTCATATTTATAATGAAACGACTCCTGCTTTCTTACGTGTGTTTTTCTACAAACTGTAATCACTGCTTTGTTTTCCAGAGTTAGGCTATCGTGTATATTGGGCAAAGTCTAGCTGCTTTGTCCTAGAGAATACATGCATTTCTATCTGCTCCTGCATTTGGCTTAAAGGTTTCATTCTTATAATAAATAGACTCCTGCTTTCTTAGCTGTCTGTTAGTACAAACTGTACCCACTGCTTTCTTCCCCAAAGTTGGGCTATTGTGTAAATTGGGCAAAGTCTCACTGCTTTCCCTGAGAGAATACATGCCTTTTTACCTGTACGCGCTTTGGTCGAAATAGGTTTCATATTTAGAATGAAACAACTCCTGCTTTCTTACGTGTGTTTTAGTACAAACTGTACTGTCTTCTTTCTTTCGCAGTTAGGCTAGCGTGTAAATTGAGCAAAGTCTAGCTGCTTTCTCCTAGAGAATACATGCATTTGTATCTGCTCCTGCATTTGACTTAAAGGTTTCATACTTATAATAAAAAGACTCCTACTTTCTTAGCTGTGTTTTAATACAAACTGTACCCACTGCTTTCTTCTCCAAAGTTGTG
>NW_012147634.1:3911289-3913304 GCF_000956105.1 Propithecus coquereli | reverse complement strand
TCCTGCATTTGGCTTAAAGGTTTCATACTTATAATAAAAAGACCTCTGCTTTCTTATCTTTGTTTTGGTACAAAATGTACCCAGGGCTTTCTTCCCCGAATTTCTGCTATTGTGTAAATGGGGCAAAGTCTAGCTGCTTTCTCGGACAGACTACATGCAATTATACCTGTAACCGCTGTGGGCAAAATAGGTTTCATGTTTATAATGAAATGATTCCTGCTTTCTTTGTTGTGTTTTAGTACAAACTGTACTCACTGCTTTCTTTCCCAGAGTTATGCTATCCTGTAAACTGGGAACAGTCTAGCTGCTTTCTCCTACAGAATACATGCATTTGTATCTGCTCCTGCATTTGTCTTAAAGGTTTCATAGTTATAATGAAAAGACTCCTACTTTCTTAACTGTGTTTTAGTACAAACGGTTCCAACAGCTTTCTTCCCCAAACTTGTGCTATTGTGTAAATCCGGCATCGTCTAGCTGCTTTCTCTGAGAGAATACATGCATTTATACCTGTACCCTCTTTGGGCAAAATAGGTTTCATATTTATGTTGAAACGACTCTTGGTTTCTTGTGTGTTTTTTAGTACAAAATGTACTCGCTGCTTTCTTTTCCAAAGTTATACTATAGTGTCAATTGGGCAAAGTCTAGCTGCTCTCTCCTAGAGAATACATGCATTTGTATGTGCTCCTACATTTGGCTAAAAGGTTTCATACTTATAATAAAAAAACTCCTTAATGCGGATGAGACAAGCCGCCAGTCAGAAGGTCTCTGCAAAAAAGACGAATTTTAGAATAAAGAGAAAAAAATATAATCCAGCAGAGAAACATAGATCGGGTGATTGTCGGAAGGAAGGGTGCCTGAAACTACAGGAGACTCCACGGGAAGACGTTGCGGAGGAGAACTGGAAGGAGAGAGGTCCCGAGTGGCTTGGAGAACACCGACAAGGGTTGGTGGAGCAGTTAACTCCCCCTCCCTTGCATCTCGGACTGTGGGTGGCTCCTGAGTGGCTGGAGAGACCTGCTGACACCAGCCCAGAGATGGCTGCCGCCAGTGGGCAGTGGCCTCTTGCGGACTCAGCGCCCGGCTCCCAGCCCCCTCGGGGCACCTCTCCGGGCGCAGACCCGAGCCTAGCGGCAGACGCCATAGTGCTCCGTTCTCTCCTTCCCCTTCCCTCCCCATTTATGCCCAGAAAGACAATTTAGCCGCCACACGGAGGCATCTCCAAAGAAGGGGACCTTTCCTTTTGGGGCCCTACAACAGACTGAGGGGCACTCAGACTGCGAGTTCCCTACCCGCCAGGCCTCCCAGCTGCTACTTGCTTGGGGACTCCAGGAGAGTGGGACAAATCCCTTGGTGGAGTGAAATCAATCCAGCTTGGGTGCCCTGTAGATGACTCGGGTCCAGCGTCTCTCCCCCTGGCAGGGTCAGGGATTGATCTCCAGAGTCCAGGAGTCAGGCCTGCAGACCAGGCCCCTTGCACCCCGGGTCACGATCGCACTGCCCTGGGGCACGGAGGAGAGATCTGAGAAGGAGCCTACTGAGGAGTGTGCACCTTCAGGGGCAGATCGGCGTGCCTGACCGGCAACTCTCCTCCTAAGGCAGGGCTGTACACCGAGCTCGGACTATGATCCTGGGTGAGGAATCTCCCAACCTGCGTCACAGCCAGGGGTTATCCATCGGCCCCGATTGCACGCGGAGGCCTGGGGGAGGACACGGAGGGGGGAGATTGGAGGGGAGCAAGACCTGCTCCAGAGTGTGGGTCTTGGACAGCACCTCCCCCAAGCCCAGCCTTTCAGCTGAGTGGAGCCATTTCATCCCATCCCGGCAGCTCTGCACAGAAACAAAGAGGAGAAGTTGATCCCTGCGAACAGCAGTGGTGGACCCTGAGGGCAGGCTTACCCAACCCAGCCGGACCCAGACTCACTCCTCCCACTGAGGGGGAGAATAAGGACACACCTGGAAATCCCAGGGCCCCACCCACCACCCGAGGCACAAGAGGGCCTCTCTAGAGGAATAAG
>NW_012147634.1:3910243-3911239 GCF_000956105.1 Propithecus coquereli | reverse complement strand
TTTAGAATGAAACAACTCCTGCTTTCTTACGTGTGTTTTGGTACAAACTGTACTCACTGCTTTCTTTCCCAAAGTTATGCTATTGTTAAACTGGGCAAAGTCTAACTGCTTTCTCCTAGAGAATACATGCATTGTATCTGCTCCTGCATTTGGTTTAAAGGTTTCATACTTATAATAAAAATACTCTTGCCTTCTTACCTGTGTTTTGGTGCAAACAGTACCCACTGCTTTCTTCCCAAAAGTTGTGCTATTGTGTAAATGGGGCAAAGTCTACCTGCCTTCTCTGAGAGAATACATGTGTTTATGCCTGTACCCGCTTTGGGCGAAATAGGTTTCATATTTAAAAAGACACGACTCATGCTTTCTTACATGTGTTGTGGTACAAATTGTATTCACTGCTTTCTTTCCCAAAGTTATGCTATCCTGTAAACTGGGCAACGTCTAGCTGCTTTCTCATAGAGAATTCATGCATTTGTGTCTGCTCCTGCATTTGGTTTAAAGGTTTCATACTTATAATCAAAAGACACCTGCTTTCTTAGCTGTGTCTTAGTACTATCTGTACCCACTGCTTGGTACCCCAAAGTTGTGCTATTGTGTAAATGGGGCAAAGTCTAGCTGCTTTCTCTGAGAGATTCCATGCATTTATACATGTACCCATTTGGGCAATATAGGTTTCATATTTAGAATGAAATGACTCCTGCTTTCTTGGCTGTGTTTTAGTGCAAATTGTACTCACTCCTTTCTTTCCCTAAGTGATGCTATCCTGTAAACTGGGCAAAGTCTAGCTGCTTTCTCGTAGAGAATACATGCTTTTGTATCTTTCCTGCTTTTGGGTTAAAGGTTTCATACTTATAAAGTAAAGACTCCTGCTTTCTTATCTATGTTTTGTTACAAACTGTACCCACTGCTTTCTTCCCCAAATTTGTGCTATTTTGTAAATGGGGCAAAGTCTAGCTGTTTTCTCAGGGAGAATACATGCGTTTATACCTGTACCCG
>NW_012147634.1:3898493-3900241 GCF_000956105.1 Propithecus coquereli | reverse complement strand
AGAGAATACATGCATTTGTATCTGCTCCTGCTTTTGGCAAAAGGTTTCATACTTATAATAAAATGACTCTCGTTTTCTTTGGTGTATTTTGGTACAAACTGTACCCACTGCTTTCTTCCTCAAAGTTGTGCTAATGTGTAAATTGGGCAAAGTCTAGCTGCTTTCTCTGAGAGAATACATGCATTTATACCTGTACACGCTTTAGGGGAAATAGCTTTCATATTTATAATGAAAAGACTCCTCTTTCTTACGTGTGTTTTAGTAGAAACTGAACTCACGGCTTTCTTTCGAAAAGTTGTGCTATCCCTTAAATTGGGTAAATTGTAGCTGTTTTCTCGAAGAGAATAAATGCATTTGTTTCTGTCCCCGAATGGACGTAAAGGTTTCATACTTATAATGAAAAGCCTCCTGCTTTCTGAGGTGTGTTTTAGTACAAACTGTACCCACTGCTTTCTTTCCCAAACTTATGCTATCCTGTTAATTGGGCAAAGTCTGGCTGCTTTCTCCTAGACAATGCATGCATTTCTATCAGCTCCTGCATTTGACTTAAAGGTTTCATACTTATAATTAAAAGACTCCCAGTTTCTTACCTGTGTTTTGGTAAAAACTGTACCACTGCTTTCTTTTCCAAAGTTGTGCTATCTTGTAAATTGGGCAAGTCTAGCTTCTTTCTCAGAGAGAATAAATGCATTTGTTTCTGTACCTGCTTTGGGCCAAAAAAGTTTCTTACTCATAATGAAAAGCCTCCTGCTTCCTGAGGTGTGTTTTAGTACAAACCGTACCCAGTGCTTTCTTTCCACAAGTTCTGCTATCCTGTAAATTGGGCAAAGTCTAGCTGCTTTCTCTCAGAGAGTACATGCCTTTGTATCTGCCCCAGCATTTTGCATAATGCTTTCATACTTATAATAAAAAGACTTCTGCTTTCTTATGTGTGTTTTAGTACAAACTGTACCCACTGCTTTCTTTCCTAAAGTTGTGCTATCCTCTGAATTTGGGAAAGTCTAGCTGCTTACTCTGAGAGAATAAATGCATTTGTTTCTTTACCCACTTTGGACGTAAATGTTTCATACTTATAATGAAGAGCCTCCTGCTCTATGCTGTGTTATAGTACAAACAGTACTCACTGCTTTCTTTCCCAAAGTTATGCTATCCTGTAAATTGGGCAAAGTCTGGCTGCTTTCTCCTAGAGATTACATGCCTTTTTATCTGCTGCTGCATTTGGCTTAAAGGTTTCATAGTTATAATAAAAAGACTCCTGCTTTCTTAGGTGTGTTTTAGTACAAACTGTACCAACTGCTTTCTTCCCCAAAGTTGTGCTAATGTGTAAATTGGATAAGGTCTAGCTGTTTCCTTTGAGAGAATACATGCATTTATAACTGTACCCTCTTTGGGCAAAATAGGTTTCATTTTTACAACGAAATGACTCCTCCTTTCTTACGTGTGTTTTAGTACAAATGTACTCACTGCTTTCTTTCCCAAAGTTGTCCTATCCTGTAAATTGGGCAAAGTCTAGCTGCTTTCTCCTACAGAATACATCCATTTGTATCTGCTCCTGCATTTGGCTAAAAGGTTTCATACTTCTACTAAAAATACTCCTACTTTCTTAGGTGTGTTCTAGTACAAACTGTACCCACTGCTTTCTTCCCAAAAGTTATGCTATTGTGTAAAATGGGAAAAGTCTAGCTGCTTTCTCTGAGAGAATACATGCGTTTATACCTGTACCCGCTTTGGGCGAAATAATGGGTTTC
>NW_012147634.1:3896343-3898162 GCF_000956105.1 Propithecus coquereli | reverse complement strand
TACAAACTGTACCCACTGTTTTCTTCCCCAAAGTTGTGCTATTGTGTAAATTGGGCAAAGTCTAGCTGCTTTCTCTGAGAGAATAAATGCATTTGTTTCTGTACCAGCTTTGTACGTAAAGGTTTCATACTTATAATGAAAAGCCTCTTGCTTTCTGAGGTGCATTTTAGTACAAACTGTACCCACTGCTTTCCTTCCCAAAGTTATGCTATCCCCTAAATTGGGAAAATTCTAGCTGCTCTCTCCTAGAGAATACATGCATTGGTATATGCACCAGGATTTGGCTTAAGGTTTTCATACTTATAGTGAAAATACTCCTGCTTTTTAACGTGTGTTTTAGTACAAACTGTACACACTGCTTTCTTTAGGAAAGTTGTGTTATCCTGTTAATTGGAGAAAGTCTCGCTGCTTTCCGTGAGAGAATAAATGCATATTTTTCTGTACCCGCTTTGGACATAAAGGTTTCATACTTATAATGAAAAGACTCCTACTTTCTTACGTATGTTTTAGTACAAACTGTACCCACTGCTCTTTTCACCAATGTTACGCTATCCTGTAAATTGGGCAAAGTCTAGCTTCTTTTTCCTGGAGAATACACGCCTTTGTATCTCCTCCTGCATTTAGCTTAAAGGTTTCATACTTATAGTAAAAAGACTCCTGCTTTATCAGTTGTGTTTTAGTACAAAGTGTACCCACTCCTTTCTTCCCCAAAGGTGTGCTATTGTGTAAATTGGGCAAAGTCCAGGTGCTTTCTCTGAGAGAATACAGGCATTTATACCCGTACCCGCTTTGGGCGAAATAGGTTTCATATTTATAATGAAACGACTCCTGCTTTCTTACCTGTGTTTTAGTACAAACTGAACTCATTGCTTGCTTTCCCAAAGTTGTGCTATCCTGTAAATTGGGCAAAGTCTACCTGATTTCTCTGAGAGAATAAATGCAATTTTTTCTGTACCCGCTTTGTACGTTAGGGTTTCATGCTTATAAAGAAAAGCCTCCAGCTTTCTGAGGTGTGTTTTAGTACAAACTTTACCCACTGCTTTCTTTCCCAAAGTTGTTCTATCCTGTAATTTGATCAAAGTCTAGCTGCTTTCTCTGAGAGAAGACATGCATTTATACCAGTACCCGCTTTGGGCGAAATAGGTTTCATATTTATAATGAAACGAATCCTGTTTTCTTATATGTGTTTTAGTACAAACTGTACCCCCTGCTTTCTTTCCCAAAGTTATGCTATCCCCTAAATTGGGCAAAGTCTAGCTGCTTCTCCTAGGAATACATGCATTTGTATCTGCCCCTGCATTTGGCTTAAAGGTTTCATAGTTATAATGAAAAGATTCCTGCTTTCTTAGCTGTGTTTTGGTACAAACTGTACCCACTGCTTGCTTTCCCAAAGTTTTGCTATCCTGTAAATAGGGCAAAGTCTAGCTGCTTTCTCTGAGAGAATACATGCATTTGTATATGCACCAGCATTTGGCTTAAGGGTTTCATACTTATAGTTTAACGACTCTTGCTTTTTAACGTGTGTTTTAGTAAAAATTGTACCCACTACTTTCTATAGCAAAGTTGTGCTATCCTGTAAATTGGGCAAAGTCTAGCTGCTTTCACTGAGAGAACAAATGCATATGTTTCTGTACCCACTTTGGACGTAAAGGTTTAATACTTATAACCAAAAGACTCCTGCTTTCTTAGTGTGTTTTAGTACAAACTGTACCCACCGCTTCTTTACCAAAGTTATGGTATCCTGTAAATTGGACAAAGTCTAGCTGCTTTCTCCTAGAGAATACATGCATTTGTATCTGCTCCTGCATTTGGCTTAAAG
>NW_012147634.1:3892728-3895378 GCF_000956105.1 Propithecus coquereli | reverse complement strand
TTTTAGCTCTCTGAGGTATCTCCAAATTCTTTTCCACATAGGTTGCACTAATTTGCAGTCCCACCAGCAGTGTAGAAGTGTTCCTGTCTCTCCACATCCTCTGATGCAATACATGCATTTGTATGTGTAACTGCATTCAGCGTACAGATTTCATACTTATAATGCAAAGACTCCTGCTTTATTACGTGTGTTTGATTACAAAGTATACCTACTGCTTTGTATCCCAAAGTTAGGCTATCCTGTAAATTTCACAAAGTCTAGCTGCTTTCTCTGAGAGAATACATGCCTTTGCTTCTGTAACTGCATTGGGCCTAAAGGTTTCATATTTATACTGAAAAGAATCCTGCTTTCTTACGTGTGACTGAGTAAAACTATACCCACTGCTTTCTTTCCCAAAGCTGTGCTATCCTGTAATTTGGGCAAATTCTATCTGCTTTCACTGTACCATATATGCTTTGTATCTGTAAACTCATTGGACCTAAATATTTCCTACTTATAATGAAAGGACTCCAGCTTTCTTACTTGTGGTGTAATACAAACTGTACCCACTCCTTTCTTTCCCAAAGTTATGCTGCCCTGTAAATTGGGCAAAGTCTAGCTGCTTTCTCTGAGAGAATACATGCGTTTGTATCTGTACCTCCTTTGGGCATAAAGGTTTCATAGTTATAATGAAAAGACTCCTGCTTTCTTACGTGTCTTTTGTTACAAACTGTACCCAATGCTTTCTTTCCCAAAGTCGTGCTATCCTCTAAATTGGGCAACGTCTAGCTGCTTTCCTGAGAGAATACATGCATTTGTATGTGTAACTGAATTCGGCGTACAGGTTTAATACTTATAAGGAAATACTCCTGCTTTATTATGTGTGTTTGATTACAAAGTACACCTACTGCTTTATATCCCAAAGATGGGGTATCCTGTAAATTTCACAAAGTCTAGCTGGTTTCTCTGAGAGAATTCATGCATTTGTTTCTGTAACTGCATTGGGCCTAAAGGTTTCATATTTATAATGAAAAGAATACTTCTTTCTTATGTGTGTTTGAGTAAACGTATACCCACTGCTTTATTTCTCAAAGGTGTGCTATCCTGTAATTTTGGTAAATTCTAGCTGCTTTCACTGTACAATATATGCTTTGTATCTGTAACCTCATTGGTCCTAAATATTTCCTACTTATAATGAAAGGACTCCAGCTTTCCTACTTGTGGTGTAATACAAACTGTACCCACTCCTTTCTTTTCCAAAGTTGTGCTACCGTGTAAATTGGGCAAAGTCTAGCTGCTTTTTCTGAGAGAATACCTGCGTTTTAATCTGTAACTGCATTGTTCCTCAAGGTTTCATACTTATAAGCAAAAGACTCCTGATTTCTTACGTGTGTTTGAGTACTAACTATACCCACTGCTTTCTTTCCAAAAGTTGTGCTATCCTCTAAATTTGGCAATTCTAGCCGCTTTCTCTGATACAATATATGCTTTGTATCTCTAGCCTCATTGGATCTAAATATTTCCTACTTGTAATGCAAAGACTCCTTCTTTCTTACGTGTGTTTGAGTACAAACTATGCCCACTGCTCGGTTTCCCACAGATGTGTTATGGTCTAAATTGAGCATAGTGTTGCTACTTTCTCTGAGAGTATATATGCCCTTGTATCTGTAACAGTAGTGGGCCTAAAGATTTCATACTTATAATGAAAAGACTCCTGCCCTCTCATGTGTGTTTGATGACAAAGTATACCTACAGCTTTATTTCCCCAAGTTGGGCTGTACCGCAAATTGGGCAAAGTCTAGCTGCTTTCCCTGAGAGAATACATGCATTTGTACCTGTACCTGCTTTGGGCCTAAAGGTTTCATGCTCATAATGAAAAGACTCCTGATTTCTTACGTGTGTTTTAGTACAAACTGTCCCCACTGTTTTCTATCCCAAAGTTGTGCTATCCTGTAAATTGGACACAGTACCAGCTTTTTCTGAAGAAATACATGCATTTGTATCTGTACCTGCTTTGGGTATAAAGGTTTCCTACTTATAATGAAAAGACTCCTACTTTCTTACGTGTGTTTTAGTACAAACTGTACAAACTGCTTTCTATCCCAAAGTTGTGCTATTCTGTAAATTGGACACGATCTAGCTGCTTTCTCTTAGAGAATACATGCATTTGTATCTGTATCTGCCCTGGGCATAAAATTTTCATACTTATAATGAAAAGATTCCTCCTTTCTTACGTGTGTTTTAGTACAAACTTTACCCGCTGCTCTCTTTCCCAAAGTTGTGCTATGCTGAAAATTGAGTAAATTCTAGCCGCTTTCTCTGATACAATATATGGTTTGTATCTCTAGCCTCATTGGACCTAAACATTTCCTACTTATAATGACAAGACTCCTTCTTTCTTAAGTGTTTTTGAGTACAAACTCTACCCACTACTCTCTTTCCCAAAGATGTGTTATCCTCTAAATTGGGTATAGTGTAGCTGCTTTCTCTGAGAGTATATATGCATTTGTATCTGTAATGGTATAGGGCCTAAAGATTTCATACTTATAATGAAAAGACTCCTGCCCTCTCACGTGTGTTTGATGACAAAGTATAACTACAGCTTTATTTCTCCAAGTTGTGCTATAGTGCAAATAGGGCAAAGTCTAGCTGCTTTCTCTGAGAGAATACA
>NW_012147634.1:3882340-3889153 GCF_000956105.1 Propithecus coquereli | reverse complement strand
TATCCACTGCTTTCTTTATCAGTGTTGTGAAATCTTGTAGATTGGGCCACGTCTAGCAGCTTTCTCTGAGGAAGTGTAGTGCTATGTATCTGTAACTCTATTCGGCCTAAAAGATTCATGCTTATAATGAAAAGCCTCCCTCCTTTTAGGTGTTTTTGACTAAAAACTGTACCCACTGCTTTATTTCTCAAAGTTGTCCAATGCTGTGAATTGGTCCGTGTCTAGGAGCTTTCTCTGAGAGAATGTGTGCTTTTGTTTCCATAACTCCACTCGGATTAAAAGATTCATACTCATAATGACAAGACCTCTGCTTTCTTAGATGTGTTTGATGACAAAGTATACCCCCTGTTTTCTCTCTCAAGTTGTGCAATCCTGTGAATTGTGTTATGTCCAGCAGTGTTCTCTGAGAGAATGTATGAGTTTGTATCTGTATCTCCATTTGGCCTAAAAGTTTCATCCTTATAATGAAAAGACTTCTGATTTCTTATGTATGCTTGACTACAAACTATACCTCCTGCTTTCTTTCTCAAAGTTGTGCAATCCTGTAATATGGGCCGGGTCTAGTAGCTTTCTCTGAGAGAATGTATGCGTCTGTATATGTACCTCCATTCAGATTAATAGTTTCATTAAAAGTTTCATTAAAAGTTTCAATCTTATAATGATAAGATTTCTGTTTTCTTACGTGTCTTGTGTACAAACTATACCCACTGCTTTATTTCTCAAAGTTGTGCAATCCTGTCAATTGGGCAATGTATGGCAGCTCTCTCTGAGAGAATGTGTGCGTTTGTATCTGTAACTCCATTCGGCCTGAAAGTTTCATACCTAGAATGAAAAGAATTTGCTTTCTTATGTGTGTTTGACTACAAACTAAACCCACTGATTTCTTTTCCAAAGTTGCACAATCCTATAAATTTGGACATCTCTAACAGATTTCTCTGAGAGAATGCATGCGTTTGAATCTATACCTCCACTTGGCCTAAAATTTTCATACCTATAATGAAAAGACTTCTGCTTTCTCAGGTGTGTTTGACTACAATCTATACCCACTGCTTTCTTTCTCACAGTTTTGCTATCCCATAAATTGGAACATGTCTATCAGCTTTCTCTGAGACAATGTATGTGTTTGTATTTGTAACTCCGTTTGGTCTAAGAGTTTCATAATTATAATCAAAAGACTTCTGCTTTCTTAGGTGTGTTTCAATACAAACTATACCCAGTGCTTTCTTTCCCAAAGTTGTGCTATCCTGTAAATTGAGCCATGACTAGCAACTTTCTCTGAGAGAATGTATGCGTTTGTTATTGTTACTCCATTCGGCTTAAAAGTTTCCTACTTAAAATGAATAGATTTCTGCTTTGTTAGCTGTGTTTGACAACAAACTATGCCCACTACTTTCTTTCTCAAAGTTGTGCATTCCTGTCAATTGGGCCATGTCTAGCAGCTTTCTCCGAGAGGATGTGTGCATTTGTATCTGTAACTCCATTCGGGCAAAAAGTTTCATAATTATAATGATAAGACTTCTGCTTTCTTAGATGGGTGTGTCTACAAATCATACCCACTGCTTTCTTTCCTAAAGTTGTGCAATCCAGAAAATTGGTCCATGTCGAGCACCTTTCTCTGAGAGAATGTGTTCATCTATATTTGTATGTCCATTCTGTCTAAATGTTAAACACGTATAATAAAAAGACTTCTGCTTTCCCAGGTGTGTTTGACTACAAGCTATACACACTGCTTTCTTTCTCAACGTTGTGCAATCCTATAAATTGTCTAATGCCTAGCTGTTTTCTCTGAGAGAATGTATGTGTTGGCATCTCTAACATCGTTCAGCCTAAAGGTTACATACTTATAATGAAATGACTTCTCCTTCATTAGATGTTTTTGACTACAAACTAAACCCACTGGTTTCTTTCTCAATGTTGTGCGATCCTGTGTATTTCCCAATGTCTAGCCGCTTTCTCTGAGAGAATGTATGTGTTTGTATCTGTAATTTCCTTACGTCTAAAAGTTATATACTTAAAAGACTTTTGCTCTCTTAGGTGTTTGACTACAAACTATACCCACTGCTTTCTTTCTCAAAGTTCTGCAATCCTCCAAATTGCCCAATGCCTGGAAGCTTTCTCTGAGAGAATGTATGTGTTTGTATCTGTAACACCATTCGGCCTAAAAGTTCCATAATTATAATGAAAAGACTTCTACTTTCCTACGTGTGTTTGAGTACAAACTATACCCACTGCTTTCTTTCTCCAATTTGTGCAATCCTATAAATTGCCCAATGTCTAGCAGCTTTCTCTGAGAGAATGCATGCGTTTGTATCTGTAACTCCATTCGGTGTAAATGTTACATACTTAAAACGAGTAGACTTCTCCTTTCTTAGGTGTGTTTCACAATAAACAATACCGATGCTTTCTCTCTTTTTTTTTTTTTTTGAGACAGAGTCTCACTGTGTTGCTCGGGCTAGAGTGCTGTGGCGTCAGCCTAGCTCACAGCAACCTCAAACTCCTGGGCTCAAGCAATCCTTCTGCCTCAGCCCCCCGAGTAGCTGGGACTATAGGCATGCGCCACCATGCCAGGCTAATTTTTTCTATATATTTTTAGTTGTCCAATTAATTTTTTTCTAATTTTTAGTAGAGACGGGGTCTCGCTCTTGCTCAGGCTGGTTTCGAACTCCTGAGTTCAAACAATCCACCCGCCTCGGCCTCCCAGAGAGCTAGGATTACAGGCGTGAGCCACCATGCCCAGCCAATACCGATGCTTTCTTTCTCAAAGTTGTGCAGTCCTGTAATTGCCCAATTTAGCATCTTTTTCTGAGAGAATGTATTCGTTTGTATCTGTAACTCTATTCAGCCTAAAAGTTACATACTTTTAATGGAAAGACTTCTCCTTTTTTAGATGTTTTTGGCTACAAACTAACCCATTGCTTTCTTTGTCAAAGTTGTGCAATCCCATAAATTTCCCATTGTCTAGCCCCTTTCTCTGAGAGAATGCATGCATTTGTATCTGGAACTGCATTCGGTCTAAATGTTACATTCTTAAAATGAGAAGACTTCTTCTTTCTTAGGTGTGTTTCACTATAAACAATATCGACGCTTTCTTTCACAAAGTTGTGCAGTCCTGTAAATTGCCCAATCTAGCATCTTTCTGTGAGAGAATGTATTCCTTTGTATCTGTAACTCCATTCGGCCTCGAAGTTACATACTTTTAATGGAAAGACTTCTCCTTTCTTAGATGTTTTTGACTACACACTATACCCACTGCCTTCTTTCACAAAGTTGTGCAATCCTGTAAACTGCCCTACGTCTAGCCACTTTCTCTGAGAGAACGTATGCATTTGTATATGTAACCACATTTTTACTAAATGTTACGTACTTATAATGAAAAGCCTTCTCCTTCTTATGTGTGTTTGACTACAAACTATACACACTGCTTTCTTTCGCAAAGTTGTGCAATCCTTTAAATTGCCCAATGCCTAGCTGCTTTCTCTGAGAGAATGTATGTGTTTGTATCTCTAACACCATTCAGCCTAAAAGTTACATAGTTATAATGAAATGACTTCTCCTTTCTTAGGTGTGTTTGATTACAAGCTATACATACTGCTTTCTATCTCGAAGTTGTGCAATCCTATAAATTTCCCAATGTGTAAGCCGCTTTCTCTGAGAGAACATATGCATTTGTATATGTAACTCCATTCGGCCTGAAAGTTATATACCTATAATGAAAAGAGTTTTCCTTTCTTAGGTGTGTTTGACTACAAACTATACCCACTGCTTTCTTTCTCAAAGTTGTGCAATCCTGCAAATTGCCCAATGCCTAGTAGATTTCTCTGAGAGAATCTATGTGTTTGTATCTGTAACTCCATTCTGCCTAAAGTTACATACTTACAATGAAAAGACTTCTCCTTTCTTAGGTGTGTTTGTCTAGAAACTCTGCACACTGTTTTGATTCTCAAAGTTGTGCAAACATATAAATTGCCAAATGTCTAGCTGCTTTCTGTAAGAGAATGTCTGCATTTCTATATGTAACTCCATCCAGCCTAAAAGTTACATTCTTCCAACAAAATGAATACTCCTTTCTTAGGTGTTTTTGACTAGAAAATCTACACACTGCTGTTTCTCAAAGTTGTGCATACCTATAATGCGCCCAATGTCTAGCACCTTCTGTGAGAGAATGTATGTGTTTCTATATGTAACTCCACTTAGCCTAAAAGTTATATTCTTCCAATGAAATGCTGGCTCCTCTCTTAGGTGTGTTTGACTAGAAACTTTACATACTGATTTGTTTCTCAATGTTGTATAAACCTGTAAATTGTACAATGTCTAGCTGCTTTTTGTGAGATAATGTATGCCTTTCTGTATGTAACTCTATTTGTTCTAAAAGTTACATTCTTCCAATGAAATGTCTTCTTCTTTCCTAGGTGTGTTTTACTAGACACTCTACACATTGCTTTGTTTCTCAAAGTTGTGCAAACCTATAAATCGCCCCATGTTTACCAGCTTTCCGTGAATGTAGGCATTTTTATATGTATCTCCATTAGGCCTAAAAGTTAGATTTTTCCAATGAAATGAATTCCCTTTTCTTAGTTGTTTTTGCCTAGAAACACTACATACTGCCTGGTTTCTCAAAGTTGTGACAACCTATAAAGTGCTCAATATCTAGCAGCTTTCTCTGAGATATTTTATGCATTTCTGTGTGTAACTCTATTCCACCTATAAATTAGTGTCTTCTAACGCAATGATGTCTCCTTTCTTAGGGTTTTTGCCTGGAAACACTGCACACTGCATGTCTCTCAAAGTTGTGCAAACCTATAAAATGCCCAGTGTGTAGCAGCTTTCTCTGAGTGAATGTATGCATTTCTATATGTAACTCCATTCAGCCTAAAAGTTACATTATTCCAACGATATCACTTTTCCTTTCTTAGGTGTGTTTGACCAGAAGCTCTACACACTGCTTTGTTTCTCAAAGTTGTGCAAACATATAAATTGCCAAATGTCTAGCTGCTTTCTGTGAGAGAAGGTTTGTGTTTCTATATGTAACTCCTTGCGGCCTAAAAGTTACATTCTTCTGACAAAATGAATACTCCTTTCTTAGGTGTTTTTGACTAGAAACTCTGCATTCTTCTTTGTTTCTCAAAGTTGTGCATACCTATAAAGTGCCCAATGTCTAGCACCTTCTTTGAGAGAATTCATGTGTTTCCTATGTAACTCCATTCGACTTAAAAGTTACATTCTTCCAACCAAATGAATTCTCTTTTGTTAGGTGTTTTTGACTACAAATTCTACACACTGGATTGTTTCTCAAAGTTATGCAAACCAAATATTGCCCAATGTCTAGCAGCTTTCTCATAGAAATTGTATGCATTTTTCTATGTAACTCTATTCCACTGAAAAGTTACCGTCTTCCAGCGAAACGGTTTCTCCTCTCTTAGGTGTGTTTGACTAGAAATTCTACACACTACATTTTTTTCTCAAAGTCTTCAAATCTATAAAGTGCCCAATATCTAGGAGATTTCTCTGAGAGAATGTATGCGTTTCTCTCTGTAACTCTATTTGGCCTAAAAGTTACATTATTCCAACAAAATGTCTTCTCATTTCTTAGGTGTGTTTGACTAAAAACTCTACACACTGATTTGTTTCTCAGTGTGGTACAGACTTGTAAATTGTCCAATTTCTAGCTGCTTCCTGTTGAGAGAATGTATGTGTTTCTTTATGTAACTCCATTCAGGTTAACAGTTACATTCTTCGAACAAAATGACTTCTTCTTTCTTAGGTGTGTTTGACTAGAAACTCTACACACTGCTTTGTTTCTCAAAGTTGTGCAAAACTATTAAGTGCCCAATGTCTTGCAACTTCTGTGAGAGAATTCATGCATTTCTATATGTAAGTCCATTCACCCTAAATGTTACATTCTTCCAAAGAAATTAGTTCTCCTTTCTTAGGTGTTTTTGACTGCAAACTACACACTATGGTTTGTTTCTCAAAGTTGGGCAATCCTATATAGTGCCCAAAGTCTAGCAGCTTTTCCTGAGAGATTGTGTGCGATTTTCTATGTAACTGTATTTCACCTAAAAGTTACCGTCTTCCAGCGAAACGATTTCTCCTCTCCTAGCTGTGTTTGACTAGAAACTCAACACACTTATTTGTTTCTCAATGTTGTGCAACCTGTAAAGTGCCCAATGTTTAGCAGCTTTCTCTCAGAGAATTTATGCGTTTCTATATGTAACTCCATTTGGCCTAAAAGTTACAGTGTTCCATGAAATGATTTCTCATTTCTAGGTGTGTTTGACTACAAACTCTACACACTGCTGTGTTTCTCAAAGTTGTGCCAATCTATAAAGTGACCATTGTCTACCAACTTCTGTAAGAGAATGCATGTGTTTTTTGTCTGTAACTCCATTTGGCCTAAAAGTTACGTTCTTCCAACAAAATGACTTCTCCTTTCTTATGTGTGTTTGACTAGAAAGCCTACACACTGCTTTGTTTCTCAAAGTTATGCAAACGTATAAATTGCCCCATGTTTACCAGCTTTCTGTGAGACAATGTATGCATTTCTATATGTAACTCCATTCTGCCTAAAACTTTCATTCTTCCAAGGAAATGAATTCTCCTTTTTTATGTGTGTTTGACTAGAAACTCTACACACTGCTTTGTTTCTCAAAGTTATGCAAACGTATAAATTGCCCTAAGTCTACCAGCTTTCTGTGAGAGAATGTATGCATTTCTATATGTAACTCTATTACACCTAAAGCTTACCTTCTTCCAATTAAATGATTTATCCTGTCTTAGATGTGTTTGACTAGAAAGTCTACACAATGCTTTCTT
>NW_012147634.1:3869485-3881295 GCF_000956105.1 Propithecus coquereli | reverse complement strand
TATGTGTTTCTATATGTAACTCCATTCAGCCTAAAAGTTACATTCTTCCAATGAAATGACTTCTCCTTTCTATGTTTGTCTAGAAACTCTACACACTGCTTTGTTTTTCAAAGTTTTTCAAAACTATAAATTGTGTAATGTCTACCAACTTTCTCTTATAGAATGTATACCTTTCTATATGTAACTCCACTCAACCTAAAAGTTACCCTCTTCCATCGAAATGACTTCTAATTTATTAAGTGTGTTTGACTAGAAAATCTACACAGTGCTTTGTTTCTCGAAGTTTTGTAAACCACTACAGATCCCAATGTCTAGCTGCTTTCTCATAGAGAATTTTTGCTTTTCTATATGTAACCCAATTAGGCCAAAAAGTTACCCTATTCCAAAGAAATGACTTCTCCTGTCTTGCGTGTGTTTGCCAGGAAACTCTAAACATGGCTTTTTTTCTCAAAGCTATGCAAACCTATAAAGTGCCCAATGTCTAGTAGCTTTCTCTGAGAGAATGTATACGTTTGTGTATGTCACTCTGTTCGACCTAAAAGTTACCCTCTTCCAATGAAATGAGTTCTAGTTTCTTAGGTGTGTTTCACTAGAAACTCTACACACTACTTTGTTCCCTAATGTTGTACAATCCTCTAAAGTGCCCAATGTCTAGCAGATACCTCTGGGAGAATGTATGTGTTTCTATATGTAACTCCACTTGACTAAACGTTACATTCTTCAAACGAAATGACTTCTCCATTCTTAGGTGTGTTTGACTAGAAACTCTAGACACTGCTTCGTTTCTCGAAGTTGTGCAAACCTGTAAAGTGCAGAATGCCTACCAGCTTTTCTTAGGGAATGTATGAGTGTGTATACGTAACTCCTTTTGGCCTTAAATTTACATTCTTCCAACTAAATGACTTCTCCGTTGTTAGGTGTGTTTGACTAGAAACTCTACACACTGCTTTGTTTCTCAAGGTTATGAAAATCTCCAAAGTGCCCAATGTCTACCAGCTTTCTCTGAGACAATGTATGTGTTTCTAAATGTAACTCCATTGGAACTAAAGTTTACCCTGTTCCAAAGAAAGGAATTCATCGTTCTTAGGTTTGTTTGACCAGAAACTCTACACACTGCTTCGTTTTTCAAAGTTGTGCCAACTTATAATTTGCCTAATGTCTAGCAATTTTCACTGAGAAATTGTGTACGTTTCTATATGTAACCCCATTCCACCTAAATTTTACACTTTTCTGACGAAAGGCCTTCTCCTATCTGAGCTGTATTTGACTAGAAATTCTACACGCTGCTTTGTTTCTCAAAGTTTTGCAAACCTACAAGCTGTCTAATGTCTGGCAGCTTCCTATGAGATAATGTCTGCGTTTCTATATGTAACTCCATGCCACCTAATAATTACCCTCTTCCAACGAAATTATTTCTCCTTTCTTAGGTGTGTTTGACAGGAATTTCTACACATTGTTTTGTTTCTCAAAGTTGTGCAAACCTATAAAGTGACAAATGTCTAGTAGCATTCTCTGAGGGAATGTATTCGTTTCTTTATGTAACTCCATTTCACTTAAAGGTTACACTATTCCAACGAAAGGACTTCTCCTATCTAAGGTTTGTTTCAATAGAAATTCTACACACTGCTTTGTTTCTCAAAGTTGTGAAAACCTATAAATTGCCCAATGTCTAGCAGCTTTCTCTGAGAGAATGAATGTGTTTCTATATGTAACTCAATTCCACCTAATACTTACCCTCTTCCAACAAAATGACTTCTCCTTTCTTAGGTGTGATTGCCAGAAAACTCTATACATGGCTTTGTTTCTCAAACTTGTGCAAACCTATAAAGTGACCAATATCTAGTGGCTTTCTCCAAGAGAATGTATTTGTTCTATATGTAACTCCATTCGTCCTAAAATTTACCCTCTTCCAACGAAATGACTTCTCCTTTCTTGGGTATGTTTGAATAGAAACTCTACACACTGCTTTGTTTCTCCAAGTGTTTAAAACCTATAAAGTACCCAATGTCTAGCAGCTTTCTCTGAGAGTATGTATGTGTTTCTATATGTAACTCCATTCGGCCTAAAAGTTACATTCTTCCAACAAAGTAACTTCTACTTTCTTAGGTGTGTTTGAGTAGAAACTCTACACACTGCTTTGTACCTCCAAGTTGTGCAAACGTATAAATTGCCCAATGTCTAGCAGCTTTCTCCCACTCCCATGGGACACAAGGAACACATGACTAGCTGCAGCCAAAATACACTCTTCACGCTGCCACACCCAATAGTCATAAGCCACACACGAGAGGCTTGCAGAGAAATGCACTATGAATGCTGCCCCCACACCCACTGGACACAAGCCACATATGACACGCGCACGTAAAAACGTACTCTGTATGCTGCTCCAACACCCAGGGACATGGGCCACACACAACATATGCACAGAAAAATGAACTCTGCACTCTGCTCCCTCACCCATGGTACATGATCCACATATGACACACACGTGGGGAAACGCACTCTGCACGCTGCTCCCATGCCCCCTCAACACAAACCACACATGACACACACGTGGGAAAATGCATTATTCATGCTGCTGCCACACCCACTCCACACGAGCCACACATGACCCTCGCGCGGAAAAGTGTACACTGCACGTTTGTCCCACACCCAATAGACAGGAGCCACACCTGACACGCTGGCAGAAAAATGCACTCTGCACACTGCTCTCACACGCAGGGGACATGTGACGCACATGACACACATACAGAAAAACATACTCTGCATTCTGCTCCCACATACACTAGATGAGAGCCACACACGACATGCATGTGGAGAAACGCACTCTGCATGCTGCTCCCAAACCAAATATACATGAACCACACATGACATGCGCAAGGAGAAATGCACTCTGCACGCTCCTCCTATACTCACTCCAAAAGAGCCACACATGACACTTGGGTGGGGAAACATACTTGACATGCTGCTGCCACACCCACTCCACATGAGCCACACATGACACGCAAACGCAAAATCGCATTCTGCCCGCTGCTCCCACACCCACCGGACACGAGCCACACATGACATTCAAATGCAAAAATCTTCTCTGCACTCTGCCTCAGACCCATGGGACATGATACACACATGACAGGGCTAATGTTAAAGTTAGTTTTAGCATTAGGGCTTGGGTAGATTAGCACTAGGGTTAGGACACGGATAGCCTAGCATTAGGGATAGGGCTAGGGTTAGAATTAGGGCTAGTGTTAGATTTAGGGTTAGGGTTAGGGTTACGGTTGTGGCTATTTAGAATTAATGTTAGGGCTAAGGATAGGTTTAGACCTAGGTCTAGGGTTTGGGTTAGGGTTAGGGTTAGGTTTAGGGATTGGGTTAGTGTTAGGTTAAGATTAGGTTTAGGGCCAGCTTTAGGCTTAGGATTGGGGGTAGACTTACTGACAAGGCTAAGGTTAGTTCCAGTGTTAGTATTAGGGCTACTGTTAGAGTTAGGGCTAGGTTTAGGGATAGTTTTAGGTTTAGGTTTAGGTTTGGGGCTAGAGTTATGCTTGGGGTTAGGGTTAGGTTTACGCATAGGGTGAGGTTTGGATTTTGGGATAGGGTGAAGATTAGCTTTAGGGTTAGGTCTAGGTTAGGGTTAGGGCTACTGTTAGGGTTAGGGTTAGGTTTAGGGTTAGGCTTAAGTTTACTGTTAGGCCTCCAGCTAGGTTTATGGCTATGGCTAGGGTTAAGGTTAGGCTTAGGTTTAATGTTAGGGCTAGGGTTAGGATTAGGGCTAGCCTTAGGGTTAGGGTTAGTGCTAGGGTTAGTGTTAGAGCTATGGTTAGCATTGGGGTTATGTTTCAGGCTAGTGTTAGGGTTAGGGTCAGCTTTAGGGTTGGGGTAGAGTTCGGGTATGTTTGGTTATAGGGTTAGGGTTAGTGTTAAGGTTAGGACTAGGTTAGTTTTAGGGCTAGGGTTAGGGTTAGAGTTAGGGTTAGGGTTAGGACTAGGGTTAGGGTTAGGGTTAGGGTTAGGGTCAGGGTTAGGGTTAGAGTTAGGGTTAGGGTTAGGGTTAGGGTTAGGGTTAGGGTTAGGCGTAGGTGTATGTTTAAGGTCAGGTGTAGTATGAGCGTTAGCATTAGGGTTATCATTAGGGTTAGGACTAGGGTTAGGATTCTTGTTAGGGCTAAGGCTAGGTTTAGGCCCAGGGTTATGGTTAGGGTCAGGGCTAGGGCAAGGTTTGGTGTTAGGGTTAGGGCTAGGTTTAGATTTAGGGTTAGGTTAATGGTTAGGGCTAAGTTTATGATTAGTGTTAGGCCTAAGGCTAGGTTTATGCCTCGGATTAGTGCTCAGGGTAGAGTTAGGGTTAAGGCTAGCTTTAGGGTTTTGGTTAGGGTTAGGGTTAGATTTGGGGATATGGTTATGATTAGGATTATTGTTGGGTTTAGGGCTCCTTTAAGGGTTAACATTAGTGTTAGGGTTAGTGCTAGGGTTAGGTTTAGGGCTAGGGTTAGAAATAGGGTTAAGTTTAGGTCTATCGTTAGGGTCAGGGTTAGGGTTAGGCCTAAGGTTAAGGATAGGGCTAGATTTATGGTTAGGGTTAAGTTTAGGGCTCATGTTAGGGTCATGTTTAGGATTAGCATTAGGGCTAGGGGTAGGGCGAGGAATAGGGTTAAACTGAGGATTAGGCTTAAGGCTCACTTAGGTTTAGAGCTAGGTTAGGGTTAGGGTAGTTTTAGGATTAGAGTTAGGTCTGGGGTTAGGATTAGTGTT
This sequence comes from Propithecus coquereli, assembly GCF_000956105.1. NCBI lineage: Eukaryota > Metazoa > Chordata > Mammalia > Primates > Indriidae > Propithecus > Propithecus coquereli. The sequence goes on along the minus strand of NW_012147634.1, from coordinate 3,876,549 downwards.
AGGACAAAGGCTAGGTTTAAGCCTAGAGTTACGTTTAGGTTTAGGGTTCAATTAGGGTTAGGGCTACTGTTACGGTTATGGTTAGTGTTATAGCTAGTGTTAGGGTTAGGGTTAAAGCTAGAGTTAGGGTTATTGTTAGATCTAAGGCGAGTTTTGGGCCTGGGTTAGGTGTAGCATTAACGCTACATTTAGCACTAGGTCTAGGGTTTTACATTTGTAGAAACTCATTCTCATGTACACCTTAAAGCTTCTATGAAACACAAGAAAAGCATTTCATACCAAGAGGATAATTTTTAGCTGGAAAGGAGTTTTATATGAAAACACTTACATTCACTCAGGGAAATAAGGTTCGATGATTGGTTGTTTACAGGATTCCATAACTCTGTGAACTGAAGCAGTGTGTTCTTTATCTTATCAAATATTTCAATGGATAAGAAGATATTACTTATAGATATTTCTCTTAGGTTTAGAGTTAAGGTAGTGATAGTGTTAGGGCTAAAGTTAGGGCTAGGGCTATGGTTACAGCTACAGCTATGGTTATAGCTATGGCTAGGGTTCGGGCAAGAGAAAGGGGTAGGTTTAAGTCTAGGGTTAGGGTTAGGGTAATGGCAATGGTTAGGGTTACTGCTAGTGTTAGGTTTAGGGCTATGTTTAGGGTTAGGATTAAGTCTAGTGTTAGAGTTAGCATTAGGGTTAGGTCTAGGTTTGGGTTAAGGTTAGGTTTAGGATTAGGACAAGTTATGGTTGTGGTTATGATTAGGGTTAGGGTTAGGGCTAGGGTTAGGATTAGTGTTGGGCCTAAGGCTAGGTTTAGGTCTAGGGCTAGGGTTAGGGTAAGTGTTATGGCTAGTGCTATAGATAGGGCTAGGGCTAGGGTTAGTGTTAAGCCTAGCTTCAGGGTTATGTTATGGCTAGGGTCAGGGTTATGGCTAGGGTTAGGGTTAGGGTTGGTGTTGGGTTTAAGGTTAAGGCTAGTGTTAGGATTAATGTTAGGGCTAAGGCTATGTTTAGGCCTAGGTCTAGGGTTAAGATTTTGGTTATGTTTAGGGTTAGGGTTAAGTCTAGGTTTAGGGTTTGGGCTAGATTTAGGGTTAGGATTGGTGTTAGGGTTAAGGTTAAGGCTAGGTTTAGAATTAGTGTTAGGACTAAGATTAGGTTTAAGCCTAAGGCTAGGGTTAGGATTACGGTTATTTTTAGGGTTAATTTTAGGGTTAGGCCTAAGGCTAGAGTTAGGGTTAGGAATAGCTTAGGGTTAGGGATAGGGTTAAGGTTATGGTTAGTGTTAAGATTAGGGCTCAATTTCGATTTGTGTTAGGAGTAATGCTAGGTTCAGGCCTTGGGCTAGGTTTAGGATTTAGGTTAGGTTTAGGGTTAGGGTTAAGGCTAAGGTGAGGGTTAGGGCTAGCTATAGGGTTAGAGATAGGGTTAGGGTTAGGGTTAGTGTTAAGGTTAAGGCTAGGTTTTGGTTTGTGTTAGGACTAAGGCTAGGTTTAGGCCTTGGGCTAGGGTTAAGATTATGGTTAGGTTTAGGGTTGGGGCTAGGGTTAGGGTTAAGACTATGTTTAGTTTTAGGGCTAACTTTAGGGTTAGGGTTAGGGTTAGGGTTAGCGCTAGGGTTAGGGTTAGGATTAGGGCTAAGGTTAGGATTAGGTTTAGTGTTAGGGCTAGTGTTAGGGTTAAGGCTAAGCTTAGTGTTAGGGGTAAGTTTAATATTAGGGTTAGGGTTATTTCTGGAGATAGGGCTAGGGTTAGTGTTATGGTTAGAGTTAGGGCTGGGATAGGTCTAGAGCCAGTTTTAGGGTTAGGGTTATTGTTATGATTACTGCTTATGTTAGGGTTAGGGTCAGGGTTAGGATTAGGGCCAGGGTTAGGGCTAGGGTTAGGGTTAGGTTTAGGGTTAGTGTTAGGGTTATGCTTAGGTGTAGTGTTAGCATTAAGGTTAGGGGTAGATTTCCAATAGGTTTGTTTATAGGGTTAGGGTTACTGTTAGTGTTAGCACTAGGTTAGGGTTAGTGCTGGTGTTAACGTTGTGGTCATGGTTAGTGTTAAAGCTAGGATTAGGTTTAGTGTTAAGACTAAGGTTAGGTTTAGGCCTAAGGACTAGGGTTCTCATTAGTCCTAGGTTTAATACAAAGTATAGGGTTTTACATTTGTAGAATCTCATTCTCCTATGCACCTTACGTGCTTCTATGAACACAGGAAAGGAATTTCATAACAAGAGGGTAATTTTTAGCTGGAAAGGAGTTTCATATGAAAAGTGTTTTATTCACTCAGAGAAATAAGCTAGATGTTTTGTTGTTTACAGGATTCCATAACTCTGTGAACTGAAGCAGTGTGTTATTTTTCTTATCAAATATTTCAATGTATAAGAAGATATTACTTACAGCTATTTACGTTAAGTTCAGGGTTAAGATAAATGGTAGTGCTATTGCTAGGGCTAGAGTTAGAGCCTGGGCTTTGGTTAGGGTTAGGGTTAGGGTTAGGGTTAGGTCTAAGGTTAAGGTTAGGGTTATGACTAGGGTTAGGGATAGGGCTACCTTTAGCATTAGGGTTAGGGCTATAATTAGTGTTATGGCTAAAGTTAGAATTAGGACTACTGTCAGGGTTAAGGGTAGCTTTTGGGTTATGTTTGGGGCTACACTTAGGGTTAGGGTTATTGTTAGGGACAGGTTTAAGGCTAGTGTTACTGTTAGTGTTAGAGTTAGGTTTAGGGGTAGGGTTACAGTTAGGGTTAAGTGTAGGGCTATTGTTATAGTTAGGGTTAGGGTTAGGGCAAGAGTTAAGGTTAGGGTTAGGGCTAGCCTATGGTTAGGGCTAGTGTTAGGTTAAAGTGTAGGGCTAGAGTTAGGACTATTGTTAGGCCTAGCACTTTCCCTACTCCTAAACCTAACCTTAACCCAAACCTAGACCTAACCCTAATTATAACCTTAACACCAACCTTAAACCTAACCCTAAACATAGCCCTAAACTTAACGCTAGCCCTCACCCTAACTGTAGCCATAACCTTAACCCTAACCCTAGACTTAAACCTACCCCTTTCCCTTGCCTGAACCCTAGCCCTAGCTATAACCATAGCTGTAGCTGTAACCATAGCCCTAGCCCGAACACTATCACTACCTTAACTCTAAACCTAAGAGAAATATCTATAAGTAATATCTTCTTATCCATTGAAATATTTGATAAGATAAAGAACACACTGCTTCAGTTCACAGAGTTATGGAATCCTGTAAACAACCAATCATAGAACCTTATTTCCCTGAGTGAATATAAGTGTTTTCATATAAAACTCCTTTCCAGCTAAAAATTACCCTCTTGGTATGAAATGCCTTTCTTGTGTTTCATAGAAGCTTTAAGGCATATAGAGGAATGAGCTTCTACAAACCTAGCCATAACCCTACACCTAACCCTAACCCTAACCCTTAATGTATCCCTAATCCGAAAACTTGCACTAACAATAACCCTAGCCATAACCCTAAACCTAACCCTAACACCAACCCTAACACTAGCCCTAAGGATAAACCTAGGCTTAGCCCTAACATTACCACTAACCCTAACCACAACTGTAAACCCAACCCCAACCATAATGTAGCCCTAACCTTAATCCTCACCGTACCCATAATCCTAACCTTATCCATAATCCTAACAGTATTCCCTAAACCTAACCCCTAACCCTAACCGAAGACCTAACCCTAACCCAAACCCTAAACCTAACTCTAAAGCTAGCCATAACCGTAACACTTTCCTAACCCTAACCGTAGCCCTACCCTAACCATAACCAAAACCCTAAACCTAGCCCTAGGCCTAAAGCTAGGCTTAGCGCTAACAGTAATCCTAACCCTAGCCCTGACCCTATACATAATCCTAAACCAAACCCTAACACTAGCCTGAACCCCAACCCCAACCCTAACCCTAACCCTTACACTATACCTAACCCTAACCCTAACCATAGCCCAGCCACTAAACTTAACCCAGCCCTAAACCTAACCCTAAATATAGTCCTAACCCTATCTAACCCTAACCCTAACACCCAAACTCTCCCACACACAGTCAAGCACACCCAGAGTAACAGACACAAACTCACACACCCACACACACTCAAACACACCCAGACATACTGACACACACTCACACATACAGAAAGAGAGCCACACACTCTAACACACACTCCCCCAGAGACACCCACAGACTCACACTCACCCAGACGCACCCAGCCACTCAAACACAGACACACCCACACACTCAAACACACCAAGGCACACTCACAAGCACTCAAACACACCTAAACACACTCACACACACACTCAAACACACCCAGACACAGCCAAACACCCTCAAAAACAGAAAGACACACCCCTAAAACACTCAAACACAGCAAGACACATTGCACACACACCCACACACCCTCAAACACCCTACACACAACAATACGCACCACACATATTTACACACACAAAACCCACACTCACTGAAACACAAAGAGACACACACACTCACACACACTCAAACACACTCGAACACACCCAGAGAAACCAACACACTCTCAAACACATCCAAAGCCACACACACTCTAACACATTCTCACACCCACCCACACATTCGAACAAACCCAGACACACCAACACACACTCACACACACCCAAATAGAGCCACGCAGTCTCTAACAAACTCCCACACACTGAAACACAACCAGATACATTCACCACACAAACTCACACAACTACACACACACACACAAACACATCCTGTCACACACACTGAAACACACTTAGACACATCAACACACACTCACACACACTCACACACATCAACACACATGCACACTCAGACATACGCACACACACTCAAACACACCCAGACAAACTGACACACACACACCCACACGCAATCATACACCCAGACACATGCACATTGACAAACACCCACACACATTGAAACACACACAGACACACCCACACACACCACACACTCAAACACAACCAGGCACTTCAACACACACTGACATACACCCACACACACTCTAACACACTCACGCACATCAAGATACACCCAGACACAATCACACACACTCAGACAATACCACATACACTCAAACACACCCTGACAAACCCACACAACTCAAACAGTGAGACACACACACAAATACTCAAACAAAAAAGACATACCCAGACACACCCACACTTACTCAAACACACACATACCCACAATCACTCACACCCACCTACACATACACATAGACAAATGACACAAGCTCACACACACCTACACAAACTCAAACACACCCAGATACATCCACACACACTCAAACACACTTAGACACATCAACACACACTCACACACACTCAGACATACCCACACACACTCATACCCACCCAGACAGAAACACCCACTCAACACACATACACACCCCCACACACTAAAACACACCACACACACTCAAACACGCACACACTCAAACATACCCAGACACACCAACACACACTGATAGACACCCAAATAGAGCCACACAGTCTCTAACACACTCACACACGTGCACACACTGAAGCACACCAAGACACGCCCACAAAGCCACACACAACTACACATAGCCACACACAGCCACACACAGCCACACACACTCAAATACACCCAGAAACACCAACACACACTCATGCATACACAGCCATACTCACTCAAACACACCCACACACTCCCACACACATTCAAACACACCCAGAGACAGAAACACACACTCACACACACCCAGACACACTCAAACATACCCAGAGATACAACACACTCTCATACACACAGACACAAACAAACCCAGACATACCAACACACACTCAAACACACCCAAAAATTGCCATACATACTCAAACACACCATGCATTGCAACACACATTCACACACACCCAAACACACTCTACCACACTCACATCCAGAAACACCCACACACTCTCAAACACATGGAAACACACCTAAAAATACTCAGACACACTCAAACACACCCATATACACATTAACAAACTCAGACACACCCAAACACAGCCAGATACACTCTTGCACACTCTCGTGCATGCACACACAAACTTACCCAGGAATTCCAACACACAGTTGTACACATGCAAACACAGCCACACACAGCCTAACACACTCACACACACCCAGATGTACCCACTCAAACACAATGAAACACGCTTACAAATACTCAAGCAAAGAAACACACTCAAACACAGCCAGACACACACACCCCCCCACACAAACACACTGAGACACACCCACAAATGACGGGAGTTTGAGATTCTCCCAACACATCAGGTCCCAGGCAGGAACATTGTGAGAGATTGGAAATAAAGGAGACAGAGACAAAGTATAGATTAAGGTGATGGGGAAATCAAGGGTCCTCCAGCATTCCTGTGAGCCAGGATGCCACGAGGGAAGTCTCACATCAGTATTTATTCTTTCAGCAAATAATTATTATCAGCCACCTATTTATGTGTACATATCATGAGTTTAAGTTTCAAGGTCCCTCAAAGAATCACAAGATCCCTTACTCTATTCTATGTAAGCAAATGGTTACAAAATTTTTCAAGATTAAAATCACTTGCCCCAAAGTAACAATAAACTAGCTAAGCATACAGAAGTTAAAGATAAAATCATGAGTCAGCAATAAAGCGTATAATCTAAATGGGAACAAAGAGACCATGTACTTCTTTCTGCTTTATCTAGTTGCTCATTAACTGAGACATGAAGTCTCAGTTAGGAGAGATAGGAACATTGCTTCAGGCTTAGGATGGCAAACTGCCCTTATTTGCTGGGCTGACATCCTTTGATCATTCTCTCTGCCTTTGGATCCCAAGCCCGGGTCTGTTTGCAGAAATCCAGACTGTGGCCCTCAGGCTTCAAGGTGGGATCCATTTGCAGACATCCCTGATCAGTGGAATGCCCCCCTCAAGGTTGAGCAGCTTTTTCTCAGTGAACTGACATGTCCACAGGTTTCTCTTTGGCAAAGTCCTGTCCCATTCCTGGGGTTCTCATGTCTTGACCCTAACCCTCAACACTGTTGTCCTGTTCATGGAGGAGAG
>NW_012147634.1:3867801-3868431 GCF_000956105.1 Propithecus coquereli | reverse complement strand
GGCAGACGCCATAGAGCTCCATTCTCTCCTTCCCCCTCCCTACCTGGGCGTGCCCAGAAAGACAATTTAGTCATCACACGGAGGCATCTGCAAGGAACGGGACCTTTCCTTTTGGGGCCCTACAACAGACTGAGGGGCACTCAGACTGCGAGTTCCCTACCCGCCAGCGCTCCCAGGTGCTACTTGCCTGGGGACTCCAGGAGAGTGGGGCATATCCTGAGGTGGAGTGAAATCAATCCAGCTTGGGCACCCTGTAGGTGACTCGGGACCAGTGACTCTCCCCCTGGTTGGATCAGGGATTGATCTCCAGGGTCCAGGGGTCAGGCCTGCAGACCAGACCCTGTGCACCCTGGGTCACGATCACGCTGCCCTGGGGCACGGAGGAGGGATCTGTGAAGGAGCCTACTGAGGAGTGTGTGCCTTCAGGGGCGGATCGGCGTGCCTGACCGGGAAACCTCCTCCTCGAGGAGGGCTGTGCACCCAGCTCGGGCTACGATCCTAGGTGCGGAACCTCCCAGCCCACATCAGAGCCAGGGGGGATCCATCGGCCTGAGGCCCCACTTGCTGACGGAGGCCTGGGGGAGGACACGGAGAGAGGGAGATTGGAGGGGAGCGAGACCTGCTCCAGAG
>NW_012147634.1:3854480-3856079 GCF_000956105.1 Propithecus coquereli | reverse complement strand
GCAGGTAAATACAGAATAGACTTTTTATAGGAAATTGTAATTTGCTCTAAGGAATTGTATAATATTTGTTCAGGAGATTAAAAATTTTCACTATCCTTGTGAATAATTAATTCATTAGTATGATCTCACTCATTTTCTTGTAATTAACACATTGATATATACATTTTGTAAATTCTTTTGCCAGGCAATGGAAAATAATCTAGATTCAGAATTGTGGATAGCCTTTTCTTCTTGCTAATTGACCAAGTTTTAAAAATTTGTGTCTCTGGAAGATTTATTTTCCAAAACAATATGCAAAATTTTATTCTTTAAAAATAGTGTAAAAGTACCACAATCTACTGAATCACTCTTCTACTGATGAGCATTTAGGTTGATTTCTACATTTAACTATTACAACATCCTACAACAAATATATTTGTACACTTTTTTTTTTTTTGAAGACCAAGTCTCACTTTGTTGCTCAGGCTGGAGTGCAGTGGTGTGATCATACCTCACTGTACCTTTAAACTCCTGAACTCAAGCAATCCTCCACCACGTTCTCCTAATTTTTTTATTTTTTGAAGAGACAGGGTGTTGCAATGTTGCCCAGGCTGGTCTTGAAATCCTATTCTCAAATGATCCTCCTGCCTCAGCCTTCCAAAGTGCTGGGATTACAGGAGTGAGCCAAGGTGCCTGGCCTTTGTACACATTGTTGTACCTATGTGCAGATACATGCAAATAAGGGAGATGCCTAGAATTGGAATTTCTATGTCAAAGCATATGTACATTTTACATTGTGAAAGAGAAATTGCCATCTTAAAAGGCTGTATATTTCCATACGTATGTATATGAGATATCTTTTATTCAGTATAATCACCAATATTGCATTAAAAATTACAGCTTTATTAAAATGTAATTCACATGACCCATTTATAATGTATAATTCCATGGTTTTTATTAATAGTTTATTCACAAAAATGTGCAACCATTATCAAAATCTAATTTTAAAACACTTTCTTCATTCCAAAAGGAAACCTGTACCCATCAGCAGTCAGTCCTGCCACCCTACCTGGAGTTCCCAGTCTCCCAGCATTAGGCAGTCACTAATCTACTTTCCGTCTCTGTAGGTTTTCCTATTCTGGACATTTCACATAAGCAGAATCATACAACACATGGGTCTTTTGCACCTGGCTTCTTTCACTCAGCACACATTTTCAAATTTCTCCATATCATTACCAACACTTGTCTGTCTTTTTGATACCAGCCATCCTAGTGGGTGTGAGATGGTATCTCATTGTGATTTTGGTTTGCATTTCCCTAACGACTGATGGTGGTGGGCATCTTTTCACCATGTACTGATAGGCATTTGCATATCTTCTTTGGAGAAAGTCTAGAATTTTCACCTACTTTTAAATTGGGTGTTCTGTTTACTATTGTGTAAGTTCTTTCTATATCCTGGTTACAAGTCTCGTATCAGATACATTGTTTGCAAATATTTTTTTTTTTTTATTTCAGCAAATTATGGGTGTACATACGTTTAAGTTACGTGTGTTTCCCTTGGTTCCCCCCCCACCGAAGTCCGTGTTTCAAATATGTCCATCCTTCGGGTAGTGCGCATTG
>NW_012147634.1:3852489-3854430 GCF_000956105.1 Propithecus coquereli | reverse complement strand
AAAAAAAAAAGAAATATGCAGAATGGCCTAATTTACTTAGGCTCACTGGGGATTGTGCATCCACCCTGCTGGGTATGTTCACTTTGTTACTCTTCTTAGGGGACATGTGACAATTTGGAGCAAGAGAGCTTCTTTCCCCCCTGGGTATTGCTTATGACTCGGTACTTTTGCTGATCATTTTAGTGAAGCTTTACAAGTGTGTTCCTGTGCATCTTTTGTGGATTACACAGGGTGTACCAGCCAGTATATTTGATCATCTACTTAATCAATACATTTATCTTGATGTTCACACCATTTATTCCACCAATCCATTATTTCTTCTTAGGGAATACACATTGGTTCCTGTTTGATAAGCATGTCTTGGGCAGAAAGCCCTACATGCAAGACTATTCTTTAGGTGTATTAGAGAAGACTTTGGGGTGTGGTGGCTCATGGCTGTAATCCTAGCACGTGAGAGGATGAGGTTAGAGGATCCTTTGAGGTCAGGAGTTTTAGACCAACCTGAGCAAGACCTGTCCCTACTAAAAATAAAAATAATTAGCCAGACGTGGTGGCTCATGCCTGTAGTCCCAGCTACTCCAGAGGCTGGGGCAGGAGGATCATTTGAGGCCAGGAATTGGAAGTTGTGGTAAGCTGTGATGATGCCACTGCACTCTAGCTTGTGCGACAGAGCCAGACACTGTCTCGAACCAAACAAAACAAAATAAAGCAAAAAACCCAAGAGACATATTTTAGCAATAAATACAGGGTTTTTTTGTTTGTTTGTTTGTTTGTTTGTTTTTTTTTTGTCACCACCACCTGGCCTGTCCCTTGCATTATTTGCAAGGAAGTTCAGCTTTCAACAGCTCATTAAATTGAGAGAAAAAATTGTATTTATAGGTCAACAAATGATAGTCAACGATTCTAATTAGATGACAGTTGGGTCAATTTTGATTTAGGAAAAAAAGATATCCTGTGTTTTGGTAAAGGAAGCCAAGATGTTCTTATTATTCATAGTTTATTTTGGAATGCAGGGCTTTTAGAAATCTCAGTCTTTGTACACACTCTGTATGCACACTTGCTTAGCAGAATGGTGGACAGAATTAGGCAAAGGGGGAAAATGTCAGTTTTTCTTTCTCAGGTGGCTAAAATTTATTAACGTAAAGTTTGGAGGAAAGCATTGATTCTAGTGATTTTTTATTTTATTTTTTCAGAGACAGGTCTCACTATGTTGCCCAGGCTAGCCTGGAACTCCTGGGCTTAAGGAATCCCCCCGCCTGAGCCTCTCCAACAGCTGGGACTACAGGTGTGTGCCACTGCACCCAGCTTGATTCTAACTTTTCTATAAGTGTCCTATATAGACGCGTGTGTGTGAGTGCACACACCCACACACCCTTGATTATGAGAATCTTATCACCTGTGGTAGAACTTGGAATGATGTTAATCTCTGGGCTCAGAAGAGAAAAAGTAGCTGTTGGGAAAATCAGAAAAAGATTGAGAGAGGCTCCTAGCTTCATCCATACCCCGATACACCTTTACGCTTTTCTCCAAAAAAATGCACCATTCTTCCTTAGTTTTTCATGTCATCACTTCTTTTTAACTGCATGAATTTCCACAAAAATGAAGATTCACTTGGGTTAATGAATATCATCATTAAAAATATGAAAAATCTGGAGGGTTAAATGACTTCTTAGTCATTTATAGTTCAGGTGAGTGAGTCTTTTTGTTTATTTCTACTGAGCCACATGGAGCTCAGCTCTCAGGATAATCTATCCAGCTACATCATATTTAGTTTACTTAGATCATATAAAAAATTCATGAATTAACACATATTATAAAAAGTCACAATAATTTGGATATATAAGGAGTAAAAATGCAATCCACTTATATATCTCCTTAATTCCCCCCCATAGGTCTATGCACAGATGTATGTTTTTTCATTTAACAATATGTCTTGAAGAT
>NW_012147634.1:3840204-3841264 GCF_000956105.1 Propithecus coquereli | reverse complement strand
GATTCTTATTAAAAAAGAAGCCTCTGGATTTTATTTGTGCTTTGTTTGTTTCTATGACTAACAGTATTTTTATTAACTGATCTGAATTCTGAGCAACATCTTCTCATGCACTTCTCAGTATTTCCACAGGGGGGAAGAGCAGCACCATTTAATTAACACTGGTCTTGCTGCGCTGTTGGAATGACAAATCCGCTGGCTTTTACCTTACTGGATTCTGCAGTCTAACGTGAAACCCTGTGAATGCTTTTTTCGAAAGTTGTGCTTATTAAACTTACAAGTCCTCTGAGCATTTTGTGTAGGGGTGTGTGTGTGTACGTGTGTGTGTGTGTGTGTGTGTGTTTGACATAATCAGGACAACTTAACGTTCACCCTGTAAAATTGCCTTTCATTTTGCCTAATGGATTCCTCTGAGGAAGATGAGAGAATCCTAGATTTATCCTTGAGACAATCACTGGTTTTGCCGTTGTGACTCAGAAACATCCCTTTGAGAAACCAGCAACTTGATTCTGCTGCTGGTCTTTTCACTCCTTAGGTAGAGAATTGAAATTACAAAACGTTGTATACAAGGCTTGAACATTCTTGTCCTTTATACAGGGATCTAGACATCCTGTGAAAGCTATCACTGCAACCTCACTTCTAGACTAGTCAATAGGTATGCACTGGGAAACTAAAAAATAGCAAAAATATATATAGTAAATGAGATACATAGGCAAAATGCCCAAATTACTATTTAGTAGTAAACTTAATCACATACTACAAATTTTTTTGAAAGATAGCATTTACCTTACTACCTTGTTCCATAAAGTCTGGGACCTTCACTGACACCAGTATTTTCTTCTATGACTTGATTAATGCCAAACACAAACAAAAAAAGGCTTTCTAACCCTTAATTTGAGCAAGATATAGTATTTTTTGGGGGGTGGGTTGGATGGGTGTATACAGTTGAGTTGGGAGTTAAGATATGGGAGGTAAGACTTGTAGATATTGAGGAACTATTAGCATCCTAAATTTTTACCATGGAAAATGCATAAGCACTAAGGTTTTCCAGTTTTAATTTTTT
>NW_012147634.1:3838329-3840154 GCF_000956105.1 Propithecus coquereli | reverse complement strand
TATATATTTAGAAGCTATTAATAGTGTTTCTAATGTGTGTTGCCTGGTTCTGTATTTTGCCAAATTTTGTTTGATATTTTCTTTTAAAAAAAATCTAGCTAATGTTTGATTGAAATATTTTGTTCTAAACTCGTTCCTTGCTGATATACCTTAGTAAGGACCTGAAAGGCTAGGTTTGTATTTCTCAGACTGTGTGATTTCTCCTAGAATGTGGCACTGCAGGGAAGGCTGGGCTCCCACCCAGCTCCAGGTCCCGTCTTCTTTTCTTCTTTTCCGGTGGCACCTCTGCCCCACGCTGCATAGTGAGGGGCTTGTGCCCATCATGTGGACACTGCTGCTCTCACGACCACGCTCCCTCCATCTCCCCACAAAGGACACACCCCCCTTACACATCCTGTGCACTGGGAAGCTCGGGTGCCTGTAGAAGGGGGCAGACTCTGGGCGGCATGTCCCCATGGCCTGGTGGATTCCTAGCTCCAGGTCCTAGGCTGAGGGCTAAGCTGAAGAAGGTTCAGTGCAGGACCTCAAGGTGTGGGGCCTGGGAGAGGATCCCATCTTGCAGGGATCTAATGATTAAATATTTTGCAACAAAAACTGCTATACTAAAAGTAAGTGCTATTATTATTAACTTTTAAATGGGAAATCCCATCACAATTTTCATACAATAAACTTGCTGGTTAACTTTTTATAACCCACTAATAAGTTTGGAACTATGTTTTATCAAATCCACATGAACTTGATCCTAGTCCTTGCATTTGTTCATTTCTGGTTGTAGTTGTAATGTGTCACATGTGCACAGTGAGTCTGAAGTTGGGAATTTTATTTATTTATTATTGTTTTGAGACAAGGTCTCACTCTATTGCCTTGGGTAGAGTGTAGTGTTATCATTATAGCTCACGGCAACCTCAAATACCTGGGCTCAAGTGATTCTCCTGCCTCAGCCTCCTGAGTAGCTAGGACAAGCATGTACCATTACACCCAGGTAATTTTTGTATTTTTTGTAGAGATGGAGTCTCTATGTTGCTTGGGCTAGTCTTGAACTCCTGGCCTTAAACAATCCTGCCACCTCGGCTTTCCAAAGTGCTAGGATTATAGGTGTTAGCTACTACACCTGGCCAGGGAATTTTACTTTTGAAAATATAAAATATCTTGATTTCTAGGGGCTTTCTGTGGAAATAAAAAATTTAGTCTGCAGTTTTTGAAACCAATTCATCATGATATTGAAGGTTGCAAATCTAAATGATGGTCAGTGTCAGCCCCATAGTGACCAAACAAACAAACACAAAACAAAAAAACTCAAAACACCAGCCAAAACAAAACCAAAGCAAAAAACTAAATAAACAAAGAAAAAATCCAATAACAAATAAGCAAACAAAAACCAGGCAGAAAGTAGATGGATTCTTAAGACCAAGCTACAGGAACCCAAAAATCTTTGTGTAAGTGAAATCAATCCTGCACAAGGAGTTCGGATACTCGGACTTGGATTTTGACTCTCACTAGAAGAGTGGTCTGGGGCCTACCTATTTACCTAAAGGTCTTTGAAGTGTCTTGTGTACCATGAGGTTCCCTGTCTCCCTCAGAACATTGTGTAAGGAGCAACAGAAGATGTTCATGTAAAATCACTTTGAAAAGTATAAAGAACCATTAGCTATTTCATGGGTTTGTTGGGAAGATTAAATAAATTAACATTCATCTGATATCTGACATATAGGAATTGCTCAATTTATGTTAATTATTACCGTTATCCCCAAATTTCCCCTTCACACCCATAGGCATATTTTATACACCATTAAATGACATTTCACCTTGGAAAAATTAGAAGATA
>NW_012147634.1:3834303-3835489 GCF_000956105.1 Propithecus coquereli | reverse complement strand
CTTCGGTGGGGGGGGAACCAAGGGCAACACACGTAACCTAAACATATGTACACCCATAATTTGCTGAAATAAAAAAAAAAAAAAAAGAATTGGGAAGTCAAAAAGAAAAAAAATTGAGCATTGTAAACTGTTCTCAATGTCTATTTTAGATATGTTAATTATCTTAAAATCTAACCTTCATTTGAATTCAATCAGCAAGTATTTTGTTAGCCACCTACCATGGGCAAGGGACAGGGAATGCAAAGACAAATAAGAATAAGGCCTTAATGTTCTACATTATACATGCTGTCTTCATTATATTTGTTGTGATTTCTAAAGAAAAGTACTAGTTGTGGAATATGCTCTGTCTACTCTTCTTTCCCTTGGGATAACAGACACAGGGAATGATTTTCTTGTGTGTCCACATAAAAGAGCCACAATATCTGTGGCTTCTCAGAAGCCAGAGGCTGTTTTCGAACCGTAGTTTCAGTATTGGCACAATCCTCCTCTACACAAATGGCTTCCAAATCCACAACCCTAGCTTTGAACACTTCTGAATTTCAGTCATAACTCTCCAACCACTTAGTGGGAATGTGTTTGGATACCCTATTAACCTCAGCTGAACTTACCCATAAACTGTCCTCATCCCCCCTTCTCTGGCAAAGAGGTTTGTAATGGTGAATACCGTCATCGTGTTCACCTAGGGTCGAAACTTTGGCGTTACCTTAGACTCCCCTCTCTTCCTTCTATATCATGATCAGTCACCAGGGTCTGTCAATTCTCACTTTATAACATCTCTCATATTAGAATCTTCCTTTTGACTTCTGAGGGGGTCATCACTCTAAGTTTATGTGCTTATCATCTATCTCTTACATCCTTACCTCCAGACTCTCTGTCCTATCCAGCCACCACTTCCATATTAGTCTTTGGAGAGTGCTACTTAGATCTCTAAAGACTTTTCCACTTCAAAGATATTATTATTATTTTTTGTATTGTGCAATGCCAATTGATTTTTTTTTTGAGGGATACTTGGGGATAATTTCTTTTTTTTTTATTTCAGCATATTATGGGGTACAGATGTTTAGGTTACGTGTGTTGCCTTTGGTTCCCCTCCCCCCAAGTCCGTGTTTCAAATATGTCCATCCTTCAGGTAGTGCGCATTGCACTCCTTGTGTATACAAATACCCGTCCCCTCCTCCCTCCTCCC
>NW_012147634.1:3826906-3833018 GCF_000956105.1 Propithecus coquereli | reverse complement strand
AAATATGTATACATTGTAGAATGGCTAACAAGTAAATTAACATGCATTTCCTCACATACTTATCATTTTCTTGATGGTGGGAACAAAAAATCTGCTCTCTTAGCAATTTTCAGGACTACAATGCATTGGTATTAACTATAGTCACCAAGTTTTACAATAGATGTCTTGAACTTATTCTTCCTATCCAACTGAAATTTTACATTTTTTTTACCAAACTCTCCCCACCGTTCTCTTTCCCCAGCCCTGGTTACCAACATTTTACTCTCTACATTTATGAGTTCAACTTTTTTAGATTCCACATATAAGTGAGATCATATGGTATTAGTCTTTTTGTGCCTGGCTTATTTCACTTACCCTAATGTCCTCCAGGGTCTTCCGTGTTGTCACAAATGAGAGGATTGCCTTCTTTTTAAAGGCTGAATAGTATTTCATTGTGTATATTTCCTACATTTTCTTTATCCATTCATCTTTTGATGGACATTTAGATTGATTCCATATCTTGGCTATTGTAAATAATGCTGCAATAAACATGGGAGTGCAGATATATCTCTTTAACGTACTAATTTCATTTTCTTTGGATATATACCCAGAAATGGGATTGCTGGATCATATGATAGTTCTATTTTTACTTTTTTTAATTTTTGAGAAATCCCAGTTCAGAGATACAATGCCATTTATCTTCTACTCAAAAACATTGGAACACCTCTGTTATTTAGAAGATTAAGCCCAAATTTGCATTCAACAGTCTGGTTCTAACATGCATATGCACTGCTGTCTTCCTTTACACTTTTATCAGGACCTTCTGCAGCAGGTTTAGCAGTATGTTTATGGTTTACTACTCTTCCACACCTTGTTTACCTGCTCTGATTTTTTTCTTATATCCACGTGTTTAACACCTACTCGAGCTAAGCCCTGGTTATCATTTTTTTCTCGTCTGCTCCATTTGCAGTGATCTCTCCATTGGCTGAATCAACAGCAATGTCCATGCTCGTATACAGCTTTGTTGCATGTGTGACATTTATAATTCTCCTTTAAATGAAGTCTGCCCATTATTCTCTATATCCCTTCCCTAATGCATATAAAATAGCTCTTAATACATATTTGTTGACCAGCCAACTGAATGAATGATTTAGTAAATGAAAAATGAATGAAGAGCTGGGCCAAGCTGACTTGGACTCAAAGTTCTCCATATGATTTTGACCACTTAAAACTTCAAGAATGGAATTATGTTCTTCTCAAATGCTTACACTAGACTGTAATCAAGTCATTAAGAAAAGATCATCTGTCCCTCTGGAAGAAGTTCTGGGCTTGGGAAGTCAGTCAGGAAATTTCTGCTGGAGGGCCAAAGGGCACATGTAGTCCTAGATCCTTATGAATCTCAAGTCTCTGAATATTTTGTGAAGACTGTAGGACATTTGCAGAGAGATAAAAGAGTTCAGGATTTGCCTTTGTTCGTCTGGAAGAAATGGAAAACCAGAGGTTAAAGTCCTCGATCTTCTTCCAATACTTTTTGGGAAATGCCTCTACCTTGGTGACACTAAGCGACGCTTTGCATCAGGTCAGGAGGCTTTGACAGATATCCACTGGCTGCACTGGATATGTGCCTTACAGCTGTCAGCTGCAGTGCGGGATGTCATGTTCTTAGAGGTGTTTAATGGCATGGCATGAGTATAATTATTTTGGGTTTCAGAGCTAAGAGTTTATCTGCCCAGATTGGCACACAAGCAAGTCCACAGAATACTTAAAGGATCTATTGAGTAAGTTCCTATGGGCAATGAGACTGAGAAGAAAACTGATTCACTAACTCTATATACTCTCTACTGGCAATGTTATGCATCATTTAGGCATGTGCATATATGTACTATATATATACACACGTACATATATATGTCTGTATATGTATATATGTACACCCCCCAATGTCTTCTGTTTTCTCCCACAGATCCACCTTGTACTCTGTCTTAGGATATTTATCCATAGTATTGTTATCAAAATTTTGCTACGTGTCGCCAAGGCCATATTAGAACAAGGACAAGTGGTCTGAGAAGAAGGAAAGGGGGTTTATTAATTTGATGGCAAAAGAGGGGGTTGGCAGACTCCTGTGTTAAAGTACCAATGTCTTTTCTATAAGCAGAAATACAGAGATTTTAAAGGGAGGGTTTTCAGTTTTAGGCTATTGTTGTTTAACTGTAGTTGATGGTGCTGATCTATCTCATTTCTGGCAAGATAATCTTGTGACCTCCACCTGTACTATTGAGCTATCTCTTATGTACATGAAAAAAAAGAATACTCCCCTGCCCTTCTGATTACTGCCCTCCAGCAGGGATGTATGCTTTAATTCCCAAAAAGAGTGTGTGTGGGTGGGTGTTTTAAAGAGACAGCTTGTAAAACATATTACCCTTTTTTATGGCCTCTGTTATGGTATGATTAATTAAACAGGATTCCCAAGCCCTCTGGCTTCCAGTAAGTTTTGACCAACACCCAGCTGGGGATAAGAGAAAAAGTGTGATGTTGGGCTAATTATTCTCCTGATCTCTTTCTCTGCAAGGGCTGTTTTCCTCAACTAATATCCTTGCTTATATGACTCTTTCTCCTTTTGGATTCTAGCACCCTTTCCCTCCCCTTGTCTCTTTTAGCCAGGTTTGATAACAGCTCTGATTCTTCTAGCCTGGGTTCCTGCAGTTCTTATTTCCCTACACCTGTATGTTTGTTTGAAGATAAACCTTGACACTCTAAATCACCAGGATTGGACAGATTCTTTCAGCTAAATCACTCTCCAGGATTCCTTCTTTCACTTTGTGTAGGGTAGAACACCATGCTCTGATTACCAATGCCAGGGGAGGACACCAACTCTGTGGAGGATAGCAAAAGTTATCACAATGCCAGCCATCAGGAATATAAGTCCAAACACTTCTACCCACTGAAACTTGGTATTAGAGTTGCCAAGGACAACACAATACAGTCAAGCACTGGAAGGAACAACTCTTTTACTCACATAAAGAAGGGACAGAGCAAGACAGCTCCAATAGTGTGCGTTGCAATTCTCTATTGCAAAGATGTGGAAACAACCCATGTGCCCATCAATCCATGAGTGGATTAATAAAATGTGGTATATGTATACCATGGAATATTATTCAGCCATAAAAAATGGTGAATTAATATCTTTTGTAACAACCTGGACAGAACGGGAGATCATCCTCCTAAGTGAAGTATCATCACAAGAATGGAAAAACAAACACCACATGTACTCACTATTAAATAGGAACTAAATGATCAACACTCATGTGTACATCTGGTAGTAAAATTCAATGGAAATTAAGTGGGTGGGAAGGGGGAGAAGGGGATGGGTAAATTCACACCTAATGGGTACAATACACACTATCTGGGTGATGGACACACTTATAACTTTGACACAAACTGTACAAAAGTAATTCATGTGACCAAAATGTTTGTACCCCCATAATATTCTGGAGAAAAAAGTGTGCATTGGTTCCCATGGCTAGCCGGTTCCCCAGCAACCAATGCAGGGCAATTGGCCTACATGTGTCCCTCTTGTGCTGTAGTAGAAGGACCCCTGCCCTTCCCCCATGGTCTCTGAAACACTGAGAGCTGGAGGTATGCCTGAGGGCCATTGACATACATGCTTAAGCAGAACAAAGGAGCATACTTTGAACTTGAGACAGGAAAAGATATTCCCACACAAAGCAATATGCCTGGCATAGGCTGTGTGTGTTCTATCTCTTGGCAAGGAAGTGTACCAGCCCAGGCACATTCTTATGTGGATGAACGGGGTTTGAGACTTCCTTTACCAATACTTTATTTTTGGTTTCCATAGATTCCTTACTTTATTGTCACCTCAGTAACTAATTTAACATGGTGGTTGTTATGTATTATTTAGCTTGTATAGTCAGTTCAATTGGGAGAGTTCTTAGAATACTAATCGATAAGCTTCATCCTTGTAACATACCCAGAACATCCTGCTCATGGGATGGGCACATGACACAGGCTGAGAGTATCTTAGTATCTAGTCCCTCTGGACCCAGTGATTGGTCCAGACTGAGCATGAACCCTGAGTGGGGGCAGAATCTTTCCCCAGGATTCTTTTAACCGTAATCAACAGAGGAAGGGGATTTTTTCATCTCGTTGGTTTTGAGCTGTGAGAATGTGATAACAGAATTTCTGGCATCCATTTTTTTCCTCCTGCTATGGGGCAAAATTTAGAGAGCAGTAGGATAAGGTGCTGCAGGCCAAGGTTGGAAAGCAGGATATAGTCTTCTGTGCTGCTGAAGAAACTCAGCATTAAGCTTCCTGTGGGGAGGAGCTGCTATTGAATTTTCTGGGAAGTTGACTGGGAAGCCACTGACCCGGGGGAGCTGGGTGCTCTCTGGGAATCTGGCTGCATGTCGGCAGAACTCACAGAAAGGTTCCTGTGCAGGTTGCTGCTGAACTTGGTGGGAAATCACCTGGGGGCACCCATGGAACTCTCTGAGAAGGTGCCTGCCTGGGTGTCCCTGAAACCTGCTGGAGTTCAGCTCTGCTGAAAAGCACGACAAGTATGCCAGCAGCAGTAAAAGAGACCCATTTTTCCTGCAGTGTCTTTTCAGTGCCCTCCGTTGGCAAAGGTTAACATTATGCTAACTGGCAAAGGAGGAATGTACACAAGATTCAGCTCCAGTATCATAAGGTTTGTACAGATTAGGTTTCTGTACAGGACATAGAGGCCATTTTAGAGTCCATAAGTAAAGACAATAATATGTGGTTTCAGAACTGAACATGGAATCATTCTGGAAGATATGGACCAGTGTTCCCAGGACCAGTTCTGAGAGCTCAGACACCATCACATGAGCTATGATCACCCCTCGTCCTGTCTTTCACTGATATCAAGTGAGACCTGAATGGGATCATAAATGGGAGCCATGAAGGAAACATGAAGGGAAGAAAAGCCCGCAACAGGCAATAGCCAGAGTGACATGTGTAAAGGCAGAGAATCCCAGCCTCCATGACCCTGGCCTACAGGTGATGCTAGGTGGACAACATATTTCTGAGTCTCAGGTCTTCTGTAGCATCATCTTGGCCATGTCTCTGCTTCCTTTTTCCTTCCCTGTGGCATTTCAGCTGCTTGTCTTCCCAGCCCAGTGCAAACCCTGAATGCAGGGAGTCAAGGTCCTTAGTGATTTGCTAATTCCTACAGATGATGTTGCTAGATATAATCATGCAAAATTAAATTCACCATTCTGGTGGAAAGAAGGAAAACAAAAAATGCATTATAGCATGACTCAAATTCAGAAAAAGTATAATATTCAGATTTGTGTAATATAGATTTTAGGTATTCAGGGAAAAAAAAGAAAAGAATAGCTAAAAAGGTTAAAAAAGGCTAGGGAGATCTGGAATTATTTAAAAACATCTTTTTGCAATCTCAAGATATATATAGATGTATATGTATCATGAAAGTTGTTAGAATCAAAGTGGAGTCACTTATGCCAAACCTTGACCAAATGGTGTCAAGAGGCCATAAAAGAGAGGATTTCACACACACATGCCTATGATAAAAACTATCTCAAAGACTCTCTGAAAACCACAACCTTTCACAAAAGCCACTGCAACTTTACACAAAGAATACTTTTGTGAGGATGTCTTCCCAGCCACTGCATGTTCGACCTTGGACTGACGCCACCCTGGTTATTGATTCTTGCAGCCAAAGATGATTTTTTGTCAATGGAAAAGAACCCAATTCTGTGAAATCATTTCAAGAGATTTATTCTTAGCTGAATATGTGCAAACATGGCCTGAGAGTCACACCAAGAAAACTGGAGCAAATGGTCTCACCATGGTTGGGTTACAGTTTGGTTTTACAAGGGCTGTCCAGAAAGTATACAGCCATGTAACTATTTTCATTATATTAACAACAGCTGGATACTTTCTGGACAGTATACATTTCAGGGAGACAGGAATTACATATAAAGTCATAAATCAATACATGGAAGGCATACATTGGTTTGGCCCAAAAAGACAGGACATCCTGATGCAGGGAATTACAGGTTATAGATGAGTTTAAAGATTCTTTGATTTGTAATTGGTTAAAAAAATGAAGCTTTGTCTAAAGGCTTGGAAT
>NW_012147634.1:3819332-3826341 GCF_000956105.1 Propithecus coquereli | reverse complement strand
TGATGACCTGCAGGTGTGGTTTAAGCTTTGTTTTGTATAGCCTTAGGCCTGTTAATGAGTTACAAAGGATATCTCCAAGAAGGGAAGGGGGCATGATAAGGCATGTTCTACCTCCCTTCTCATGGCCAGCATCTCAGCTTTAGGGTATATCTGGAGTCCTTTTGGCCAAGAGGAGGTCCCTTCAATCAGCTGGGGGACTTAAGAATTTATTTTGGTTCACAATTTCAAAACAATTTATGTAACTAACCTTCCCCATTTTGCCTTTAAAATCTCTTGGCTTCCTTTGCCTCCCTGGATACACCTATGGTCCCCCATGGTTCACCATGACATGTGTGTTCCCGGATTGTAATCTGTCATTGACTCCCAAATAAACTCATTTTTTTAAGAGTCATTCCGTGTTGCTATTTTAGATTGATAATATATTAATATATACATGTATGTCAGAGATGAAAAGGATGCAGGTATTTTACAAAAGCCCCAAACGAACCAAAAGAAAACTGTAACGTATTATATGTTTAATAGGCCTTTTGCTGAAAAATTGTCTCTCAAGAAAATGTGAATGTTATTAAATTGAGAGGAATGGAACAGCCCACCAAGTAAGTCAAATAAAGCAGTGTGGGCCAAGAAATAATTCAAGGTAAGATTTGCAAGAGGTGCCCAAGGATCATAAAGGCAGCACAGGGAGAAATCCTTACTTGATTATTATGATGGAAGAGGTGGTCTTACATGAGAAAAGGAAAGAACCACTGAACAATGTGTGGACAAAGCAATTTTATCATCTAGAAGGTGTTTCCCTGTGAAATTACCATTGGATATGGAATTGGGTTCTGCATAGGTCTAAGGAATCCATTTTTCATAAATATACTTTTAGACTACTTTACAAGATAATGCATTTCCAATTATTCATGTAGGAAAAAGAAGGGTAACAGTAGGAATGATGATCCCAATTAAAACCCCTCAATTTGAGTTACTGTTCTGAACAGAGGGTGATTTTGCTCCTCAGAGGACCTCTGGCAATGGATGGATACATTTTTAGTTGTCACAAGTGGAGAGGGGTGTTACTGGCTTCTAGTGGGTGGAGGCCAATGATGCTGCCAACCATCCTACAATGCACAGGACAGCCCCGAACAACGTGGCGTTATTTGGCTCCAAATCTCAATAGCACCAAGGCTAACAAATCCTGCTTTAGATAACCTATTTGAGGATCTGATAGTTTATTTACTTACAGTTTAGGCTAATTACATTGGGACCCAACTACTTGTGCGGGGGAAAGAAATGAATTATGTTATTTCATGTTGTCCTTCAAATTTGTGGGAGAGCAAGCTATACCATAATAGGATTTTACTGCATTGAGCTTTGTTACAATGCATAAAGACCAACCAATTGATACCATGTGTGTGTGAGTTTTGGGAAGGAGGTGGAATGAGGCAGAAATACTGTAAACAGAAGTAATTTGAGGTTTCAAAATTTGTTTTGGAAAAGTCCTGGCTTGGATAATAAACTTACTGATAGTTTTGGTTTGATTGTCTTAACATTCCCTATGGCTCATAAGAGATTGGGATAAAATTACTATGGAATTCTGAAATTAATAAAATGTATTTATTGAATTATAGGGTCTTTGGTTTTTGTCTTTCTTCTTTTTTCTAAAAAGAAGGATATAATTTTTTTTGCAGCAAATGCTTAACTCCATTTCTTTGATAGGTCATTTTCACCTCAAAAACGTCAAAGAGTTTTCCCACCCCATCTAAAACTAGAGAATTTGTAGCATATGTTTTCAGAGGCTTTAAAGTATAAACTCCATTCAGCTGTGGGAGCAATGTGGCAATGGACGGATCAGAGTTTGAAAAATCAAGCCAGACTGATACAATCTGTAGCCAGGGAAATGTATTTGATGCAACTATTCCCCCCATCGGTATTATAAGCTTTCAAAAAATGAAGAGTCTCCCTGTCTATAAGTATACCAATTCTCCACTTCCATTTCTGGAGGCTTCTCAGGATGTAAATGCACAGAGGGGGAAAATATAATAAATGACTACCTTGGTGAGAGTGAAGGAAAAGTTCAGCAGTAAATAACTCATTGAGTTCATTGTAAATTCTTAAAACCACCTTTCCATCATCATATTTTTTTAAATGCAAACTCAAAGCAAAAAAAAAGAAGAAAAAGAAAAGCTCATCTTAGACTTGTCTTTTATGATGGCAGTGTGGGAGGATTAATAAATGTTATGAGATTTTCTGAAGAATAAAGGCACTTTTCAGAGTGAATAAAAGTAGTTTTAATAGATACAAATATCATTTTCCTCAACATCAGTTTTGAATTTTCCCAAAGGTAAGTAGACAGATAAGGGAGACAGCCAGGGTAACCTGTTAGTTATTTTATTGTAGAACACCCCGACATGAACGGCTGCCCAAGGGTTCAATTTTCAGTGTTGATTGACATTGTACCTTCTCTCCATCTTCATGCTCCCTTTATATTTCTAATATTTTCCACTTTCTAACCAAGTTCATGTCTGAGAAGTGAAGCTGGGAGAGCTTGCTCCAAACTACCATGCATATTCTATATATAGATTTTTGAGGCGTATACTACAGAGAAGTGTTATAAACCTCTGATCCACATAATAGTTGTCTCTGCCTCCCCGGAGTTCCTTGCTTCAACATTCCTGCCTAGTCTTTCTGAGGCTCTGCTGTCAAAATAATGCTGACTAGTTGAGTCTCCTTCCCTTCCTGCTCGTCTGCCTTCTCCTCCTCCTCCTTACCACTATCTTCTTCATGCTTCTGTGTCATTAATACCCACCTGAGACTCTTCCTGGCTACATAGGACATTCACTTGCTTACTCTGGGATGCAGCTGCAGCCGATGTGTAGTTGTCTCTGTTTCCTCCTTCAGTATATTTACTATCACACCCCATTCAAACTTCTCTATATACCTTCCCAGGGCATTGTTAAATGTGTACTTCATTTACTTTGGGAATAATTTCAGATTATGTAGAGCTCAATGCGATGATCTTCTAGAGTATGATTAAGGCTGGTCTCTGGACTGAAAGCCTCAGTTAGCTAAAACCTCCCTGAAGCTCCAAGACACCCTATATTATTGCTTATCTTCCTATTCTTTAATCTTTCTAGAAATTGTTACTTCTGGCTTCATTAACCTTATTCTCACTCAGGAGAAAGTTGAAGTGAATGAAGCTAGGGAAGGAGTAACTAAGTAATGTTTCCTGTATATAAGTAAAGCAATAGCTAGAACAGCAAGGTGGATAGATCCGATATAGTCAACTTAAACTTTTTTTTTGAAATGCAATTTATTTTAATGAGATATAGTTTACATACCATAACATTTACCCTTTTAAAGCATACAATCTAGTGTTTTTTTTTAAAGCACATTCACAAGGTTATACTACTCTTACTGCTATGTTATTTCAGAAAAATTTCATACTTGTAGGCTTATTTTTGACTTTAAAAAGGTACTTTTGCCATTTTTGGAAGCTGGAAAAGGCAAGGAAACAGATTTCCCATAGAGGTACCAGAAGGAATTCATCCCTGCTGACACATTGATTTTAGCCCCGTAAGACCCATTTCAGACTTCTTACTTGTAAGATAATACATTTGTATTGCTTTAAGCCACTAACTTTGTGTAGACATGGGCAATGAATACAGATTGAGAAAGATGGCAGGCAGGAGAGCAAGGGAAGGAGAAAGGGAGGGGGGGATCAAACTTTAAGCACTGTTTGCATACCCAGCCCCATTTGAAAATGTCCCAGACTGAGAGCTGGCTTTTTCATTGCACTTGATTCTGTTGGTCTTTGAAAGAGTAGTTGACAGCAGAGGTACTTTCTTTCCTTAAATGCTTGAAGATCATTTGATGTGTTTTCCTGGTTAGAGGTCAGGAATCCCACAAATGGTGATGAAAATGGACTATAACTTTGGTCTTGAGAGTTTACTGGGTCTCTCAAGAGGTTGTTGGGAAGTGGAGCTTGTTAGTCAGGGAGAACAAAGAGCTGTACACCTCCATCCCTACCTACTGACTCCACTTCAGGGGAAGCTAATTGCATAAGAGAAACCCCTTGACATCAAGAGGGAGTCAGGTAATTAACTTGATTATAGTGCTATGAGTCAGTTTTGCCTGTCAACAGTTTAAAACATTAAAGGCTGACAAGCTTTAAAAGTAGAATGAGCATGAATTGTAATGTAATGTGCTTTTCATTTCTTTTTGAGAAAAAGTTAAAAAACATTCTGTAAATTCAGGTGTTAGTTTCTTTTTCCCTAAAAGTAGAAAATAAAACTAATTCTGAGATTAATTCTTCATCTTTGCTTTCCAAAATCTGTTAAATATTCAGTCATGCCTCATGATATCTTATGTGCCAGAATTTTGGCAACAACTGGAATTTGATAGAAAATATAAGAAAGTTGAGGCTTCTGGGAAGATGGTGGAGTAGGAAGCACCAGTCTATCTCTCCACCTAGACAACAATTGCACTGGCAGAGTCATCTGATGTAACTATTTGGGAACTCTGGAATCTACTGAAGGCTTGCAACTTCCTGGGGAAGGCTGAGACAGTTAATTGCAGTTAATTTGGGTCAATATTTGCTCTTAGCACCATAGGCATGACTAATCCCCCACCCCTCAGCTACATGTGGCAGGCTGCCATACCCTTGTTCCTGAATCAACCTGTGCACAACTTTCAGAGGTCAGAGTGGGCAAAAAGGACCCTGTGCTCAAAATTTTGGGATCTTTGCTCTGATTGCTGATTACTACTTCTTACTACAGAGGTGCAAAGAGGAAGGCAGTCATTGTTGTTGCACCCTCCATTGTTGTAAGCCCTTCCCCCTCTAGTTGAAGTGACTTCCAGATAATTTAAAGGGCTTATGCCCCTTCTTTATGGTGATTTTTATCTTTTCCTCCTATTAGGAGCCAGATAAAAACTAGGACCCTCAAAAACAATTGCATATACAATGACTACACATGCCCAGAGAAAGGTGCAGGCTCAGAAAAGACTTGAGAGGACCTTAAGTTTTATACTCCAGTGAAGTTTATACCTCATACGTTCCATCTTTGGCACATAGATAGCCTACAACAATTAAAAAGAAACCAATATAAAGAATAACAAAAGCCATAAATCCCTGGGAAAAGGGTACAATATGATTTCCAGAGTTATCACATTATTAGATTCAAATATCCAGGTTTCAACAAAAAAAAATCACATGGCGTACAAAGAAACAGACCAAGTATGGCCCATTCAAAGGCAAAATAAATCAACAGAATCTGACCATGAAAAAAGACCAGATGGCAGATCTACTATACAAAGA
Organism: Propithecus coquereli; assembly: GCF_000956105.1. NCBI lineage: Eukaryota > Metazoa > Chordata > Mammalia > Primates > Indriidae > Propithecus > Propithecus coquereli. Next base: position 3,821,042 of record NW_012147634.1, on the reverse strand, counting down.
CTTTAAAATATCTATCATAAAGGTGCTCAAAGAACTAAAAAGGAAGTTGTGAATAAAGCCAAGAAAATGATATTTGAACAAAATGGAAACAGAGAAAATCTGAAAAGAAACCAAAAAGAAATCTTGGAGCTTAAAATTACAATAACTAAAATGAAAAATTCACTAGAGAACCACACTAAGACTCATAATCAAACTTTTAAAAGCTAAAGACCTGGACAATTATAAAAGCTAGTATTATTGTAACAACAGTTTGTAACTCCACCTTTTGTTTTCTACATGATTTAAGAGACTAATGTATATTTTTAAAAAACCAATTAGTTTAAAAGCTATTATTAGTTTAACTTTGGTTTGTAACTTCACATTTTGTTTACTACATGATTTAAGAGACTAATGCATTTAAAAAATATAAATTTATGTTAGGGAACACAATGTATAAAGACATAATTTAGTGACATGAATAGCTGAAATTGGTGGGGATAGAGCTATAAAGGAGCAGAGTTTTTCTATGTTATTGAAGTTAAGGTATTATAAATTCAATTATAGTGTTATAACCCTAGAATGTTTAATGTAATCCCCATGGTAACTACAAAGAAGATAGCTATAGAATATACACAAGAGAAAGGAATTTAAACATTTCACTACAAAAATCCAACTAAACACAGAAGAACATGGTAAGACAAGAAATGAGGGACAAAAAACTGCAAGGCATATAGAAAAAAATGTCAAAATGACAGAACTTAAGTTCCTCCTTATTGGTAATTATTTAAAATTAAGTGGCTTAAACTGTCCAGTCAAAAGACAGACGATTAGTAGAATGGATAAAAACACATGATTCAACTATATGCTGTCTATAAGGACTCACTTTAGATCCAAAGACACAAATATATTGAAAATGAAAGTCAGAGAAAGATATTTCATGCAAACACTAACCTAAAGAGAGCAGTGTGGCTATACTAATATCAGACAAAATCAAGGAAAGTTTACAAGAGACAAAGAAGGACATTATATATTAATATAAGGTTTAATACAACAAGAAGATATAATGATTATAAAACTACATACCTAATAACCAACCACCAAAATATATGAAGCAAAAACTTTCAAAATTGAAGGAAAAAATAGAAAATTCTACAATAATTGTTGGAGACTTCAAAATGCCACTCTCAATAATATATAGAACAGCCAGACCAAAATTAAGTGCAGAAATAGAGGACTTAACACAATAAACTAACTAGATCTGATAGATAAATGCAGAACCCTCTCCCCAATAACGGTAGCATAGAACATATACATGTTAGGCCACATTAAGAAAGTTTTGGAAAAATTTTGGAAACCTTGCACATTGCTGGTCAAAATGTAAAATGATACAGCTGCTGTAGAGACAGTTCGGTGGTTCCTCGAAAAATTAAAAATAAAATTATGGCCAGGCACAGTGGCTTATGCCTGTAATCCCAGTTCTTTGGGAAGCCTAGGAGGCAGGATTGCATGAGGCCAGTAGTTAGAGACCTCCCTAGGCAATATAGTGAGACTTCATCTCCATAAAAAGTAAAACAATTAGTCAGACATTTGGTGGCATGCACCTGTGGTCATAGCTACTCAGGAGACTAAGGTGGGAGGATTGGTTGAGCCCAGGAGTTTGAGGCTGGAGGAGTTATCATACCACTGCACTCCAGCCTGGGCAACAGAGTGAAACCCTGTCTCTACAAAAAA
>NW_012147634.1:3803934-3818132 GCF_000956105.1 Propithecus coquereli | reverse complement strand
TCCAGTATGTCCACTTCCCTGAGTCCCAAAGGTCCTAAGAACACACAATGGGGAAAGGACAGTCTCTTTATTAAATGGTGTTGAGAAAACTGGATATCCACATGCAGAAAAATGAAATTGGTCTTATATCTCATACCATATGCAAAAATCAACTAAAAACAGATTATAGACTTAAATGTTAAGATGTGAAACTATGAAACTACTGGAAGAAAGCATAGGGTAAAACTCCATGACATTGATCTGGGTAATAATTTTTTGATGTTATTGCAAAAGCACAGGCAACAAAAGTAAAAATAGACAAATAAGTTTACATCAAACTAAAAGCTTCTGGACAGTAATGGAAAATCAGTAAAGAGACAACCTATAGAATGAGAGGAAATCTTTGCAAACTATAAATATGAGGGGTTAATATTGAAAATATATAAGGAACTCAAACAACTCAATAGCAAGAAAACAAATAACTCAATTAAAAAGTGGACAAAACACCTAACAGTCATTTCTCCACAGAAGATATACAAATGGCCAATAGGTATATGAAAAAATGCTCAACATCACTAATCATCAGGGAAATGAAAATCAAAACTACAATAAGATATCACCTCTCCCATTAGAATGGCTAATATCAAAAAGGCAAAAAAGTAAAAAGTGTTGGCAAGGATGTGGAGGAACAGGAACACTTGCACACTGTTGGTGAGAATGTAAAATGATGCAGCAGCTATGGAAAACAATATGGAGGTTACTCAAAATATAAAAAATAGAACTACCATATGAGCCAGAAATGTCACTGCTGGGTATATATACAAACTAAATGAAATCAGAAGATTCTGGTCCCAAAATAGTGGCATTAAAAACAAGCTGGCTCCACTATCTTCCCCCACAACAGAAAACCAAAAACAACTATACAGCACTGAGATTATCACCAGAAATATCCCAGAACTCAAATATGAGGATGAGACCATAGAGAAGTGAAAAAACTCTGAGAAGATGGTAATAGAATTGGATTTCCATATTTGTGATGCCCTTCCCTCAATATGCCTGGCATAAAATATGTGGAAAATTTCCCCCCTGACTCACAGGTTCTATACTGGAAAGAGTGAGATAGAGACGGACAACTGGCTTCCCCACCACCTTGAGTTCCCTAACAGGAGACATGTCCCTGCCTCAACCTATAGGAAGCACTGGGAGGGCCTGAAGGGAGAAATAAACATCCCTGAGGACAGGGAGAGACAAACGGGAAGGTGGCAAAAGGAGATACCAAATTAAAGTGGCTATTCATGCTGTAGGAAGTTTGTTCCCAAGGTCCCCCAGGAATTAACCCCTAGCTAGCCTTCCCACATACAGGACTGTCTCCATTGGGACCTCCCCTAGTCACAATGGGTGGTGCTCTGATTATTTACTAGAGCTGAGGCAAACCAGAGCTTAAGGCAGCATCTACCACTGAAAGGGAGGCAGTGACCTAGTGGGAAAAAAGAAGAAAAAAAAAGAAAGAAAGAAAGAAAGAAAGAAAGAAAGAAAGAAAATCAACAGATAAATCACAAAGAATCTCTAAGCAAACGTTTCTCTCCAAACCCAAAAAAAGCCAGACAGAGAAGACTGGAATACATAATTAATCCTTCAATGGAAAATGTAGATATACATCCACAAGAAACAATAGCAAACAGAAGACAATGACTTTCTCAAAGGGACAAAGCAAGAAACCAGTGACTGACACCAATGAGATGGTGATATGAGAACTCTTTGACCAAGAATTCAAAACAGTAGTTTTAAGGAAACTCAGTGATCTTCAAGATAACAGAAAAGCAATTCAGAAATTTATCAGAGAAATTTAATGAAGAGATCGAAATAATAAAAAAAAAATCAAAAAGAAAACTTGGAGCCAAGAAATACATTCGCTGAACTGAAAAATCATTAGAAGCTCTTAACAGTAGAATGGATCAAGCAGAAGAAAGAATCAGTGAGCTTGAGGACAAGCTATTTGAAAAAACACAGTAAGAAGAGGAAAAAAAAGAATGAAAATGAATGAAGATTGCCTACAAGACATAAATAATTACTAACCTCAAAAAACCAACTCTAAGAATTATAGGTGTTCAAGAGGGAGTTGAACAAGATCAAGGAGTAGAAAGTGTATTCAAAGAAATAATAACAAAGGCAATGAAATCAGTATGTCGAAGAGATATCTGCACTCCCATGTTCATTGCAGCACTATTCACAACAGTCGAGGTATGAAATCAATGTAAGTGTCTGCCAATGGATGAAGAGATAAAGAAAATGTGGTACATACACACAATGAAATACTATTCAGCTACAAGAAAGAAGAAAATCCTATTATTTGTGACCACATGCATGAACCTGGAGGATATTTTATTAGGTGAAATAAGCCAGGAACAGAAAGACCAGTATCACCTGCTCTCACTCCCTTGTGAAATCTAAAAAGTTGAACTCATAGAAATAAAGAGCTGAATGGTGGTTACCAGAGGCTGGGATACTTAGAGGGGAGAAGAGGATGGGGGAGATGTTGGTTAATGGATATATAATTACACTTAGATAGGAGGAATATGTTTAAGAGATTTATTGTACAGCATGGTGACTATAGTTAATGATGATATATTGTACTAATATTCCCCAAAATGCAAAGATAGTGAATGTTAAGTGTTCTCATGAAAAAAATGATAACTATGTGTAGTAAAGCATTTGTTAATTAGTTAGATATAACTATTCCACAATGTACATATGCTTTAAAAAAATCATGTTATACACAATAAATACATTCAAAAAAAGTGGAAAGGGCTAAATTGCAGAAAGGCTCAGAAGGCGGGAGGATTGCTTGAGTTCAGGAGTTTGAGACTAGCCTGAGCAAGAGTGAGAACCTCTCTCTACCAAAAAGAAACAAAAAATCAGCCGGGCGTTGTGGGGCATGCCTGTAGTCCCCGCTACTTGGGCGGCTGAGGCAGAAGGATCACTTAGAGCCCAGGAGTTTGAGGCTGCAGTGAGCTACAATGATGCCACTGCACTCTACCCAGGGTGACAGAGTGAGGATTCTGTCTCAACAACAACAACAACAACAAACAAGGAAATTCAGAAAGGCTCAGGGATGGTAAAATGTGCCAAAGGGAGAAGGGAGGATTATCTCAGTTTCCTGGTACCATTAAATGCAGATATGACTGATGGTCAGGGTCCTGTTTTAGTAGTTTCAGTTTCCTAGAGACATAAGACTTTAGCTTCATCTTATCTTTCCTATGAGACCAGGTGAAATTTCTGGTGTTTTACAGAGAGTGGTTATTTCTCCAAGAGAAGAACAAAGTCTGAGGAAGGAGAAAATCTGTCTGTATCCTGCCAGGATTATAAATGCTTTAGTTAAGACACATTAGGGCAATCAGATATGCATATTTAGTCCCACTTGTACTTAACAATGCTACTATCCATCCTTCTAGTAGCTTTGCTTCTTCTAAGCCTGGGAGTGTCCCAGGATATATCCACCCAAATACGTGGTTTTCTTGAGAGAGGGTAAGAAAAAGAACCCTGGTGACTGAGAGAGACTACTATTTATGATTAAACTCTGGCCTGCACCTCTTGAATTTTCTCTCAACCATTTATCTTTGGCATGTCCTAGACACCATCTAGATATATTTTTCTTGCAATCTGAGTAAATCCAAAGGCTCCATGTATCCCAGTCTCAGCAGCTGCCACAGTCAAGGAAAGAGTTGATCAACGAAAGGTGAATTAATTAAAATTAATTCAAACCTATACTTATGTATTTCAAAGACAATTAAAGGAACTCAAATTCAAAATTCACAGGACCACTTTCTAAACTAGTTACTTTACCATTCGCCTCACTCTCTAGCTCTCTCACGGACCCACAGATATTTGTATAGATTAGGAATACCTGTCAGATTCCTTAGTTCCCTGCTCTCACCGATTACTTATTTTTTCAAAATGGAGTTGGGGTTGAGAGAAGGGACATGCTCCAAGTTCCTTAGTGGGCTAGGGTAGGAGAGTCTATTGGTTTTGGTTACAGTGTCCTTGAACTTTTAACACTTCATTGCAATTAATTACTTACATGTTTGCCTCCATCATCTAGATCACCAATCTCTCATAGAAGTATCTTAGTCCACTAATGTGTGGAAATCAGGCTGTAACTATACTATTGCTCAGGGTATTATGTATAACTTTTTCAGTCTTTGTCAAAGACTAGAACAAGTGACCTTAAAAATCTGGAGGTATTGAGACAGTAAAATCCTACACAGTAAAATATGAAAGGTCAGCAACAGCCACTATACTCATTTCTATTCTTTAGCTGTAGAAGGAATGAACATATGCACTTTCATCACTTAGATTGGGATTTATTTCTGTCTTAAACTCCAGTAATTGTAATATAGGTCTTAATCAAAAGTTAGTTGCTTTGAATTTGAAATTACCACAAATTTTATGATTCACATATTTCCAAAAGAAATGAGAGAGAGAGATAGAGAGAAAGAGAGAGAGATAGAGAGAGAGAGAGAGAGAGAGAGAGAGAGAGAGAGAGAGAGAGAGAGAGAGAGAGAGAGAGAGAGAGAAGGAATGAGGAAGAAAGAAGGCAAAGGCCAATTCTAAGCTTAGCTGAAGGATACGGCTTTGGAGGACTTCTCATTTTTTTTCCTCCAGGAAACATAATGAGTCTCACATTATCAGTCCAGATCTCATGATGCAGGATTTGCTTGAAACCCAGCATGATATTTGCTGTTAGAAATTTCATATAACTCTGTATTGATTCTGTACTAAAGGATATAGAAAACGTGTTTTAGGCAAATAGTGAATGTGTGCTGGATTGCTTTTCTTTTTTTAGTTTTTAACTTTGTCTTGTCATATATTATTGCCAAACCCCTTGTGCTTATGTGCTTGCGGGACTGTGCTCTCCTGGGTAGCATTCCACCTGTTTGATTTACCAAAGCTGTGAAGCTATCCCTTTGGTTTGGGAAAAGTAGATGTGGTTTGGATGCCAGAATATGAAAATTCAGTTTCTGCTAATGTATATATTAAGTCAGCAAGTCACCAGGAAATCAGTTTCAGAGAGCTAAAAGTCACACCCTTGGATAACAGGAACAGACATTTGGAAATAAACTAAATAAACCTTAATTATATTTTTATTAATTTTTCCTTCTTATAATATCAGTACATTTTTTTAGTTTGATCAACAGGAGAAAATTGCCTTCATCATTCTTTTATGTGACAAAATATTAGTGACTACTTTTTGTTGGATTATTTAAATGGAAAATGTATAAACTATTTTACATTGTAAAGACTGGTAAAGGAGCTGTAATCTTTGAAAAATGTCATAAGGATATTCAAATCCATCATGTTGAAATAGCTTGAAGTATTGTGACTCCACAAAACAATTATCACCTTTTCCTTTTTCTTAATTGCATTGGATTTACCATAAACTTGGTGATATATGTTTATGTTTAGTATGTTTCTTGTTTTTGTTCCAGTAACAAAAGGCCATTTATATATTTTTAATGTTATAGAAGTTTTCAAGTGACTACAAACAGTTACTGTTTAAACCAGGTGGTAATTTAACTGATGGAGAAGTGACTTACTTTACTTGGTTTATTACAGGCCTGTTCTTGTAAACAACACATAGTTGGGTCTTTTTTTCCCTTTGTCCACTCTGACAATCTCTCTTTTAACTGGTATATTTAGACAACTCAAATTTAAAGTGACTTTTGATGTAATTGGATTAATATCTACCATATTTCAACAGCTTTCTATTTCTTTTCTTTCTTTTTTGTCTTTCACTCTTTTTCTGCCTTCTCTGGTTTTAATTGAGCATTTTATATGATTCTATTTTCTCTCTTGTCTTAGCATATCAATTATACTTTAAAAAATTTTTAGGGGTTCCCGTAGAGTTTGCAGTACATATTTACAACTAATCCAAGTTCAATTTTGAATAACACTATACTGCTTCATAAACAGTGTAAGTATTTTATGAGAGTATTGTGAATTCCTCCCTCCTGTCATACATAACACTGTGCTATTCATTTCACTTATCTGTAAACTATAATCACTGAATACATTATCGCTACTATTTTTTTAAAGAAATTATTTTCTGTTAGACCAGTAAGGAAAATAAAAGATGTAATATTCTTTTCATTTATTCCTTCTCTGACACCCTTTCTTTATGTAGGTCCTAGCTTATGAGCTATATAATTTTTCTTCTTTTTGAAGAACTTTTTTTAACATTTTTTGTAATGTGGGTCAACTATTTATAGATTCCCTCAATATTTGCTTGTTTGAGAAAGTGTTTATTTTTCTGTTGTTGAAAGATAATTTCACCAGGTAAAGTTTTCTAAATTGGTGTTTTTTCTTCTTTCAACACTAAATATTTCACTCTACTTTCTTCTTGCCTGCATGGTTTCCTGAAGAGATGTCCAATGTAATTCTTATTGCTCTGTAGATAATTCGCCCCCCCCCGGGCTTCATTAAAGATTTTCTCTTTGTCTTTGATTTTCTGTAATTTGAATATAATATATTTACATGTAGATATTTAGTGTTTATTCTGATTGGTGTTTTAATTTTTTTATTGCTTTTTTTTTGAGACAAAGTCTCACTCTGCTTGCCTGGGCTAGAGTACAGTGGCATCATGATAGCTCACTGCAACTTCCAACTCCTGGGCTCAAGTGATAATTATTTTTCAGCCTCCTGAGTAGCTGGGACTACAGGTGCATGCCACCACACCCACTGAATTTTTCTATTTTTTGTGGAGACAGGGTCTTACTCAACCTTACAAAAAGTCATGGAAATTAAACAATCTACTGCTGTATGATTATCGGGTCAAGGGGGATATTAAGATTGAAATCACAAGATTCTTTGAAATAAATGACAAAGGAGACACAAGTTATCGAAATCTGTGGGATTCAGTAAAAGCAGTCCTAAGAGGAAAATTCATGACCACAAATGCCTATATTCAAAAGACAGAAGATCTCAAATCAACAATCTAATGAATCATCTCAAGTGAATGGAAAAGCAAGAGGAAACCAATCCCAAACCCAGCAGAATAAAATAAATAACTATGGTCAGAGTGTAACTAAATGAAATTGATAACAAAAGAATTATATAGAAGATTAATGAAACGAAAAGTTAGTTCTTTGAAAAGATAAACAAAATCAACAGGGCTCTTGCTAGATTAACCAGAAACAGAAAGAAAGGACTCTAATAAGCTTAATCAGAAATGAAAGAGGAGATGTTACAACTGTTACCTCAAATACAAGATATCATTTCTGAATACTATAAAAATCTCTATGCACATAAACTGGAAAACGTTGAGGAAGTGGACAAATTCTTGAAAACACACAACCTCAGTTAAGGATGAATTAGAACTCCTGAACAAACCAATGTCAAGCAACAAAATTGAAACAGCAATAAAAAATCTTCCAACAAAAAAGTCCTGGACCAGATGGTTTCACAGCTGAATTTTAACAGACCTACAAGGAAGAACTGGCACCTATACTGTAGGATTATTTCGTAACATTGAGAAGGAAGGAATCCTCCTCAACTCATTCTATTAAGCGAATATTACCTTGATACCAAAGCCAAGAAAGGACACAACAAAAAAGAAAACTACAGGCCAATATCTCTTATAAATATAGATACAAAAATTCTCAATAAAACCCTAGCAAACCGAATTCAGTTGCACATTAAAAAAAAAAAATCCACCTTGACCAAGTGGACTTCATCCCAGAGATGCAAAGATGGTTCAGCATACACAAATCCATAAATGTGATTCACCACATAAATAGAAGCAAAAGCAAAGACCACATGATCCTCTCAATAGATGCAGAAAAAGCATTTGAGAAATATCAGCCCTCGTTTATAATAAGAGCACTTAACAAAATAGGCATAGACGGAATATGCCTCAATATTACAAAAGCCATATATGACAAACCCACAGCCAGCATCATATTGGATGGGGAAGAATTGAAAACATTCCCACTTAGAACTGGAGCCAGACAAGGTTGCCCACTGTCACCACTCCTATTCAACTTAATGCTGGAAGTCCTAGCTAGAGCAATCAGGCAAGAGAAGGAAATCAATGACATTCTAATGGGGAAGGAAGAGGTCAAACTATTGCTCTTTGCTGATGATATGATCTCATATTGAGAAAACCCCAAAGATTCTGCCAAGAGATTTCTGGAATTGATAAATAAATTCATCAAAGTCTCAGGTTACAAAATCAATGTGCAAAAATCAGTAGCATTTTGACCCAAGTGTGGAAAAATGGAAGATTAGGGGTGACCTCCTGGCTCTCTGCCCCCAGAGTAGGAGGTGAAGAATGCAGACAGCCACACACAAGTGAAGCGCTCTCCCACAAGATCAGCTTCGGGAATCTCTAGAGAAGCAGAGAGGGACAGCGGTGCTGCGGAAAAAAAAGGTGAACTGGAGAATCGGTCGCAAATACTGGAGAGTGTGGGATATACAGGGGGGAGTGTAGCGTGGGATGGCTGCACCCACCGGCAGGCTGGCTGGGGCAGTGTGAACTGACCCACAGGAAGGCGAATCTTCCTCCACCAACCACCACACCCACACAGACAGGGAAGCACCTGAAGTCAGTGAGAAGTGGTAGCACTGGCCGACAAGCGGTGGAGAGTGGAGACAGGAGTGGGGAACATTTTGAACTCGCTGGTGCATGGTGCTTGGTCTGCATTGGGTGGGGAGGGACTGTCCCAAGCAGATACTTTCTGGATTGGACACTTCCCTAGCCCACAAGGGAGTTTGGAGACAGACTTCTCGCCACAGTAGACCGCCAGAACCAGATCGGGGGAGGGGAACACCATAAAGGAGGCAAGGCCCATGGAAATCTCTGAAAATTTGGCTGGCATTGGGAGGGACAAAGCACAGAGTCCTCCTGCTGATCTGTTGAGTCTCAGTGTGTTAGGGAAGCAGCAGGCTCAGCGGGCAGCTCTGGAAGACAGCTCTGGGAGACAGCGGTGACAAACTCAGGTCCTGATACCCGCCCAGTGCAGTCATTTCTAGCTTTGACTCTCAGTGGGTGGGCAGCCACCATTTTGGGAGTCCAAAGCCTAAAGCTACCGGGGCTTGTTGCCCAGGCAATGGTCTGAGTCATCCCCGCTGCCTCGATGGCAGAGCTGGTCAATCCCTATGAGGAGGAGAACAATGTGAAAGCCAATTTTTCTTCCAAATCTGTGGACAGTCTGTCCCAGCCAGTGACTCAAGCTCCACCTTCAAAAGGGCAGAAAAGGGAGAAAGATTGATACTTCCACTGAGTACCAGGTGGTCTTGGGTGGTCTTGTTCCATTCAGACGCCAGGGCTGTGCGCCAAAAAGATGGTGAACTAAAGGAGACCGGTTGTAGAGCTGTGATCTGAAACGACATAACCACCCCCTCTCCCAGGCGACTTGACCCCCACAAGCTTCGCACCAAGGGGATTGTCTCTGCCTCTGGGTGGAGTAAAGGGGTTGCTTTTTATATATATATAATTTTTATTTTTATTTATATAGATTTTTAATTTTTTTTAATTTTTGTATTATTTTTTATATGTATATTTTTCATAATTTTTATTTTTTGTATTTTATTATTATTATTCTTTTCCTTTCTCTTTCTTTTCTTTTTCCTTTTTATTCTTTTTCCGTGACTGTGTATGTGTGTGTGTGAATATCTGAAACCCACGACTGCAGCAGCCTGGTGTTGTATCTCCACAGCTGGGCTATTTTGCACCAAAGAGACAGCACACACCCCTAAGAGTGTCTAGTAACCAAGGAGGCCGCTCTATAAGCTGAGACACGTGGTCACCTCTTTGCTGTGACTTGGTAGCTGGAGCTGCCAGCCAAACACACAGACTCCACAATGGGAAGGGCTGAGTAGAGAGTGAAGGAGGCTGTTTTCCCAGCTGGGTCCTGCAGCCTCTTTTTCACTGTGACTTGGCAACCGGTGCCTCCTTCCAAAGAAACAGTTCCCCACCCTTGGTAGTGCGGAGGAACAAGGGAAGCTGTTCTCTGGGCTGTGACCATGCAGGGGTGATGGATGGACCTTGACTGTGATCAGACCACTGATATTGCGTACCAAAGGGACTGACCCCACATCTGCTCGGGAGGAATAGCGGGATACGCTGCTTTCTGGTGTGGGTCACTCAGGGGCCTTAGGCAGGGCTTCTCTAGCAGGCCTGAAGTGTGTACTTCTTACCAACTAGACAACCCTTCCCTTGAAGGGGTGAAATAATAAGGGTAGCCACTTCCTGAGCTGAGACACCTGGTAGCCCCAGGAAGTGCCCTTCCCCCAGTCTGGGGGGTTATCTCCCCCTCTGGCAGGGCAAAACCTGCCCTCGGAGGAGGAAAGAAATGAGAGACGATGTTTTCCTGGCCAGGCCTTGTGACAGTCTCAGCCAACGCCGCTCCCACAGCCCTCCAGGACAGATTCTGCCCCTGAAGGAAGGGAGAAAGGAGAAAAAATACCTCCCCCGTAGGACTAGCCTGAATCTGTACGGCCTTGGATGTAAGCAAAAGGGGACAATTTGTTGACGTGGTACAGCTGATCAGTTTTGATCATCTGATAAGACCATAACACAAAAGCTTGCCCTTGGCTTGCCCTTGCCCAGGCTGTTGTCATCTTAGGGGCTTGTGGTCTGGGAAGGAAAATCTCGACCGGAGTCCTTAGCAATTTCACCAATTGACACACCCATCAGGAATTGCTCCGCAAGAGTGCCAAATGAGCCCTGAATAACATATTAGCAGCTCTTTCCTAGCTACAGATCAAGCAACTTCTGAAGTATACACTCTTAGGCACGCTGATTCCTGCTGCTCTTCTCACCACATCTTAAGTGGTAAGAAGGCTCAAGTATCCCCTGGGAATCGCAAAACATTCCCCAAAGACTCAGACTCTTGTATGTCCCATTTGGGGGTTTAGAGCTCAATACAAAGGTTCTGGAATACCTTGACAACTGACTCCTCCATGCAAAATACAAACAATAAAAGAGAGAGTAACCTCATAGCTAAACTCAGCGCCATCCACCTCAACCAAGTAATTGATAGCGGAGTCACACACACAAAAGTGACCCAACTTCTGGGAATCTAAGGAAGGGAAAGAATATCACTAATTTCCATAAGCAGAAGGTGCAGACAACAGGCCAGAGATAACCCAATGGGCTAAAACCCCACTAAGACAGCACAGGACCAGAGCACATCTCTTCAGTTCTGCCAAGGAACATCCCTTTGGAGTCCCAAAATTAAGTCCATAAACCAGTCCCAGCACCTCCAGTCCTTGACAAAGTAGCCTGACGAGAAAGAATCAGCGAAAGAACACAGGAAACATGAAAGATTAAAGAGAAATATCACCTCCAAAAGAAAATATTCGATCTCCATCAATTGATATCAATGTACATGATACGATTAAACTGACAGAGGAAGAATTTTGATTATGGATTGTAAGGACACTCAATGGAATTGAAGAGAAAATAGAATCCCAACATAAAGAAACCACAACAACAATCCAGGAAATGAATGAAAAATTCTCCAAAGAAATTGAAATACTACGGAAAAACCAAACAGAAATCTTGTCAACAAAGGAGGAATTCAAGGATCTTCAAAACACAGTGGAAAGCCTCAATAACAGAATGGAGCATGCAGAGGAAAGAATCTCAGAGCTTGAAGATAATGTCTATGTTCTGAACAAATCAGATGAAGAAAAAGAACTCAGAAACAAGAGAAGATCAAAACTTACAAGAAATGTGTGATTATGTAAAGAAACAGAATCTTAGGATAATCAGTCTTCCAGAGAGAGAAGAAGAAGATACTCAATGGCTGGAAAACTTATTTCATGGAATAATGGAGGAAAATATGCCAGGCCTGGCCACAAATCTGGATATCCAGATACAAGAAGCACACAGAACTCCTGGGAGACTCAATGTGAAAAGGCAATCACCACGTCCTGTAGTTATTAGACTGACTAAAGTAAACACGAAAGAAGCAATTCTTTGAGCAGTGAGACGAAAGCAACAAATAACCTATAAAGGAAAGCGGATAAGACTAATTGCTGATTTCTCAACTGAAATCTTACAAGCCAGAAGGGACTGGGTCCCTATCCTTAATATACTAAAACAGAATAATGCCCAACCCAGAATTATTTATCTGGAAAAATTAAGCTGCATCTATGAGGGAGTAATAAACTCCTTCCCAGATAAGCAATCACTGATGGATTTTGCAAAGACCAGACCAGCCCTACAGGAAGTACTCAGACCTGCATTACACCCTGAACAGCATAATAGACACTCTTCAAAGTAAAATCATTCAAGAGTTAAAGCCTAGAATGTGGACTTCGTGATGGCTCAAGGAGCAAAACAAAACAACAGGATTTCACCCAACAATATGAATGGAAATCTACCACAATTCTCAATCCTCTCAATAAATGTGAATGGCCTGAACTGTCCTCTGAAAAGATACAGGCTGGCAGAGTGATTAAAAATCCACAAGCCTAGTATCTGCTGTCTACAGGGAACGCATCTAATCCACAAAGATGCCTTCAGACTAAAGGTCAAGGGATGGAAAACTATCGTCTAGGCAAATGGAAGTCAAAAGAAACAGAGGTAGCTGTACTAGTTTCAGATAACATAAGCTTTAAAATGGCAAAAGTAAAAAAGGACAAAGATGGCCACTATATATTGGTGAAAGGGAAGATCCAATAAGAAGACTTTACAATCCTTAATATCTATGCAATACACGAGCACCCACTTACATAAAGCAAACCTTGTCTGATCTAAACAGCATGATAAACAATAACACCATAGTAACAGGGGACTTCAACATTCCACTGAATGAAATGGACAGATCTTCAAAACAGAAAATAAGCAAAGAAATAATGGACTTAAACAGAGCCCTTGAACAAAAGAGTCTGAAAGATCTCTACAGAACATTCCACCCAAATAAAGCCAAATTTATATTCTTCTCATCAGCCCATGGAACTTTCTCCAAAATTGATCACATACTATGCCACAAATCAGACCTCAACAGATTCAGAAAAATAGAAATTATACCGTGTACTGTCTCAGACTATAGTGGTATAAAATTAGAGTTCAATTCCAACAGAAATACCACCTCACAAAGTCATGGAAATTAAACAGCCTATTGTTGACTAACTACTTGGTCAAGGAGGAAATACAGAGGGAAATCAATAACTTCTTCAAACTAAATGATAATGGAGAAACAAGCTATCAAAACCTGTGGGATACAGCAAAAGCATTCCTGTGAGGAAAAACTAATAGTGATAAATGCTCATATACAAAAATCACAAAGTTTAGAAATTGAAAACGTAATAAATAGAATCAAGGACTTTGAAAAGGAAGTGCAAACCAATCCCAACCCAAGTAGAAGAAAATAAATAACTAAGATCAAAGCAGAACTAAATGAAATTGAGAACAAGAGAACTATATGGAAGATCAACAACATCAAAAGCTAGTTTTTTTGAAAGATAACAAAATTGACACCCCTCTTGCTAGATTGACTATAATCCAAAGGGAAAGGCCTCTAATAAACTCAATCAAAATGAAAATGAAGACGTCACAACAGACGCCACAGAAATACAAAACATTATTTTTGATTAGTATAAAAACCTATATGCCCCAAAACTATATAACGAGGAGGAAATGGACAAATTTCTGGAAACATACAACCTCCCTAAGTTCACCCAAGAGGTAATAGAATATCTGAATAGACCAATCTCAAGCTCAGAAATTGAGCAGCAATCAAAAACCTTGCAAAACATAAAAGTCCCGGACTAGATGGCTACACTTCAGAATTTTACCAAACATGCAAAGAACTCATGCCTATACTACAGAAATTATTCTACAATATCGAGAAAGATGGTAACCTTTCTAACTCATTCTATGAAACCAATATCACCTTGATACCAAAGCCAGGAAAGGACACAACAAAAAAATAAAACTACAGACCAATATCCCTCATGAATATAGATGCAAAATCCTCAACAAAATTTTAGCAAATTAAATTCAACAGCACATCAAAAAAATAATTCAACATGACCAGGTGGGCTTTATTCCAGGGATGCAAGGCTGGTTTAACATATGCAAATCTATAAACACAATTCGCCACATAAATAAAAGCAAGACCAAAGGCCATACGATTCTTTCAATAGATGCAGAAAAAGCATTTGACAAAGTCCAACACACCTTTATGATAAAAACTCTCATCAAAATAGGC
>NW_012147634.1:3799703-3801494 GCF_000956105.1 Propithecus coquereli | reverse complement strand
ACCCTGAATAGCCAAAGCCACCTTAAGCTAAGGAACCGATTGGAAGACATCACTTCACCAAACTTCAAGCTATACTACAATGCTATAGTAACCAAAACAGCATGGTACTGGCACAAGAACAGAGACATAGACCAACAGATCAGAACAAAGAACTCAGATATAAAACCATCCCCATATTGCCCTCTGATCTGTGACAGAGCAAACAAAAACATACACTGGAGTGAAAAATCCCTATTTAATAAATGGTGCTGGGACAATTGGATAGCCACATGTAGAAGACTGACACAGGGTCTGCACCTCTCACCACTCACAAATTAATGCACAATGGATAACAGAGTTAAACCTAAGGCATAAAACTGGCAAAATTCTAGAAGAAAATGTTGGAAAAACTCTTATAGATATTGGCCTCAGCAAAGGATTTATGAGGAAGACCCCAAGACAATAATAGCAATAAAAAAAATAAATAAATGGGGCCTAATTAAATTTAAAAGCTTTTTGCACAACCAAGGATACAATCAACAGAGAAAACAGACAACCTAGAGAATGGGAGAAAATATTTGCCTGCTATACATCTGATAAGGGGATAACAATCAGAATTTAAAAACAACTCAAGCAAATCAGCAAGAAAAATCAAACCACCCCATTAAAAAGTGGACAAAAGACATGAGCAGAATCTTTTCAAATGAAGATAGACTAATGACCAATAAACATATGAAAAAATGTTCAATGTTTCTCATCATCAGGGTAATGAAAATCAGAACCACAGTGAGGTATCACCTTACAGCAGTGAGAATGCCTTTTATCAAAAAGTCCCCAAACAACAGATTCTGGCATGGATGCAGAGAGAAAGGAACACTTATACACTGTTAGTGGGACTGAAAACTGGTACAACCTCTATGGAAAGTAGTATGGAGATACTGCAAAGAACTAAAAGTAGACCTACTATTTGACCCAGCAATCTCAGCACTGGGTATTTACTACAAGGAAAAATAGTCATTTTATCAAAAAGACACTTGCAATAGAATATTCATGGCAGCAGAATTGACAACTGCTAAGATGTGGAATCAAACCAAGTACCCATCAATGTGTGAGTGAATTAATAAAATACGGTATATGTATACCATGGTGTACTACTCATCCACAAAAAAAAATGTTGAATTAATACCTTTTGTAACAACCTGGATGGAATTGGAGACCATTCTTGTAAGTGAAGTATCACAATAATGGGAAATCGTATACCACATGTACTCAGTATTAAATTGGAACTAATCAATCAACACTCATTTGCATATATGGTAGTAAAACTCAATGGAAGTTAAGCAGGTGGGAGGGGGGAGAAGGGAATGGGTGAATACACACCTAAGAGGTACAATGCATGTTATCAGGGGGATGGGCAAACCTATACTTTGACTGAAACCGTACAAAAGCAATTCATGTAACCAAAATGTTTGTACCCCCATAATATTCTGAAATTTAAAAAAAGCATAAAAGAGTATAAATGGTAAGGAGAGAGATAAGGGAAAAACCCTCAATCAAAGTACTAGAAGGCAGGGAAAAGAAAAAGAAGCAAAGGTAACAATGCTAGATAGGAAATATAAAATAAGTTAGTAGGAATATTAATAGTAACATAAGCTGACTGGATTTGTCAATTAAAGAACAAAAACTAATATTTGATTTAAAAATGTCTAGCTATATGCCATTTACAAAAGATCCAACTATAATGACAAAAGAAGTTTGAAAATCAAGAGATCAAAAAGTTATGCTGGAAAAACAAACCATGAAAAGGGTGGT
>NW_012147634.1:3787124-3799653 GCF_000956105.1 Propithecus coquereli | reverse complement strand
TCCGGAACAAGAATGAGAATCCAGAGATGAAACCATCCCCATATGGTAATCTAATCTTTGACAAAGCTGAAAAAAATATACACTGGGGAAAAGAATCTCTTTTCAATAAATGGTGCTGGGAAAACTGGATAGCTACATGCAGAAGAATGAAACGGGATCCCCACCTCTCACCTCTCACAAAAATCAATTCAAGATGGACAACAAACTTAAGCCTAAGGCATGAAACCTTAAGAACTCTAAAAGAAGATGTTGGGAAGACCCTTTCAGACATTGGCCTAGGCAAGGAATTCTTGAAGGAGAACCCCAAAGCAATTGCTGCAACAACAAAAATAAATAAATGGGATCTAATCAAATTAAAAAGCTTCTGCACGGCCAAGGAAACTACCATTAGAGTGAATAGACGCCCACAGAATGGGAAAAAATATTTGCTCTCTACACATCTGATAAAGGGCTGATGATCAGAATCTATCTAAAACTCAAAAAAATCAACAAGAAAAAATGAAACAATCCCATCAACAAATGGGCAAAGAAAATGAACAGAAACTTTTCAAAAGAAGACAGAATAATGGCCAGCAAACATATAAAAAATGCTAAACATCTCTAATCATTAGAGAAATGCAAATGAAAACCACAATGAGATATCACCTAACCTCAGTGAGATTGGCCTCTATCAAAAAATCCCAAAACATCAAATTCTGGTGAGGATGTGGAGATACAGGAACACTCTTACATTGCTGGTGGGACTGCAAATTAGTGCAACCTCTGTGGAAAAGAATTAGGAGATATCTCAAGGAGCTAAAAATAGAAATTCCATTAGATCTAGCAATAGCACTATTAGGCATCTACCCAAAACAGCAAAAGACATTCTATAATAAAGACATCTGCACCTGAATGTTTATGGCAGCACAATTCACTATTGCAAGGATGTGGAAACAACCCAAGTGCCCATCAATTCATGAGTGGATTATTAAATTTGGTATATGTATACAATGGAATATTACTCAATCATAAGAAATGACAGTAATCTAGAATCTCTTATACTTCCCTGGATTAAACTTAAGCCCATTATCCAAAGTGAGGCATCACAAAATCAGAAGAATGGGCTCCACTTGTACTCACCATAAAATTGTTACTAACTGATGAACACTTGGGTGATCACATGGCAGTAATATTCTCCAGGGATTAGGGGGATTTGGGGGGAGGTAAACTTACAACTAAAGGACACGTGGAGCATTGTAGGGGGGAAGGGCATGCCTTTAACCCTCGCTTGATTGAGGCAAAGACATAATGTGCAACCATAATGTTTGTACCCTCGTAATACCTTGAAATAAAACAAACAAAGAAACAAACATCTGTACCCCCTTAATATTTTGAAATAAAAAAAATTTAAAAGAATTAAAAAAAATCAGTAGCATTCTATGTACTGATAACAGTCAAGTTGAGAATCAAAGACTCAATATCTTTCACAATAGCAACAAAGAAAATAACATATCTAGGAATGTGTTTAACCAAGGAGGGAATTACAGACCTCTACAGAGAGAACTACAAAACACTGAAGTAGGAAATAGAAGAGAATGTAAACAATGGAAAAATATTTCATGCTCATGGAGTGGTAAAATAAACATTGTTAAAAATGTGTATACTATGCAAAATAATTTACTAATTCAATGCAATCCCCATTAAAATAGCTACATAATTTTTCACAGATCTAGAAAAATTAATTCTATGCTTCACACGGAACCAGAAAATACCCTGAATAGCCAAAGCCACCTTAAGCTAAGGAACCGATTGGAAGACATCACTTCACCAAACTTCAAGCTATACTACAATGCTATAGTAACCAAAACAGCATGGTACTGGCACAAGAACAGAGACATAGACCAACAGATCAGAACAAAGAACTCAGATATAAAACCATCCCCATATTGCCCTCTGATCTGTGACAGAGCAAACAAAAACATACACTGGAGTGAAAAATCCCTATTTAATAAATGGTGCTGGGACAATTGGATAGCCACATGTAGAAGACTGACACAGGGTCTGCACCTCTCACCACTCACAAATTAATGCACAATGGATAACAGAGTTAAACCTAAGGCATAAAACTGGCAAAATTCTAGAAGAAAATGTTGGAAAAACTCTTATAGATATTGGCCTCAGCAAAGGATTTATGAGGAAGACCCTAAGACAATAATAGCAATAAAAAAAATAAATAAATGGGGCCTAATTAAATTTAAAAGCTTTTTGCACAACCAAGGATACAATCAACAGAGAAAACAGACAACCTAGAGAATGGGAGAAAATATTTGCCTGCTATACATCTGATAAGGGGATAACAATCAGAATTTAAAAACAACTCAAGCAAATCAGCAAGAAAAATCAAACCACCATTAAAAAGTGGACAAAAGACATGAGCAGAATCTTTTCAAATGAAGATAGACTAATGACCAATAAACATATGAAAAAATGTTCAATGTTTCTCATCATCAGGGAAATGAAAATCAGAACCACAGTGAGGTATCACCTTACAGCAGTGAGAATGCCTTTTATCAAAAAGTCCCCAAACAACAGATTCTGGCATGGATGCAGAGAGAAAGGAACACTTATACACTGTTAGTGGGACTGAAAACTGGTACAACCTCTATGGAAAGTAGTATGGAGATACTGCAAAGAACTAAAAGTAGACCTACTATTTGACCCAGCAATCTCAGCACTGGGTATTTACTACAAGGAAAAATAGTCATTTTATCAAAAAGACACTTGCAATAGAATATTCATGGCAGCAGAATTGACAACTGCTAAGATGTGGAATCAAACCAAGTACCCATCAATGTGTGAGTGAATTAATAAAATACGGTATATGTATACCATGGTGTACTACTCATCCACAAAAAAAAATGTTGAATTAATACCTTTTGTAACAACCTGGATGGAATTGGAGACCATTCTTGTAAGTGAAGTATCACAATAATGGAAAATCGTATACCACATGTACTCAGTATTAAATTGGAACTAATCAATCAACACTCATTTGCATATATGGTAGTAAAACTCAATGGAAGTTAAGCAGGTGGGAGGGGGAGAAGGGAATGGGTGAATACACACCTAAGAGGTACAATGCATGTTATCAGGGGGATGGGCAAACCTATACTTTGACTGAAACCGTACAAAAGCAATTCATGTAACCAAAATGTTTGTACCCCCATAATATTCTGAAATTTAAAAAAAGCATAAAAGAGTATAAATGGTAAGGAGAGAGATAAGGGAAAAACCCTCAATCAAAGTACTAGAAGGCAGGGAAAAGAAAAAGAAGCAAAGGTAACAATGCTAGATAGGAAATATAAAATAAGTTAGTAGGAATATTAATAGTAACATAAGCTGACTGGATTTGTCAATTAAAGAACAAAAACTAATATTTGATTTAAAAATGTCTAGCTATATGCCATTTACAAAAGATCCAACTATAATGACAAAAGAAATTTGAAAATCAAGAGATCAAAAAGTTATGCTGGAAAAACAAACCATGAAAAGGGTGGTAGAGCAATATTAATTTCACATCAAACAGACTTTAAGGCAAAATCTATGTTAGAAATTGTGAGATAGAATTAGTTTACAACTGGACAGGAAAAACTCTATGTTTATCTCTGGGGATGCTTAGATGTCTGGTTTTTGACTCTTGGCCAAGATAGGGGCAGTGGAATTTGTGATGTGCTCTTTAAAGTCCCAAACTGCCCTAGTGACCCTCAGCATCAGTTTCACTGATGGATTGCAACTGGCTTAACTGATGTGACAAACTGTTCCGATTGTGGCCAGGGGCTTTAAATCCTCCCTACTAAAAACGTCTCTTGATTTCTTCTGAAGCTGAAATTCCTCACACATACCCTGGTGGTTCAAGTTGAGCCCTGGGAAGTTTGCCTGCATTCTCTTTCTCATGCCTCACTGTGTCCTTTGTCTTGAAATAAATGACTTACATGCATATACAAATGATTCTTGACTTAAGATGGGGCTATGTCCCAAAAGACCCATCATAATTGAAAATATCATAAAGTCAAAATGCAGTTAATACACCTAACCTATTGAACATCATAGCTTAGCCTAGCCTACCTTGAATGTGCTCAGAACACTTACATTAGCCTATATTTGGGTAAAATAATCTAACACAAAGCCTATTTTATAATAAAGTATTGAATATCTTAAGTAATTTATTAAATACTATACTGAAAGAGAAAAACAATGGTGGTAAGGGTCCTCAGAGTACAGTTTCTACAGAATGGATATGCTTTCACATCATCCATAAAGTCAAAATATCGTAAGTTGAACCATTGTAAATCAGAGACCATCTGTACTCTGGGAAGTCTGGTGAGTCCTTTCAAATATTCAAACTGGGGCAAATTTTGCAGAGACAAAGAAGGTCAATATGAAAAAATAGTATTTTACCCAGGTGATGTAGCAATTCTCAATCTATATATGCTTAGAAATATAATCTGAAAATACACAAAGCAAAAATAGAGAATTACTCAGAGGACAAATCCATAATCACGCCTCTTAGAAACTGTTAGATCAAGTATGCTAACATTACTTAACTATGGCAGAGTTGTGTTACCTGTTCACCAACAATCTTTTCTCCCTTTCTAATGTGTGGTCTGGAAACAATATTTAGTTTCCCAGTCTCTTGCTCACTTCCTGTGACTACATCTACCTCCAGGACCAAGCCATGGGAAGACAGAAAAAAGGCAACAGGAATTTTCCCCAGGATTTTGGGACCACAGTTCTGTCCAGAGAGAAGGGGTCTCCTCCCTCAGAGTTTTAGGTACCTGCACAGCTGCCACTGACTTGATGTCTGTTGCCCCAGGGGATTGCCTGGGAGCTGCAATGGGAAAGAACAGAAGAAACACCCTGAGGGATGTCCCTCTCTTGGATCCTTAGGGGCTCTCTTTCCTGCTCTTTGGACTAGAATGAGAGAGCTTCTCTTGAAGCTCTTTTTGTTTTTATCCGTTGCAGTGTTCTAGGTTTGGGGATGTTTCTGAATGTAAGGTCAGAAAATAGGAGGAAAAAAGCAGAAAACTCCCCAATGGATTGATCTTACTTTGAGTTCTGTTTTTCCTCCTAATCAATCTATTATTTACTTTTTAGAGGCCCCAGATAACTGCTCCATGCATTCTGTGCAGGGTTTTTAGTTTCAAGCAGGAAATGAGGCAGAGTGCAGTGTACTTACTTCATCTTAATTGGAACCACTGTCTGGAATCATTATCTTATAATTAAAAATCAGTGGTTTGACATTTTGTTCTTTAAGAGCCCATTTTGTTCAGTTAACATAGAGACCAAGGCAACTCTTCTTCCCTTAGCTTTTCCAATCCACTATCAGGGACAAACATGGGATGATCTAAAAAAATGTACTAACTAACATATATACTTTCTCTCATCTATGGGCACAAGACACTAGAAGTAGAGAGAATTGCTACCTCAGTGAACATTCATGTACTGCAAGACCCATTTGGAGTTTCTTAGAAAAGGTTTCTTCATTCATTGAGCATCTAGGCTTTCAAATGGAAGGAGAATAACCTTAGAGACATTAGAGCAGTAGGTCTCTCATGTGAAACTTCATTTCCTGGCAGTCCTTTCTGAGGTTTTGCTCTGAAAGCATGAGACAGCCACCCCAGGCTGTCTACTCAGCCAAGCTCCTTTTCAAAGATTGACTACAGTGCCAGGACAGTGCATAGTGGTTAATATTGCACAGATCACATGGCTGACTGTCATTTTGAAAGTGTTTTTACAGTTTCAGAATACATTTAGAAAAAGAGCTTATAATATATTCTTCAGTTAAAAGCAATAAAACTTCCCTCTTATTTCCAACAGAGTATGACTCCAATGTACAATATATTCAAAATTCGATAAACAATTAGAAGGATTTTTTTCCACATATACACAACTACAGTGAAAATACTGTCTTGAATTTGGCACAGCATAATTTCTTGAGAACAGACAGTCACCACTATCACCACTACCAACGATGAGAGAGATGGACATAGAGAGAGATAGAAAGAGGGAAGGAGGGAGGGAGGGTGAAAGAAAGAGAGAGAATACATAATTTAGTTTATGGGGCCTTTTTAGGTTTGAGAAATGATCATTCATTGCAGTTTGTTCTTTTTTTTTTATTATTCCAGCATATTATGGGAGTACAGATCATTAGGTCCCGTATGATGCCCTTGCCCCCCTCCCCCTCAAGTCTGAGCTTCAAGTGTGTCCATTCCCCGGAAGGTGCACATTGCACTCATTGTTTGTGCACGTGCCTGTCCCCTCCTCCCCCCTTCCGCCCCGTCCAACCTCCAATAAATGTTATTCTTACATGTGCACTTAAGTGTTGATCAGCTAATACCAATTTGATGGTAAGTACATGTGGTGCTTTTTTTTCCATTCTTGGGATACCTCGCTTAGTAGAATATGTTTCAGCACTTTCCAGGGGAATACAAGAGGTTCTATATCACCATTGTTTCTTGAAGCTGAATAGTACTCCATGGTATATGTATACCACAGTTTATTAATCCATTCATGTATTGATGGACACTTGGGTTGTTTCCACATCTTTGCAATTGTGAATTGTGCTGCTACGAACATTTGAGTGCAGGTGTCTTTTTCATAGAGCGACTTTTGTTCTGTTGGGTAGATGCCCAGTAATGGGATTGCTGGATCGAATGGTAGTTCTACTTGTATCTCTTTAAGGTATCGCCATATTGCTTTCCACGGAGGTTGCACTAGTTTCCAGTCCCACCAGCAGTGCATGAGTGTTCCTATCTCTCCATATCCATGCCAACATTTATTGTTTTGGGACTTTTTGATAAAGGCCAGTCTCACTGGAGATAGGTGATATCTCATTGTGGTTTTGGTTTGCATTTCCCTGATGATTAGAGATGTTGAGCACTTTTTCATATGTTTTTTGGCCATTATTCTGTCTTCTTTTGAAAAGTTTCTGTTCATGTGCTTTGCCCACTTTTTGATAGGGTTGTTTGATTTTTTTCTTGCTGATTTTTCTGCAGTTTGTCCTTAAAACAGCAGGTGGCTCCTTAGACCCAAAATAGTTGAGCATGATATTTTGGTAAGGACAGTGTAGAAATATAATTCTAGGAGGGAAGTCTATCACTAGGTCCTTTTACTATGAAAGCAATCTATTGTTACATTTTGAAGTCAGGTAGTCAGAAATGTATTATCTGAACTTCCCAGAATTGGGGTTGTTGTTGAGGGAGAATCAATGGTAATGAGTTATAAAATCGAATTTTGTTATCCTTTTGCTGTGGGATCTAGCATAGCATTGGTGGGATTCTTGCTGTGGGTGTAATTGTTTCTAGGGTCAGGAGATGTGTCAGTGAACACAGACTCAATAGCAACAACATATGAAGTAGGAAGAATTGACACTGAATAAGATATTTTGAAAGACTTGGAGTTATTTTTTGTTTTGGTAGTAGAAAAAGAGAATATGGGATTTGGAAATATTAATAAGACAAAATCTCCTGTGACACCAAGGATTTATTTTAAATCAAAATAGAGAGCTTGGATAGAACATTTAGCTTTAATGCAAGTGTTGGAGAATTACTATGTAACAGAAGCTTGGGAGGCACCATTTTGATGAAGGAATAAATATAACTGGTGATGGAAGATTCTCTCACACCTAGAAATGAAGAACACTTGGGCCTCTGGAAGAGCAGGGACTGGAAGGTGGGTCTACTGTCAAAGCAATAGGAATGTTCTGCCCTTAACTTGACTCATTTAGCCTTTGTCTGTTTCTCTATGTCCTCATAACAAACCTCTCCTTGGTCTTCTGCTCTATTTTTTTTCTCTTCCTCCTAACTTCTGTTTTACTCATAGTACAGACAGTCCCTAGGTTACAGACAACCTGACTTATGGTGTTCTGTACTTACAAACAGGCTCCCCATAAGGATAATTTATAATTAAATAATTAAATTAACAATTCAGAAACTTGTTTATTCTGTGCATGTAAACAAACCTACATAAGTGGCTCATTGGTACAGCACGTTTGTGCTAGCAGCTAGTATCATTGTTTATATGGCCACTTACACACAGCATCACTTTTATATTAACTTTTTAATTCAATTTTGAGAGTCTCTGTTTACCCTTATGACCACGCCTCCAAAGTGAAAGTCCACTGCAAGTCCAGGTGAGCCTGCAGCAAAGAGAAAGGTGATTATAATGGAAATGAAAGTAGAAATAATTAAGCATTCAGAGAAAAGCCAGACACAATCATTCATTGGGAAAACATTAGGCTTCAGTTGCTTGACTATTGGAACAATTATAAAGGATATAGTAAGAGTAATGAAATGTGTGAAAGGCAGTGCTCCAATGAAAGCATCAATTATTACTAAGTAGCATAGTGGATTAATTATCGAAATGGAAATGTAATTATTGATTTGGTTAGATGATCAAAATAAGTGTAACATACCTGTTAGCCTAGGAATTAAAAGAAAGAGCACAATAGTTTCTGTAACTTATTATTACAGTACAGGGGTATTATTATTATTATAGTATTATACTGTGCTTTTATTATTACCTCATATGAACCATTCTAGTATTGTTATTAGTATCATTACCATGTATGTGCTGTTCATCACAGGTCTGAGTTACATACTAACCCTACCTAAAGATGTTCTCAGGAACATGTCTTGTCTATAACGTCAGGACTGCTTTTATTGTTTCCCTCATAATGTCTACTTGAATATGGTCTCTCATGTCTTTCTTATCCAATTTCTACATTAGACCATCTCATTTCTGCTTTATTTTTTTTTTTTTGCTTTATTTTTTTAACTGTCCCTTTCTCTTATTTTTTTGTTGGTTAAGATTCCTGAGGAAGAGAAATTGATTAGCTGATCTTAATTCTTATCTTGGGCCACATTATATTTTTGGGGGAGTTTATGGTTTAATGTGCTCTTGGGTCAGGTGTCCTCCCATATACCTGTCACGTTGGGAAATGATATAAAGCATGGCTGTGTAAGGGCAGCTTCTTCTGCAGGGTGAGTGAGGAACAGGGTAGAGAACCTAGAACTAGAACTTAGTTTATTTATAACTAGATTGACCACATATCCCAGTTTTCCTGGGCGACTCACAATTTAAATCTGCCGTCTTGTATCCAGTGAAGTTTAGCATTTGTCTCAGGATTTTCATGTTTTAATATATTAGAAAAATTCATATGAAAAATTGAGGGGACGAGGCAGAGCAAGATGGGTGAATAGAACTTGCCAGCAATTGTCCCCCCACAGGAACATCATATTGAACAACTATCTGCACAAGAAAGCATCTTCATAAGAACCAAAAATCGAGTGAGTGTTTTAACATTATATCAAGGAAAGAGGCACTTAAAAGGGTAGAAAAGAGAGTTTTGCACTGTTTATGTCACTCTTCTCCCGTCGTCCAGCAGCACTGCATCACGTGGAGAGGGAATATGTGTGCTTGGGGTAGGGGGAGTGAAGTGATTGTAGGACTTTGCATTGGAATTCAGGGTTACCCTGTCACAGGGAAACACAATGCAGGACAGAACCCTGCTGGCACACAGAGCAAGCATTTAGAGCAGTCCTGGCCAGAAGGGGATCCTCCTCCCCAGTGATAGAAACTTGAGTTCTGGCTAGCAGCACCACTGGCTGATGCAAGTGGCCTGGGGCTTAGAATAAATTTGTAAGGCAGTCAGGCCATAAAGACTACAGTGCTTCGGCAATTCCTGTAGCTACCCTGGGGTCAGAGCCAGTGTACTTGGTGTGCCCATGACCCAGCAAGACACCAGTAGTGTCAGCCAAGCAAGTGCCTGTGTCACCCCTCCTCCCAATTCAGTCAGTGCATTTTAGGGAGAGTATACTTCTGCTTGAGGAAAGAAAAGGGAAGAATAGAGAGGACTTTGTCTTGAAACTTAGGTACCAGCTGAGCCACAGTAAAATAAAGTACCAAGCAGATTGCTGAGGCCCCTAAGTCCAGGCTTTAGCTCCTGGCTGGCATTTCTAGACCCACCCTGGGCCAGAAGAGAACCCATTTCCCTGAAGGAAAGGACCAGTCCTGTCAGGATTCACCACTTGCTGATTAATGAGCTCTTGGGCCTTGAATAAAACTCAGAGGTAGCCAGGAAAGAGTCTCCATGGGCCTTGGGTGAGACTGGGCTGGCTTCAGGTGTGTCCAGAATAATTTCAGCTGTGGTGGCCACAGGGGAGTTCCCATGTCTCTATTACCCCCACTCTAGGCAGCCCAGCATGGAGAATAAGACTCCTGTTTGTGGAAAAGTGAGGGAAGAAACTAAGGGACTTTGTTAATCCAGGGGATTCTCCCGTATCTTACCCAAGCCCTCCGAGGTGGTACCACCAGGAGGGCTAGTGTTTGCAGTGTTACAGATCTTCAGGTACCAGTTAGTGCTGATATGACTGCAGTGAACGAATGCATAGATCATAACACTCAATTCCCTTTGAATGCCTGGAAAGCATTCTCAAGAAGGGCAGGTTCAGGCTGGGCACAATGACCCATGCCTGTAATCCTAGCACTTTGCAAGGCTGAAGTGGGAGGATTGCTTCAGGACAGGAGTTTGATACCAGCCTGAGCACCTGAGCAATAGCGAGATACTGTCTCTACAGTAAAACAAAAAAATTAGCCAAGTGCAGTGGCTTGCACCTGCAGTCCCAGGTACTTAGGAGGCTGAAGTGGGAGGATCACATAAGCTCAGGAGTTCAAGGTTGCAGTGAGCTATGATGATGCTAGTGCACTCTATCTCTTAAGAAAAAAAAAAAAGCACAGGTTCAAACAAGTCCAGATTGCAAAATAAATACCTAACTTTTCAATGTCAAGACATCAATAAACATCCACAAGCATTGAGAACGTACAGAAAAACATGACTTCACCAAATGAATTAAATAAGGCATCAGTGACCAATCCCAGAGTGATGGAGATATGTGACCTCTCAAACAGAATTCCAAATAGCTTTTCTGAAGAAGCTCAATGAACATCAAGACAATGCAGAGAAGGGATTCAGAAGTCTATCAGAAAAAAAATAACAAAGGATTGAAATAATAATAAAAAAGAAGCAGAAATTCTGAAGCTGAAAAATTAAATTCACAAACTGAAAAATACATTGGAGTCTCTCAACAGCAGAATTTACCAAGCAGAAGAATTAGTGAGCTCAAAGACAGGTTATATGAAAATTCACAGTCAAAAGAGAAAAAAAATAAAATAAAAAAGAATGAAGCATGCCTACAAAATCTAGAAAATAGCCTAAAAATGACAAGTCTAAGAGTTATTGGCCTTAAAGAAGAGGTACAGAGAGAGACTGAGGTAGAAAGTTTAATCAAAGAAATATTAATGGAGAACTTTCCAAACCTAGAAAAAGATATGGACATTCAGGTACAAGAAAGTCATAGAACACTAAGCAGATTTAACCCAAACAATACTACTTAAAGCCTTTAATAATCAAGCTCCCAGAAGTCACAGATGAAGAAAGAGTCCTAAAGGAAGCAAGAAAAAAACAACATATAAAAGAGCTCCAATACTTCTGGCAGCAGAGTTCTCAGTGGGAACCTTTCAGGCCAGGAAAGAGTAGCATGACATATTCAAAGTGCTGAAGGAGAGAGCCTTAATCTTAGAATATTATATCCTGCGAAAATATCCTGAAAACATGAAGGAGAAATAAAGACTTTCTCAGACAAACAAAAGCTGAGGGGTTTCATCAACACCAGACATGCCCTACAAGAAATGCTAAAGAGAGTTCTTTAATCTGAAAGAGTAGAACATTAATGAACAATAAGAAATCATCTGAAGGTATAAAACTCACTGGTAAGAACAAGTACACAAATACAGAATATTCTATTGCTTTAATTGCAGTGTATAAATCACGTATATCTTGAGTAGAAAAACTAAAAGTCAAACTTAGTAAAAATAACAACTACAACAACTTTTTAAAAAATAGGAAGTATAAAGAGATATAAATGGAAACAACAAAAAGTAAAAAAGTGAGGAAGAGGGGATAGAGAGTTAAAGTGTAGAGTTTCTTTTAGTTTTCTCCTTGCTTATTTGTTTTAAGCAGAATTAAGTTGTCATTTGTTTAAAAGAATTGGTTGTAAGATTTTTTGCAAGTCTTATGGTAACCTCAAGTCAAGAAACCTACATCATATACACAAAAAATGAAAAAAAAAGAAATTAAAATACACTACCAGAGAAAATCATTTTTACATAGAGGAGGACAGGAAGAACTGAAGAAAGAAGGAAGGACCACAAAACAATCAGAAATCAAATAACAACATGGCAATAGCATGTCTTTACCTACCAATAAAAATATTGGATGTAAATTTACTAAACTCTCCAATCAAAAGACATAGAGTGGATGAGTGGATAAAAAGCAAAGGCTCACCATATGTTGGCTACAAGAAACCCACTTCACCTATAAAGACACACATGACTGAAAATGGAGGGATGAAAGAAGATATTCTATGAAAATGGAAACCAGGCCAGGCGCGGTGGCTCACGCCTGTAATCCTAGCACTCTGGGAGGCCGAGG
>NW_012147634.1:3776067-3776639 GCF_000956105.1 Propithecus coquereli | reverse complement strand
CTTCTACATTGCTAAATTCAATGATTAATTTTTAATCTTTATCTTATTTGACTTGGCAGCATCACATGACACAGTTAATCGTTCCTCTTTGATACGTGTTCACCTGTCTTCTGCAAGCACTTGATTTCCCTCCTTTGTTTCCTGCTTACTCAACTTTGCTGCTTTCTCCTTTTCTTTGCAATCTTTTAGTCTTGGGAAAGTTCAGTTTTTAGTTATCTTTTCAGCCAAAGAAAGGATGGGGCTGTTGCATTGTGAGTATGCCATATATGAAATTCAGTTCCCATTAGATTATATATTTTTTAATCCCAAAAGTACATAAGAATAGGAAATGAGTTCCCCAACCTGGACTGTTGGTCCCACTCTCCTTAGACTTAAACTGTACCTATTACCTTGGATGTTCTATCAGAATTTTACCACGAATTGATGGATACATAAACATAGATATCCCTTTTAATTAAAAAAACCTTTTAATATATGCACATATACATAGTATTTAACTCCTTTGTATGAGTTTACCATAATTTATGTAACCAGAGGATTTTAAAATTGCTTTCATTTTTATTACAATGTTG
>NW_012147634.1:3766162-3774134 GCF_000956105.1 Propithecus coquereli | reverse complement strand
TGCCCATAACCCAGACAGTGTACATTTCCTTAAATGAATTTTTAATTTCCAGAAGTTCTATTTGTTTTTTGTTTGTTTGTTTTTTTGTTTTGTTTTGTTTTTTTTAATATGTTGATCTCTTTAGGGAATTTTCATTTATTTCCTGAATTGTTTTTCTGGTTTCTTTGACTTTGTTTTCCATTTTCTCTTGGATTTCATTGAGCTTTCTTACAATCCACATTTGGAATTCCTTATCTGTCATTTCAATATTTTCATTTTGGTTTTTATCCAATACTAGAGAGCTGGTATTTCCTTTTTGGGGTGTCCTTTTCTTCTGATTTTTCATACTTCTGGTGTTCTTTCACTGATTCCTTCTCATCTGGGGCAGCTGTCACGTCTTATTTTTGGATTTTTTGTTGTTGTTTAGATAGTTTTTTTTTTCTTCCCCCTCACTTGTAAGGGAGTTTCTGTAGCATAGGTTTGGCAAAAACCTTTCACTTTGCTCATGGGTGCTTTAATGGTTGTCTAGGCTCTGGATGGATGCCTTAGTTATAGACCTCCTTAGTTTCTCAGTTGCTAGTTGTCTGTAGGCTGTAGCAGTGATGAGCTATGTGTGTGGGCAAGTTGGTTCTCTGTCTCTCTTTGATTAAGGGGGATGGAGGTCTTTGGGATCCTTTCTCATTCCACAGCCCTGTGGTCTTCTTAAAGTGTGAATTGTATTGGCATGCCCAGTCTAATCTCTGAGACAGTAGGTGGTGCTTGTGGGGAGGAATCAACCATGCCTTGCATGATTGGATCATAAATGCTGTAAAGAGCTGTGTGAATTGGCCTGCATGTCAGTAGGTGCCACTTGCTAGAAGGAACAAGCTGCAGTTTTGTTTTTGGGATCTATGACCAGCTCTGGGCCCACACAAGCATTTGAAAGACCCAGGTAGTGAGTGGGGCCCTGGAACTTCCAGGTGAGTCCTATTTTCCACCACAGCACAGCAGGGTGGGAGAGTGAGGCTGGGTAGGGCTGGCTTAGGTGAGCCTGCTATCAGGCTCCACAAAAGCTGGTAAAGTAGCTGTTTTGGTGGGGGTCAAAGATCTCCTCTGAGCCTTCTGGGGAAAGCCACCAGGGAGGGGTTAAAGTGGTACCACCCAGCCACAAAGTCTTCTTGCAGAGGCCGTTGCTGTCTGAGATCCACAATCTGGTTGTTGGGAGCAGGTTTCACTCTTCTCCCCACTCCTCTGCTTTGTGGTCTTCCTCTGGCATCTGTCGGCAGGTAGGAGATCAAATTAGCTGAGGTCCCCAGCGACGGCACTGCAGGCTGAGAGCTTCCCTGTCCATGATGCTGCTCTGGGCTCAGAGTATGGCTTTCCTGTGTGGGGAGGGATGCTCCATGAGTGTGCTGTGGCTGGGACCCACACTGCATTCTCTTTTCAGGTCTGCCCACAAGAGATCCCTCAACTCCCAAGATGAGTTCACAAATCTCCCCTCCATGCCTCTGAATGACACTATCGAGTCCTGGGGGTATGGAATTTGGCCTATGGGCCTGTTTCCAGGTCCCCAAATATAAATTCCTGACAGGGAGAAGCATGTTGGTCCCAAATTTTCTATAGGGTACTCAAGTAGGTTTGATGTGCCTCCGCTTCAGAGTGTGCCCTGCTCTGCTGAAGCAGCCAGCAAGCAGCACTGGGGATGGCCAGTGAGCAGGGAGCTGATGGTCTGAGTACCTCTTAATCCTCTGCAGGTCTTCAAGAGGACATGTTTGAGCCCCACTCTCTGTGGAAGCCCCAGCAGAGGGGAAGAAGCAACTCCTGAGAGCCCTGACTCAAGTGTCTCTCTTGCCAGCCGTGGTCAGGGGGAGGATAAGAAGAAGAAAAGAGTCTTAATGGAGGAAAGCTAGCACTCTGGTTGTCTCTGTCCCTCTCTCTGGAAGGAAGCTTACCTGGAATGCCCAGGCTCTGGGGCCACAAAGGTCTCCTGGGACCTACTGGCCCCCTGTGGCTCCTGTAGTCTGGTCTAGAAATGTTTATGTGGGAATCAGAACGATGAAAACTGAGTGGCTGAAGCCCTGTGGGGAGGACAAAGGCTATGGTGAGTAGAGAATCCATATGGTGTCCACCATCTTGGCTTGGGTCCCTGGTGATGGGAAGTGCCACAAGTGCTGGCAGCCTGGTGCTTTGTCCTAAAAAAATTCCCAGTTTACTGGATCAGCTTTTGGGCTTGTGAGGGTAGAAATGCTCTCCAGCAGCTCAGTTGTCTGCTTATTGCCTGAGATGTGAGGGAGTGAGAAACAAACTACTCCACTTACCCTTTTGGGTAGACTCCAAGCCTCTTGGGGGTCAAGTTGACTTCTGCCAGTATCTTGCTCCCTTTTGTTCTGCTCCGTAACTTCTTCCTGTGTAATCTATTTTAGGTTCTGCACTTTTCCCTCAGAATTATACCTGATCTATGATTGTTTATTTTTTATTTTTCATCGAAAACTTTTCCTTTTTTCTGAGATGATCTTGCAGCTGGTGTCTCTGGTCAGTCATCTTACTATGTGATCTTAATAAAACATTCCAGTCCTCCAGGAGTCCATATGTGCACCTTTTAAAAATGTTTTCTGTCTATCTCATTTTCTTCCCTTTTTCCTTACACTTGAGGTAAATTGGCATATCTTTCTCATTGTAATCTGAGAGAGCCTAGCATACATTTTATGTCCCTTTTTACATCTGATTATTTTTGTTACAGGATATATTTCTAGTACTCTCTGTTGGACTAGCTCTCCTGGTCTATCATGAACAAGTTTCATACTCCTCACATTCTGGGCAATAATCCTGTCTCCCTCAAATCTGTGGTCTTCTAAAGAACTATGACTGGGAGAAGAGCATGCTCATTCTCATCAGCTTATAAACATGTTTTCTCTCCCATCTGAAAAAAACCTTCTCTTGATTCCACTTTCCCTTCTTCTACTACCTCATTTATTTGCTTTTCTAGGCAAATTGAAAGCATTGTCTATTTTTATTGTTTCCAATTCTCCTTCCATTCTCCTTTAAACTCATTCCAATCCAGATTTTCTTGTCTTCACTACTCCAATGAAACTACTCTCAAGAAAGGCATCAATAACTTCTACATTGCTAAATTCAATGATTAATTTTTAATCTTTATCTTATTTGACTTGGCAGCATCACATGACACAGTTAATCGTTCCTCTTTGATACATGTTCACCTGTCTTCTGCAAGCACTTGATTTCCCTCCTTTGTTTCCTGCTTACTCAACTTTGCTGCTTTCTCTTTTTCTTTGCAATCTTTTAGTCTTGGGAAAGTTCAGTTTTTAGTTATCTTTTCAGCCAAAGAGAGGATGGGGCTGTTGCATTGTGAGTATGCCATATATGAAATTCAGTTCCCATTAGATTATATATTTTTTAATCCCCAAAGTACATAAGAATAGGAAATGAGTTCCCCAACCTGGACTGTTGGTCCCACTCTCCTTAGACTTAAACTGTACCTATTACCTTGGATGTTCTATCAGAATTTTACCACGAATTGATGGATACATAAACATAGATATCCCTTTTAATTAAAAAAACCTTTTAATATATGCACATATACATAGTATTTAACTCCTTTGTATGAGTTTACCATAATTTATGTAACCAGAGGATTTTAAAATTGCTTTCATTTTTATTACAATGTTGTTATGATTGGCCTTATAAAGGTAGTTTATACGTATGCATAGGACACATTTTTATAGCAAAAATTGCTGATTTAAGGAGTACATGTACAGTTGATCATGATTTACAGATTATGTGTTTGTGAATTCATCTACTTGCTAAAATTTATTTGTAACCCCACAGTCAATACTTTGTGGGTTCTCACAATCATTCATGGACATGTGGCAGAGCAGCAAAATATTTGAATTGCCTGACATACTTCTTCCCAGCTGAAATAGAGCAAGGTGACATTCTGCCTTCTTGTTTCAGCTCTCATACTGGAAACAAGAGTCCTTTTTCTTATTTTTGTACTTGTTGGAGATGATTTTACTGTTTAAAATGGCCTCCAAGCATAGTGGTGAAGGGCTGCCTCATGTTCTTAACCACAAGAAGGGGGTTCTGCATATGCCTTATGGAGAAAATACATGTGTTAGATAAGCTTAGTTTAGGCATGGGTTACAATCTTGTTGGCCATGAGTTCAATGCATAGAAAAGAAAAGACTACAGCAACATATTTATATCTAATTAATGAAGTAGAGCCTAAGTAGCGAGCCTAACTAGGTTGGCCTATGTTGTTTTCCAAATGTTTCAACCTGTCATTCTGTGGCAGATTCTGAAGCCAATAAAAAATTAACATCAGATGATGCTTCAGTCCTTAAGGCTCTTGGCTGAAAGTACAACAGAATATCTTAAATTTGCTGATATTACTTTTCTGAATTCTCTGCATCCTGTCACTTCTAACAGGTCAGTATGTAGTAAAATAGTTCAGCACAATGATACTAGTGTAACATTCAAGTCAGTTGTAATACATCCATTTTCCTTAGTTAAATCTCACATTCTTTGGAAACCTTAGTTTATTACTCAAAAATCCATGTTAACCTACAAGGCAAATAATAGCCTACTAAATATAACAGACCCCACATATCCCTATAATTCTACAACTTAATGGTTTCATATGTAGAGAGAAACCCTACTATGGTCAAGAAATCCAAATTAGTTATTTCTTCCTGTCTTGCTAAAACTACATGCTTAAGGAGGTGACAGAGATTAGTGATGCTGAGCACTAACAGTACTAGTTCTATTGACAACCCTCCAATTTTAAAAATAATTGGGTACATTTTATTTAGTTTTCTGTCTGGCATTAAATGTTCACAACTCCTTAAATAGCTATGTAACACCATTCTTGGGGGAATTGGAGGAATCTTTAAGAGTAACTCTTACTACTGTCCAAACCCCAGAACCAAACCACAAAGGAAATTAAACAGAAGTAAGATCTTATGGTTTTACAAAAAGGCTTCCTTAGAATTGAGAGTAGGTAATATTCTAATTCATTTTTTTTTTTGCTGAGCAGCTATACTTTCTGAGGTAACTCAAAATTTCCATCCACTTAGTGGTCTCTGTTTTTACCAGAAAATACAACAGGATGAAATATAGATCATCAGCCCATGTGGTCTCCTTGTTAACTCAATGGCTAGAAGATAATTAATTGGATCTCCTTTCACACACAAAACAACTTCTATTTTTGGGAGGTGAATTTGTTCAGAAGATCCTCGTTGCTTATAGTACCAGGTCTGATGGAACTGAACTCTACTTATACACCAATATTTCTTAGTCAGGGATCTGGTGGTTCCTTATGATTTTGTCAAAGTCAGAATATTCAATTTCCTTATTATCATAAATACTAAGAGGAAAATACATACTGACTTTTTGTACCATCCAATTCATTTAAGTCTTCTATTGGGCCAGCTGACAATATGTCAGTAACTGCTGGAAGCATGTGGTGGAGAGGGCATTCACTGAATCTAGGTAATTATTGAGGTGCTATATTTCAAATTCTCTAAATGTTAGATGGAGAAATGTCATGTTTTATACAAATCTTTATAAATATCTTCCCCCAAACTATATCTTTCATGATTTTTGGTAAAGAATAATTAGATGGAGTTGAAGGCTGTGTACTCTCTTCCAAGGATGGGCTATACACAGTGTTTCAGGTATCTACTGCTGTGTAAAAAAGCACCCCAAAATGTGGTAAATCAAAACAGTTAATTGCTATCTCATGGTTCTATACATTGATTGTGCTTATCTGGGCAATTTTCACTTTCTTTCATGCAGTTGAAGGCAGATGGTGAGTGGGGCTGGAGTCATCTGGAGTTCCCCTGGGCTGGATGTTCAACATGACTTCTCCCCTCACATCTCTGAAGCTTCATTAGGCTTCACTGGGACAGTTGATCTCTGGCCAGACAAATCTCTGACTAGGCAAATTTATAAAATCAGGACAGATGGTTTAATCCATCTTTAGGACATTTTTTCATTTCTATATATGATTTCAATCCTTCCTTCCAGTTTTGTGAACTTAAAAACCAAAGTCTACTTTTAAGATCTGGGATGCTGAAGGAGAAAGGTCCCAGAGAGGCTTGAAGACCAGTGACAAGGGTAGGTGGAGCAGATAACTTTCCCCTGCCTTGCATCTCAGACTGTTGGTGGGCTCCTGAGTGGTTGGAGAGATCTGCCATCACCAGCCCAGAGATGGCTGCCGCCAGTGAGAGGTGACCTCTTGTGGACAGGACATCAGGCTCCCAGTTCCCTCGGGGCACCACCCTGCATGCAGACGGGAGCCTATCAGCAGACACCATATTGCCCCATTTTCTCTTTCCCCTTCCCTACCCGTGGGTGCCCAGAGAGACAATTTAGCCATCACATGGAGGCATCTCCAAGGAATGGGACCTTTCCTTTTGTGACCCTACACTAGACAAAGGGATACTCAGACTGCGAGCTCCCTACCTGCCAGCCCTCCCAGGTGTTCCTGCCTGGTGACTCCAGGATAGCGGGGCAAATCCCGAGGTGGAGTGAAATTGATCCAGCTCAGACAGCCTGTAGGTGATTTGAGACCATCACTCCTTCCCCCTGGCAGGGTCAGGGATTGATCTCCAGGGCCTGGGGGACAGGCCTGCGGACCAGACTCCCGTACACCCAGGCCATCATTGCACTTCCTTGGGGCACAGAAGGGATATCTGTGAAAGAGCCTACTGAGGAGTGTGTGCCTTCAGGGGCAGATCAGCGTGCCTGAGTGCAACCGCCTCCCAAGGGAGGGCTGTGAACCCAGATCAGGCTGCAATCCTGGGTAGGGAACCTCCCGGCCCACATCACAGCTGGGGGAGATCCATTGGCCTGAGGTCCTGCCTGCTGGCAGAGGCCTGGGAGAGGACACGGAGTTGGGGGAGGGGTGAGTGGGGAGGGCAGAGAGACCTATTCCCCAGTGCGGGTCTCGGACAGCCCCACCCCCCAAGCCCAGATTTTTCAGCTGAGTGGAGCCATTTCGGCCCCTCCTGGTGGCTTTGCATGGAAGCAAAGAGTGGACTTTTGACCACTGCTGGTAGCATTTGTGGAGCCTGAGGGCGGGCTTGCCTAACCAGCCTTGCCTAGACTCACTCCTGGACCTGCCCCCACTGAGATGGAGAGTGAGGAGACCCACCTGGAGTTCCCAGGGCCCCACCCATCACCCAAGGCATAGGAGGGCCTCTCCAGAGGAACGAGAGCTGGTTGCAGGACCGGGAGCAGCACTGCAGCTCGCTCCTCCTAGCAGGTGCTGTCAACTGATGGAGAGGTCATTCTGCACACCCGTTTACTGCATCTACTGATTCATCAAAAAGGGTGTGGTCGAATCTCACCCACAAACACCACCTAATGGCTCAGAGACTAAACAGAGCGTGTCATTATCCAAACGAAAATCTAAAGGCAACAAGGAACAATTGATCCAGATGGGAAGGAACCAGTGAAAGAACTCTGGAAGTATGAAGATTCAAATGGAAAGCACACCCACGATGAGGAAAAACAGCTCCCTAGCAACTGACATTAACCAAACTCAGAACACTAAAATGACAGAATTTCAAACATGGATTATTAGAAAATTCAATGATATGCAAGAAAAAAGGGATAACCAACACAAAGAAACCACAAAAAAAATCCAGGACTTGGAAGAAAAATTCACTAAAGAAATTGAAATATTAAAGAAACATCAAACCAATCTCCTGGAAATGAAGGACTTATTCAGGGAACTACAAAACATAGTGGAAAGCTTCAAGAACAGGGTAGATCAAACAGAAGAAAGAATCTCAGAGATTGAAGACAACTCCTTCCAATTAAATAAGTCAGTCACAGAGATCAAACAGAAAATTAAGAGAAAAGAAACTAATTTTCATATATGAAGGAGAAATAAAGACATTCTCAGATAAGCAAAGACTGAGGGAATTCACCAAGACAAGACCAGCTCTCCAAGAAGTACTCAAGACAGAATTACACAAGGATCAGCATA
>NW_012147634.1:3756606-3762042 GCF_000956105.1 Propithecus coquereli | reverse complement strand
TTGGAAGAAAGACACCTTATAAATGCAATATGTAATATCTTTATTTGTTGTTTAGAATGGCATTGCGCAAATTTTGACTAATTGGGCAAACTCAAGCCTTTGGCACAATGTTCTTCAGTGTTTAAAACTTTGTATTTCTGTTTTTTTTTTTTTTCTCTCTCCCTTCCTCTCTGTATTTCTGTTCCATAAAGGATTAACAAAATTTTCTTATGGGTCAAGATCGGCCTATACTTTAAAACATTTCTAAAAATAAAAATCATGTCCTAATTTTTCTTTTGGCATACTGTTGGAAATTATACTATAGCAGGTAGAACTTAATTTTTTCAATATTCAGTTTTTCCTCTTAATTGTATCAATTTTTACTTGCAAGGAACCATATGCATACATATTACTTGTTTTCTCTAGATCTTGAAATCTAGATTATTTGTATTCCTTGAGACTAATTTAATTTGTTTTTGACATATTACTGAAAAGCACCCTATGGTTTTCACTGTAATTATTTTTCTTCATGACACAAGACAAGTACTACCTGGAGGAATTAAAAAATAAGATATAAATATGCTGCATCATAATGTAGCATAGGTTTAGTATCATGGCTGGCTTTGAATCATCTGACAGGAAGGATTTTCATAAGAATTAAGCTGCATATTTTACCTTTGGGCTGATTATGCTACCTTTGCTGCCATTTGGTTTGATATAATATCCAGAATATCTAATTTCAACACCTGGAAGTTTAAGGTGCTTAACTAGAAAAAAAAAACAATACTCCATCTGCATTTATAGGCTTTGCCAGATGGAGCAACATATATGATAAGAAATGTTTAGCAGAGAAAGAATGAAAAATTCTGAGGGCTTATTCCTAAATTAGTCTCTAATGATCACTTTTCTTTTCCAGTTCACCTGTGAGATTTTTCCTAGATTTGAACAGTTTGATTAAAAATAAAAATAAATTTAAAAGCCTCTGTATTGTGCCAAAGACTTGCTAGGTGTTCTATTCTGTGGCCAATATTTCCTGAGCCACTATGTCTGTGCAAACATGACGTATCAGGTAGGTAAAAGGGTAATATTTACAAAGACTCTGTCTTAATGATATGACATTGATAGTACATCAATGGTTTTGAGCATGGGCTCTGGACAGAGCTGGATGCTAACTTTGACTCCTTCACTTAATCATCTGACCTTGAATTATTTACTTAATCTCTATAGACCTCAATTTCCTTATCTGCAAAGTATGAATAAGAGTTCTTATGGAAATTAAATAATATATGTATGCATACTAGATATTTTCATTTGCCCCTTCTGATCCAGTATCTACCCTTCTCCTCTCTGGCCTCCTTCCCAGTAGGCTGACATGTGTGGGATGCTAGAAGATGCTTGTTCTTTGTCCCATTTGGTTTGACCAATAGGGCACCCAAACAGAGGATCAGAGGGAGGGCCAGAAGTGAGATTGGGGATTTATTGTGAACACATTCCTTGGAGCATGGCATTAGGCTGTCACTATTCCTGCCCCAGAAGCTTTTGACAAGACTCTCTCCTTCTATGTTGTGGAAAAGTGCTCCCTCTCCTCCCTCTTTTAGGCCTAAGGAGAGGTAACAGCCCTACAATTGCTAGCCCCAGAGTACAGCACCATCCCAATATCCTGTCACTTCTTTTCTAATAATCTCTTTATTAAATTTCCCTAGAAAAATCCTAATTTGACTATGTCTTCTGTTTTATTCTGGGATGCTGATTGATATAGTATGTGTTTACCATAGTGCCTTGCACAAAAGAAATGTCCAACACAGTGATATTTATCATTAATAAGACTTCAAGCATGTAATGAATCTTATAATATATACACAACTTGTATGTTGACGAAGGGTGGTGCTTGGAGTGTGACAAAAACAGCTTGAATAAAATAATTTACCACTGTGTGTTCAAACTTCATTTAGTGCAGATAATTTTCTCTACCCCTGAAGAAAAACTTCAGAAGCCCCATGATTTCTCTATATACTTTTATGTGACAATTCTACAGCCAGCTGAGGACACAAACACACTAACAATTCAGTCATGAGAATGTCTGGACCATGGACTAATAAATATCTGATGTGAGTCACCTCTTCTCCTGTTTTCCAGATTATACCTGCTCCAGGCTGGTGCCTGCTATGGGGACAGAATGAGTTCTACCATCTCACCTCCTTTCTTGCTCACTAATTGCTGTTTTGGAATTGCCAGTGTTAAGGGTAGAATGGAGGAGAAGTGTAGGGGAGGCACTCTTAGCTAGGCAGC
Organism: Propithecus coquereli; assembly: GCF_000956105.1. Taxonomy (NCBI): domain Eukaryota; kingdom Metazoa; phylum Chordata; class Mammalia; order Primates; family Indriidae; genus Propithecus; species Propithecus coquereli. The sequence goes on along the minus strand of NW_012147634.1, from coordinate 3,759,774 downwards.
TTCAACCTCTCTGGACATATGGATGGTTAAAACTGATGCCCCAGGGTGGGCCTGGAGACACCAAAGCTAACTCTTCTCTCTTGGGTTCTTCTTGAGCTCTTCAGAGGTTTTCTACTGGGCCTTCTCTCATGCAGTTCTCTTGACTCAGGTGGATTGCTTCCTGACATCCACCACACTCCTCCAGCTTCTTCCTGCTCTTCCCTCCTCCAGATAGCCCTGGAGAAGGGCTGAGAAGCCCTGGCTGAGAAGCAAGATAACCTCTCACCCACACTCTCTCCCTCCTATCACAGACCTGATATGAAACACTGAGGCATCCCTTGGCTCAGCCTCAACGTAGCAGTGCTCTCTTGACTTCTCCATTCCATCAGTTGGTCAGCTCCCAGACTTACTGGTCCCAGCGCTCTTAGGCTTTCTCAGGCAGAGTAAGGCACTAGTCTTCATGTCTCCAATGGCAGGGAGCACATTTACAAGCTGTTACAGGTGTACTCTGAGGTTCCCCAACTAGGCTTGGGGATAGAAGGCAGCATACCATAACCTGTTTTCAAAGTGTTGGAGGTGAGGAGAGGAGTCTTATCCAAAGAGACTTTGTCACTATATCCTCAGTTCCACCAGCTTCTTCAGTCCTTTTCATATACTTGAGTGGACTGAGGGATCTAAGAGTCAGGAACAGGTCTTACTAGGGCTCTTCCTTGCTAAATATGCAAAAGATGAGTATTTTGTGCACAATATTTATCACATCAGCCTCATTGTAGAAACACATATTTTAAGATACTAGCCAAAATTGTTTAGTATTTTTTTTATTTTTTAGAACAAAACATTAATAATTGAGGCCTGGATAGAAGAGGAGAGTTTTCTGACTGGTTTGATGATGATATTTATATTATTTTTCTTTTGCCTATGTTTAGGTCTTTTTCCTATAAATTCTGACCTAGAATAGAGAGCTAGGAAAAGGGCCACAGTGGGAGTGATAATGCTGCAAGCATCTAGAGTGACCAGTATTGACATTTGGAGGTAGAGGATGTAGGGCAGTGAAAGACATGGGGAGGCATCCTGCACTCTGGAATTTATAATGCAAAGCGAGAGATGAGACACTTACAAAGTTAGAAGGGAATAAGTGACATGATTGTTGTGACAGTTTCACAACTCTGTGAACATGCTAAGAACCATTGGGTTATACACTTTAAATGGGTGAATTTTATGGTATATAAATTATATCTCAATAAAGCTGTTAAACAAAGAAAGGTAAGATAAAGTGGGAGCTAAGAGGGAAGAAAGGGTTCATTCAGTCTGGGGAGACTGGGGCCAGAGCACATTATGGTTATGTAAGTCACTAGGTCACAGAAAGTAAAATGAGGTTGACAGGTTCTTGATGCAAAAGCTGGCTCTCTTTGAGGGATCAGTGTTTATCTCAGCTGATAAAAGATCCTCCCCTCAATCCCTTTCAAGCCAGCAAGCACCATCTCTGCATTTTTGTCTCTAGCAGCTAAACAAGGAACGGCAAGGGCCCGCCTTTCCTGATAGCTGGATGTGGCAAGCATCCATTTCACCTAATGGACTGGCGAAAAGTTGAACTGAGACCACAGTCCTGATGATTGCTGAGTCTGTTTGCCATCCTGGGCTGTCAGCTGAAGCAGCAATTTTGTGTCAGGGAATGAGGGGATGAGACACAGGGAAAGCAGCTCAAAGGTCTCACCGTTCTTTGAAGGTGACCTTCAAATGATCCAGGAAAGTGAATGCTTTTAGAGAGAGACTGAAGGCTGCATCTGTTAAGAATTAAAGTGAAGAAGTCTGATTCATCCCTGTCTTACAATAAAAGGGTGTCTTTAAAATTTTTTTCTTTACTGTGTAAATTTTTAGACATACACAAAACAGAATAGAATAATGAAATCCCATATAGCCATCAGTGCCAGAAGAGAGCTCCATAACAGTTGAAATAACTACACTTTTCCTTATCTTTTTACTCTGTGAAAATACATATTCCAAATGAAAAACTTAATGACACCAGAACATAAATGTACTATTTAGTATTATGGCATAGATACCCATTTATTTCCAAAGATTATAATATAATCACTTGTACAAAATTTCTTTTGTTATTCAATTTGAAGGCATAATGTCTTTGATAAATCTGATTGAATGGCTAACTTTATCCTTCCATTCATATATTAAAAAGTTTTAAGCACGTGGAATTAAATATATCATTCTCAAATTTTACAATGCTTTTGTTGAGTTGGCATTAGACCACAAGTTTAATTGCATCAAAGGGCAAACAAGTGATGTGCTCAGACTTCCCATGTTATCAGCATGTAATATGTTTTCTAAATTATTTGGCAGCTGATTACCCAGATTTCTTCATTCTATTTCCTCTGGCTTCCCTCTGAGCTTTTAATGTTAGTTATTCATTCATTGAGGAAGAACTTTGTCAAGATGAGGAATTAAAGCAAAACAGTCTAGTTTGCCTCTTTTTACCATCTCCTGGGAAAGTATCTGCACAAACTAGAAATTAAATCTCCAAAAGACACTAATCTATGGAAAGTTTGCTTCTTGTCTAAAGTGAGAATTTGGAGTTATCCATGACAATTTATCCCTGATAACCAGGATGACAGATAGTTCAGTGTTAGGGGGCAACAATAGGAGTAGGCAGGGAAAATGCAATGGGGTTTCCAGGGTTTTTCCCATTTACAGAATACCCAGTAAGGCAGATGGAGAATGAGAATGGAGGAATAGTTTTTTCTTCCTCCCCGGGTAACAAACCGGAAATTCAAGCGGGGAAGTCAAGGCTGCACAGTGGTCATATAGTCTGGGCCAACACTGCAGATGAGCGAGCATGATAGTGGGCTCAGGCCTCGAACTGGAAATCAGGTCTGCATCAGCAGATTATTTCTAAGTGTCATGAGTTAGTGGGCTGAGGCTTTTTCTGACTCCTTAGAAGGTGGGAAAGGCCAAGCCTGATTTTTTTTTTTTTTATAATTCCATCCAATAATGGAACATTACTTAAATCCCTACTGATAGACAAGTTACTTCTAATTTTTTATTAGTACACACAATAATGTTGTAATGAACTTTTATAAGCACACATACACAATTGAAAATTTATGAACACTTGTGAGCATTCACAAGTTTTTTTTTTTTTTTGATGGGTCTGTTTTTTTATAAAGAGCGAAAGCT
>NW_012147634.1:3752853-3754549 GCF_000956105.1 Propithecus coquereli | reverse complement strand
TGGGAATGGTTTCAATTTTTCCCCATTCAATATGATATTGGCAGTGGGTTTGTCATAGATGGACTTGATAATTTTAAGGAAGGAGCCGTCTATGCCTTTTTTGATGAGAGTTTTTATCATGAAGGTGTGTTGGACTTTATCAAATGCTTTTTCTGCATCTCTTGAAAGAATCATATGGTCTTTGTTCTTGCTTTTATTTATGTGGCGAATTGCATTTATAGATTTGTGTATGTTAAACCGCCTTGCATCCCTGGAATAAAGCCCAACTGGTCATGGTGAATTATTTTTTTGATGTGCTGCTGAATTCTATTTGCTAAAATTTTTTTGAGTATTTTTGCATCTATATTCATGAGGGATATTGTCTGTAGTTTTCTTTTTTTGTTGCTTTCTTTCTTGCGAGTGTGTGTTGTGTGGGTGTGTGTCTGAAACCATGACCGCAGGAACCCGATTGTTGAATCTCCACAGCGGGGCTGTTTTGCACCAAGGAGACAGCACACACCCTTGAGAGTGTCTAGTGACTAAGGAGGTCGCTCTTCAAGCTGAGACACGCAGTCACCTCTCTGCTGCGACTTGGTGGCTGGAGCTGCCGGCCAAACGGACAGACTCCGCTGCAGGAAGGGCTGAGTAGAGAGTGAAGGAGGCTGTCTTCCCAGCAGGGTCCTGTAGCCTCATTTTCGCAGTGACTTGGTGATCAGCGCCTCCTCTCAAGAAATTAGTTCTCCACCCTTGGCAGTGTGGAGGAACAAGGGAAGCTGTTCTCTAGACTGTGACCCTGTGGGGATGGTGGATGACCCTTGACTATGATCTGACCACCGATATTGCGTACTAAAGGGACTGACCCCACATCTGCTGGGGTGGAATAGCAGGACAGGCTGCTTTCTGGTCTGGGTCCCTCAGGGGTCTTAGGAAGGGCTTCTCTAGCATCCCTGAAGTGTGTACTTCTTACCAGCTAGTCAACCCTGCCCTTCAAGGGGTGGAATAATAAGGATTGCCACTTCCTGAGCTGAGAAGCCAGGTAGCCCCAGGAAGTGCCCTTCCCCCAGTCTGGGGGGCTATCTGCCCCTCTGGCAGGTGAAAACCTGCCCTTGGAGGAGGAAAGAAACGAGAGATGTTTTTCAGGCCGGGCCTTGTGACAGTCTCAGCCAACACCCCTCCCACAGCCCTCCAGGACAAAGCCTGCCCCTGAAGGTAGGGAGAAAGGAGAAAAAATACTTTCCCCATAGGACTAGCCTGAATCTGTATGACCTTGGATCTAAGCAAAAGGGGACAGTGTGTTGGCGCGATACAGCTGATCGGTTTTGAACACCTGACAAGAACATAACACAAAAGCTAGCACTTGGTGCCCAGGCTGTAGTCATCTTAGGGGCTAGTGGTCTGGGAAGGAAAATCTCAACCAGAGTCCTCAGCAATTGCACCAACTGGCACACCCATTAGGAATTCCTCCACAAGAGTGTCTAATAAGCCCTGAATAATATACTAGCAGCTCTCTCCTAGCTACAGATCAAGAAATTTCTGAAGTATACTGCCTCAGGCACGCTGATTCCTGCTGCTCTTCTCACCACATCTTAAGTGGTAATAAGGCTCAAGTAGCCCTTGGGAGTGGCAAAACATTTCCCAAGGACTCAGGCTTTTGTATGTCCCATTTGGGATTTTAGAGTTCAATTCAAAGGTTTTGGAATTCCTTGACAACTGACTC
>NW_012147634.1:3740790-3750588 GCF_000956105.1 Propithecus coquereli | reverse complement strand
CAGTGCCCTTCACAATAGCAACAAAGAAAATAAAGTACCTAGGAATATATTTAACTAAGAAGGTAAAAGACCTCTACAGGCAGAACTATGAAACATTGAGGAAGGAAATAGCAGAAGACATAAACAGGTGGAAGACCACACCGTGCTCGCAGGTCGGCAGACTCAACATTGTTAAAATGTCTATACTACCCAAAGTGATCTACAGATTCGGTGCAATCCCTATTAAAATACCAACATCATTTTTCATAGCTATAGAAAAAATAGTTTTATGCTTCACATGGAACCAGGGAAAACCCCGTATAGCAAAAGCAATCTTAGGCAATAAAAACAAAATGAGAGGTATCAACCTACCAGACTTCAAACTATACTACAAGGCTATAGTAATGAAAACAGGTTGGTACTGGCACAAGAAGAGCGACGTTGACCAGTGGAATAGAACTGAGAACCTAGATACAAAATCATCCTCATATAGCCATATAATCTTTGACAAAGCAGACAAAAACATACACTGAGGAAAAGAATCCTTATTCAATAAATGGTGCTGGGAAACCTGGATAGCCACATGTTGAAGACTGAACCAGGATCCACACCTTTCACCTCTCACAAAAATCAACTCACGGTGGATAACAGACTTAAACCTAAGATGTGAAATGATTAGAATTCTAGAAGACAATGTTGGAAAGACTCTTATAGACATTGGCCTAGGCAAGGAATTTATGAAGAAGACCCCAAAGGCAATCACAGCAACCATAAAAATAAATAAAAGGGACCTGATCAAATTAAAAAACTTCTGCACAGCCAAAGAAACTGTCACAAGAGCAAACAATCAACCGAGCCTGATTTTATGCTTCCCAGCAAATGGGTTCTAAGGAAAGCTGGGCTTTATGGTTCTCTTAAAAGAAGCTTAGGCAACATCAAATGTGACAGGACATATTTTTGGCAGCTTTGGAAACCTCGTATAAGTTTCTTTGATCAGGTGAGAAACATCTATATATTAATATGAACAAGCTGTAAATAAAATTTGCAGTTCACTTAACCACAACACAGCAAAATAAATCCTTGACATTTGAAAAATCCTACAGGTGTTTGAAAAGCAATCTATTTAGTGTGGGTAGTTATTCAATTCCATATTCCTTTAATAATGAGATTGTATTTGGATGGGGCTGCTTGTAGGGTAATGGCGTTCAAATCTCACTGCAAAATATAAACAACTGCAGGACAAGGAAGAGCTGTCAGCAACAATTATATGTTACTAGGAGTGCCAAGTCTTTTAATTTTGTAATTCCTTTTACAGCTAGACAGAGAGAGGGAGAGAGAGAGAGATACACACACACAAAGAGAAATCCCTTTTAACAGTAGCTCTATGAAATGTTGTCAGGGTCTTCTGAAAGCCCAGAGAAATCCTTGTTTTCACAGGAAGGTTAGTCACAGGATTCTAAACCATACAGCCACCACTGTGTGGCTCCCATAGACTAGCTACATTCCCCTGAAGTAGGGATAAAACCTGGCCAGAAGTTGATCCCATCCAGGAGAAGTCTTCCTTCTTTTGGTTGCTAGAAATAAAAATAAGAATAATTTTGCAATTGCAGAATTGCTTGGCAGGAAGTCCACTGTTTTTCTAAGCATTTCTTTATTTGTGGATTTTCAGAACAGTACAATTTAGAGATTCAAATATGAAGACTTGCTTCCTCTATTGAAGAAAGAAAAACAGTCATTTGGCTGACTATTGAAATGGCTAGATCCTGCCGGATATAATCCCTTTCAGAGGAGATTTCAGGTTTGGGGATAAATCAGAATCTCTCCTTTCCAAGGTTTGATTGACAGAATACACAATATTTTTAGGGCCTGCAAAAAAATTGACAAGGTCCTCTCCTCTCTTTCCTGAAGCAGTTTTTGAAGTGCAAGACTTTTTTTTTTTTCTGTAATATTTTATAAGTATGGCTTGGAGAGAGAAATAGCAGGCACAGAAGGCAAAGTCATATAATTGTTCAGTATATGTCATCTATCATTATTTTCAAATACAGTTTCTGTCTTTGGAAACAGTCTCTTATTTCACAAATCTCCTAGGAAAATATAGAAAAAGAAGGTGAGCCTCCTTGTGGAGGTTAAAGTGGAGTTTCTTATTTCCTTTTTCATGTCCTGTTGCAGACAACATTCAGCCTTTCTGGGACTACAGTGTGGGATTTGAACAAACATCCTTGGTTCAGCATGTGTTCCATTGTCATTGTTGGAAAGACAATGGGTCCCATGTCTTTTACATCCAGGTGACACCATTATAGCAAGTGTTACAGCAAGTGGTCCTGAGGACAAACCGAGCGGCACATGGAGAGTCGGAGAATCAAAGTTTATTCACCGGCAGGCTCAGAGGGCCTCGCCACCAAATTCTGAGCGCCGTCTACCTGACTTTTCCCACTTTTATTAAGTTGTGGTGGTCTGGGGGGTAAGGTGTCAGGTGGTTAATGCCTGCCAGGTAATAGGTTAGTTGATGTGTCAGATAATAGATTTAGTGTTATGCTGATGTACCAGGTAATAGATTAGTTCACGGGCCAGGTAATAAGTTAGTATTATGCTGATGTGGGTCTTCCGTGAGGTGTGGGGGTCCCAGGTGGCTGATGTGCCAAGTAACAGATGGGAGTTTTCCTTACCGTTCCCCCATTTGATACCCTTATATGTCTACTATAGGCCGTCAATTCCCAGTGGGTGTAGTAAGTCCAACAATCTGGCTTGCTCCTTGGGGCTATACAGGTTTGAATATCACCTATAATGGTGACAGTATAGTATTTCTTTCCCCCACTGTGGCACGCCTCAGCCTGACTATAACATGTTTTTGGCAGGTAGGTGCAGACTGTGTAACCTCCCGTGGTCCAGAAGCCTTGAGTAATCCCATTAGTGGAAGGAATCCAAGTCCTAGCATAACAAGTCACAGGGCAGGGTTTCTCTGCCATAGTTGTTAGGAAGAGTGCCCCAACCAGGAGGAGGGAAGGAACTGAGGCATAAGTAGACGTCCTATAATGAGCCAAAATACAATAGTTATAGACCCCCCCCCGCAGTCTAGTCCAATCTCCCAGAGGTACTGCAAAGAGTCCAATCCTCAGTAAAGTCACTACAACCCCAATGAGGGCCGGGGCCAGTGGTCCTATTTACTCCTGTTCAGTCCTGGGTGTGGCTTTTCTCATTGGGAGACAGTTAAGCTGGATCTTTAGTGGGTTCTGCTGGTCCTGATGTGCAGTCCAGAGAGAAGCTTCGTTGTCTGGTTCAGCCTTTCTCACCCGGGAGTGATGGATCCACAAAGTGATATCTGCAACTTTAACAGCAGTGGCAGTAACTAATATCACAGTATGGGGACCCTTCCAGGTGGGCTCTAGGGGTGTTCTTTTTCAGTCCTTTACCCTGACTAGATCTCCAGGTTGGTGGGGGTGGACAGGGAGACCCAGGGGGATAGGGTTTTTTTCTAAGATGGTGTGGTGGATATGGCACATAGTTTTGGCTAAGGCTTGGAGGTGTGTGTTTATATTCAATTCCCCTAGTTGTCTGATGTCTCCCCTTAATTGCTTGATGAGTAGGGGAGGTCTACCGAACAGGATTTCAAAGGATGAATATCCCATGGGCCCTGGTGTGCACTTGACTCTGAACAGGGCTAGGCTTAGCATGTCTACCCAGGGTAATTGTGTTTCCTGACATAGCTTCGCTAGAGTGGTCTTGAGGGTCCGGTCCATGTGCTCTACTTTCCCCGAGCTCTGTGGCCTATAGGCTGTATGTAGTTTCCATTTGATTCCTAGTGCTTTGGTGAGGGTTCGCATGACCTCTGCAGTGAAGCTTGGTCTGTTGTCACTGCCAAAGGACAGTGGCAGACCGTACCTGGGGATGATTTCTCTCAGTAGAAACCTTGTCACTTCCCCAGCCTTTTTGGTCCAGGTAGGGACTGCCTCGACCCAGCCTGAGAAGGTGCATATCACTACCAGAAGGTATTTATGGCCCCGACATGGTCTTACTTTTGTGAAATCAACTTCCACATCCTCGGATGGAGAAGTTCTGGTGCACTGAATTTCTGGTGCAGGTCTAGGCCTCACCACTGCATTGTTTTTAGCACAGGTCTGGCAGTGGGTGCTGACTGATGCAGCAATGGACGGAAGTTTGGCGATGTAGTAGTACCGGGTGAGTAGCTGCGTGAGGGCTGTTTTCCCTAAGTGAGTCAGGTTGTGATGTCAGGAGACAATAGAGTACGCTAATTTATTGGGGATAAAGATGTTACGGTTCTGTAGGTGCCATCAACTGTCTGAGTCCTTCTTGGCCTTCTCCTGATCTGCCCACTGGTTCTCTTCTGGGGTATATTTTGGTTCTTCGGGCCACTTGGGTGCCAATAAGATTTGGCATCGTGTTGGAGTGTTGTCCTCTGAACATTCTCGGGTAGCTGCAATTTTGGCTGCTTGGTCTGCCAGGCGATTGCTGGTGGCAATTGGATCTGTGCCTTTTTTGTGCCCTTGACAGTGGATGACTGCAATTTCTTTTGGCTCCCAAACTGCCTCCAGCAGTTGGAGGATTTCATCCCTGTTTTTGATCTCCTTTCCACCTGCAGTCAGCAGTCCCCTCTGCCTGTATATTGCTCCATGGATATGTATTGTGGCAAACGCATATTTAGAGTCCGTGTATATGTTTGTCTTCTTACCTCAGGCATGCCTGAGGGCTTGGATGAGGGCCCGTAGCTCCACCCTTTGTGCAGATCACCCTTGGGGCAAAGGAGCTGACATGATGACCTCATTGACTGTGGTGACTGTGAAGCCCACCAGTCGTTTCCCATTTTGGATAAAACTACTGCCATCCGTGTAGAGTTCCAAGTCCGGTGCTGGTAGAGAACTGTCTTTCAGATCTGGACGGCTGGCATAGACCTCCTCTACCACCTCGGTGCAATCATGGTCTGGGAGCCCTGGCTTGGTGGGTAGGAAGGTGATGGGATTCAAGGTTTGCACAGTCTCCAGGGTGACCCAAGGAGTTTTGCATAGCAGTCCTTGGTATTGCACTAATCGGTTGCTTGAGAGCCACCAGTGCCCTGAGGTGTTCATTATAGATATTACTGTCTGAGGGACTCCCACACGGAGGTTCTGTCCCAGTGTGAGTTTGCTTCCTTGACTAGCAGGACAGTGGCCGCCAGTGGGCGGAGGCAAGGGAGCCATCCTGCCGCTACTGGACCCAATTGTTTTGACAAGTAAGCCACTGGTCTCTGCTACGGGCCCACAGTTTCAGTCAAAACCCCCACAGTCACTTGTTTCTTCTTATGTAAAAACAGGTTAAAGTCTTTAGTGAGGTCTGGTAGCCCTCCCTAGTGTGGGGGCTCTTTTTAGTGAGTCTTTTATTTCCTGGAAAGCCCTTTCTGACTCTCAGCCCATTCCAATTCTTTGTTTGCCAGCCCTCGGAGGGACTCGTACAAAGGCTTGGTCTTTAGGGAGAAACTTGGGATCCAGAGATATGGCAGAATCTGGCTGCGCCAAGGAATTCTCTGAGTTGTCTCCAACTTGTCGGCCTGGGAATTGTACAGATGGTGTGCTTCTGCACATGTCCCAGTGTCTGGCGCCCCTGAGTGATGTGGAAACCAAGATACTTCACCTGTTGCCTGCAGATCTGTGCCTTTTTCCAGGAGACTTTGTATCCCTTGTCAGTGAGTAATTTGAGCAGGCACCAGGTTCCCCGTGGCAGTCTCCTCTGGTTGGGCTTGCTAGGAGGTCATCAACATACTATAGAAGTGTGCAGCAGGTTTCTTCTTGCAGAAAGGAGACAAGGTCAGTGGCCAGAGCCTCCCTGAATAGAGTTGGTGAATTTTTAAATTCCTGTGGTAGTCGCATCCAGGTCAGCTGGGTTTTCCTTCTAGTCTGAGGACCCTCCCACTCAAAGGCAAACAGGGGCTGGATCTTTGGAGCGAGCCGCATGCAGAAGAAGGCATCCTTTAAGTCCAGGCAGGAGTACCAGGCAGCGTCAGGAGAATGAGGCCCAGGAGGGTGTATGGATTTGGTACTACTGGGTGGAAAGTCACTGTAGCCTCATTAATCAGTCACAGGTCTTGGACAGGCTGGTATCCACCTCTGTTGGGCTTTTTGACTGGCAGGAGGGGAGTGTCCCACGGGGATTGGCACTCCACTAAAATCTTCTCCTGCTTAAGCCTATCAATGTGTTCCTGAATTCTCTGTTGAGCCTCCTTGGAGATGGGATACTCTCGTCTCCTTGTCGGTTGGGCTCCCGGTTTCATCTTGATCACCAGGGGTGCATGTTGGTGTGCAAGACTGGGGGGATTGTCCTCTGTCCAGACCAACAGAAAATCCTGCTGGAAGCCAGGCGAGTTCTGTTCCTCTTTGGCCTCATCTTATAGCTTCCATTCTGATTCCCAAGGCAGGGTGACCACCATTATGAGAATCTCTGGGGTGCTGAGCGTGAGGCTCGTGGGCCCTTCCAGGTGGAAGGAGATCTGGGCTTCCAGTTTGCTCAGGAGATCTTGATCTAGGAGGGGAATGGGGCAGTCCAGTGTGTATAGGAATTCGTGTCTTATCTGGGGCCCCCCCATCTGGCATATTCGGGATTGGCAGAAGGGTCGAGCTACTCGAGCTCCAGTGGCTCCCACAATAGTGGTTTCCCACTTTGTAAGTGAAGCCACCAGGGTTGTTACCACGGAGTGTTCTGCCCCAGTGTCCACCATGAATGTTATTGGTCGGCCCCCCACTTCCATTATGATCGTGGGCTCCCAGGGGCCAAGAGGCAGGGAACCCAGTCAGTCCTATTCCGAGTCAATCCCAGTGAGACTGATGAGGTCCTGGGTCTCTGGCTCCTGCTGGAAGCCCCTTGCCAGGTTCCTGTTTGGTGGTGGGTGGTTTCTTTTGTTGGGGTATTTATGCTTCCAGTGACCAAACTCCTTACAATAGGTGCACTGGTCAGGCTTCAGGGTCCCTCGTCTCCTGGGTCCTCCTTCCCGTGGTGGGCCAGGTTTCTTGGCTGGATCAGGTCTTCTGAGGGCAGTGGCCAGGAGAGCGGCTTTCTGCTCCATTCTCTTGTCATTCTCCCTCTGGGCAGTCTGATCTCGATTAACATAGACCTTCTGGGCCACTTCCATCAGCTGCGTAGTGTTCATTCCTGCAAACCCATCAAGTTTCTGTAGTTCCCATTGGATGTCAGTATAGGACTGCGCAACAAATGCAGCATTCACCATCTACTGATTTTCGGCCGTCTCTGGGTCGAAGGGTGTGCAGACTTGGTAGGCCGCAAAAGGCGCTCATAGAATTCGCTAGGTGATTCCTCCAGCTTCCGGGTGATCAGAGAGACTTTGTTCATGCTGGTTGGTTTTCTGGCTCCCTCCCAGACCCTGTGGAGAAGAGCTTCCCGATACCTTCCAAGTGCCTCTTGTCCACTCTGGGAGTTGAAATCCCAATCTGGGCTGGTCTCGGGTGCCGCTCTCTGTGCCCACTGCTCCACGTCCAAGGTCCCTGCTGGAGCCTGGTCCTGGAGCCGCCTCCGGGTCCCTGCTATAATCTGGCATCATTCTTCCATGTTAAAAAGGGTCACAAGGAGCTGGTGGCAGTCTTCCCAAGTGGGATGGTGGGTCTGAAAAATGGATTCCAGGAGGTCAACGAGGGCCTGAGATTTTTCAGAGTATGGTGGGGTGTGGTGCTTCCAGTTCAGAAGGTCAGTGGTGGAGAAGGGCTGGTAGTACAGGACTGGCTGACCTGGATGAACGGACCCATGGTCCGTAACCTGCATCGGACCTCGCACCTCAGGCAGGGGCATCTGAATGGCTGAAGTTCGGGCTTGAGCTGACCGTAGTGGGCGATTGATGGGAGCGTTGGCACCTGGTTGGTCCGGAACTGGTGGCGGGGAGACTGACGGTGGCAGGGTGTCTGGTGGATTTGAGGGTACTTCAGGAGGTGTCACGGTAGGGTTGTAGGTAATGGTGGATCCTCTTCAGGAGCTTCCTGATAGATGGGTTTGGACAGTTTGGGGTCTCTGGTAATTTGGGCCACAAAAATCCTGCTCTGTCCCTTATTGGCACAGAACCGGACCCAAGGGGGCATGGTCTGAGCAATCTCTAGCCATGAATCTACGTAAGGGAATTGGTTGGGGTGGCTGGGAGTCCTGTCACCGGCCAGTTGACCCCAAATGTGGGCCATTCGTGTTCACAGAGGGCCCTAAGTCTACTGGGACTCAGTGTGATGCCACAATCTCCCATGAAACCCTTGTTAAAGTTCTTTAACATGCATTTAACAACTGTAGGCTTAGATTCTACACTACCCATCCTAAACCCTTGAACTGTGTCGCAGCTTTATAGACAAAGTGGGGGTTTCTCTCAGGTGTCCGACTGGCTGCATCCCTCGAGGGAACTTAGGCACATCTTAGGGAAGGTGTGCCCATATAAATCCCAGGCCTGGTCCATCCCTTTAGGGGAGTGAATCACTGTTATGCCATATGATGTTGCCACAGAATCACAGGTGAGGACCCACTCAAGTTCCTGTAGCCGTGGAACCACAGTCACTCTTCACTCACTCTTCACTCACTCATTCAGACAGGCAGAGGTTACACATTCCCACCCTGGGAATTCCCTGCACGTAGGAGGTGATCAAACTCCTCTTCTGTCATCTGACAGGCCTGACTCAGGCGGGGCCTGGGACCTTACCTGATCCAATGCCTCCAGACCTGATTTGACTTGTCTGTCCCTCTGGCATGTCCCAGGGAGTTTGGGATCCTGCAGCCAGCGAGAGCTCCCGAGGAGTGAAGATATTCCGCAAAATGGTGGTTGGCTCTTGTTTGCTTCTGTCACCAAGGTCCCTCTGGTCACTTGGCCTGTCCCCGAACTTGTGGCTTCAAGGGGCCAGTGTGGTCAGTTTTCCCGGTCAGGGAAGCAAAATGTTACAGCAAGTGTTACAGCAAGTGGTCCCAAGGACAAACTGAGCGGCACACGGAGAGTCGGAGAATAAAAGTTTATTTGCCAGCGGGCTTAGAGGGGCCTCACCACCAAATTCTGAGCACCGTCTACCTGATTTTTCCCACTTTTATTAAGTTGCGTGGTGTGGGAAGTAAGGTGTCAGGTGGTTAATGCCAGCCAGGTAATAGGTTAGTTGATGTGTCAGATAATAGATTTAGTGTTATGCTGATGTTCCAGGTAATAGATTAGTTGATAGGCCAGGTAATAGGTTAGTATTATGCTGATGTGGGTCTTCCATGAGGGGTGAGGGTCTCAGGTGGCTGATGTGCCAAGTAACAGATGGGGGTTTCCCTTATCAACACAAGGCAGATTCAGTGCATCACACCAATCACCAAACAACCCACAGCACATTAGATCTCCTTTTCTATAATTATTCAGGGTTGGAGCAGGAAGAGACTTTGTTTTTTTACATTTTGAGGGAACTAACATCCAGAGAAGGGAAGTGATATGTTCAGAGGTTCATGGCTAGTTAGCAGTACACCCAGAACTGTTGCAAACACCACAGAGATATCCTGACCCTCTGTTTAGTGCTAATTTCCCCATTGTGTATCCATAAGTCTCTTTGGTTGGCACACTTTTATCTGCTCTATGTATCTGAGACTCTGGGTTTCTGTATTAAGGAGCTGATTTCTGCCTTTGTGGAAAGCTTGCCTTGACCTTCTCTCCTTTCAAAGCCTTCTGGCAATTTCCTTGCTTCCAGCTACATGCAATGACTTCTTTAAACACCTTTCTGGCTTTCCAATCAACCTCTAGTTATGGTCTTATTTGTAATCCCTCTTCAATCTGCCTAATTCCCAAATCACTGCTTTTCTTAAACTTTGACCTGGGAATAGTGAGGAGGG
>NW_012147634.1:3732092-3740350 GCF_000956105.1 Propithecus coquereli | reverse complement strand
GCTAGGATTAAAGGCGTGAGCCACCACGCCGGGCCAAGGCAATTTTATTGGTGTAATCAGTATGCCTCCTGGTAGGGAAACTGGTTCTGTCCTGTCTCTCTTTGACCTAGGGACCTGTGGCCTTGGGGCCACACGTGACCTTCTGGATCCTTGAGTGCAGCCCTTTAACCGAATCCAAATTTTACAGAACAAATTCTTTTAATAAAGGGATTTGTTCTGTGAAGTTTGTATTCGGTCAAGGGAGCTGTACTTGGGGATCTGGAGGCCACATGTGGCCTTGAGGGCACAGGTTCCCTATCCCTGGAAGGATTTGGAAAATCATTGTGTCTTGAGGCTTAAATTTTGTTCTTCCCCACAGTTTACAGCTGAGCCCTGCATATTGAGAGTTGTCAGGTGCTGGCTGTGAAGTGGAAGATTGGAAAGTTCCACTAAAGTGGAATTCTTAGAAATTCCACTTCCGGGCTTTTTCCCTTGCAATCCTTACCTGGTCCCCCTCCTTACCTGCAACCTTGCCCTCATAAATCACCAGTAGCAATTAGCCTACCAGGCTGTAAAGTAGCTTAGGACTCTGCCTCACTAAAGTTAACCCTGTTGTAACCGTGCCCCTCCTCCTTAAGCAGAGTGTATAAAAGAATATAATGCTCTTTGTCTGGTGCTTAGAATTTGGGGAGAGCAAATTCCCCTCTGAGCCTTGCTGGTTGGCATACAAAACCTGTATTGCCAAAATCTCCGTGTGTGTCTCTTGGTCTATTCTTGGTCAGCCCTGCTGTAACATTTTGGTTCCCTGATTAGGAAACCCAATTGCACTGGTTTTGGGGGGCCACTGGCTCGGGATGGACATCGGCCAACCGACCCTGACGACCGGCGGGGAATCCAGGCGCCTAGACCCCGGTTTGGGGACAACTTCTCCATTCGGAAGGGCTCCACCGACCGATGCTCTCCGGACCCGCCCGGACACCAGTGAGGTGTAGGCAACCAGGAAAACCAGGAGCGGCCGTCCGAACCACAATAAGGTCCCAGGACCCAGTCCAGAGGTAGCCAGGCCTGTCTCAAGTGGGAAGAGGAGCTTGATCACCTCCTAAGAAAGGTTAAGGTTCCCCAAAGGGGGGAGGGAATGTAATAACCTCTGTGTGTGTGAGCATGAGTGCTACGGCTCCACGACCAAAAGCTACGGAGTCTGATTTGGTCCTAACCTGTGGTTCTGTGGCAGCGTTGTATGACATAATGATGACTCACCCTCCAAAAGGAGAGTGACCAGGCTCGGGGTTTATATGGGTGCACCTTTGCCAAGACATGCCTAAATCCCCGCGAGGGGAGCAGTCAGGCAGACATCTGACAGTAAAACTCCTCCCTGTGTGACACCGACCAGAAGGACACAATGGGAGGGAAGGAATCCAAGCCAACTGTCCTTAGGTGTATGATCAAAAACTTTAGGAAGGGATTTTCAGGTGACTATGGAATTAAAATGTCACCAAATCGCCTCCAGATGCTCTGCAAAGAAGAGTGGCTTTCCTTTGGAGTTGGGTGGCCCGAGTCGGGTACCCTCGACACTTCTATTATCTAGGCAGTCTGGGAAACAAGTTACAGGCACCCCTGGACACCCAGATCATTCCCCTACATTGATTCCTGGCTAGGAATTGCCCAAACTTTGCCCCCTTGGGTCTGGTTCTGTGTAGAGAAGGGTCAGAGTAAGGTCCTCTTTGCTCAGAAGCCAAGAAAGTCTCCTGACTCCAACTCCAAGCCCATCCACCAAGGGCCGCCGGAAGATGAACTCCCCCTGCTGCCTCCAAACAATCCCAGTGACCCAACTCCTGGACTCACCCTGTCGGCACCAGACACTCCACCACCCTCTGACCTGCCGCCCCCTTTGCCTGATGACCCGGCCAAGGAGACTCCCATAGCTCACCTTCTCCGTTCAGCCCAGAATCCAGCTTTAACCCTACAATTGCCAGTCCACGGGGTCCGAAATCAACTCCGGGTTGCCGATGATAGGACTGTCCAGCAGGGGCCGCCAGTACTCTATTATCAACCCTTTTCAACTATAGATCTTTTAAATTGGAAACAGCATACCTCTTCTTACTGAGAAAAGCCACAAGCCAGGATAGACCTCCTGGAGAGTATCTGTCAGACCCATCAATCCACTTGGAAGGACTGTTGGCAGCTTCTTCTAACCCTCTTCAACACCAAGGAGCAGCGCCAGATAACTGCAGGGGCCCAGAAATGGGTTCAAGACAACGCACCAGCAGGTGTCCTTGATCCAGAGATGTGGGCACAGAGAGCAATCCCAGATGTTGCACCTACATGGGACTTCAACACTCCTGAGGGACGAGATGCACTCATCAGGTACAGGGAGGCTCTTCTGCATAGGGTCCGAGAACGGGCAAAGAAACCCACCAACATGAAAAAGTGGCCCTGGTTACCCAGAAAGCCGATGAAACCCCCAGTGACTTCTACGAATGCCTCTGCGAGGCCTACAGGATCTACACTCCCTTTGATTCAGAGGCCCCAGAAAATCAGCGGATGATAAATGCAGCCTTTGTGACCCAGGAGAGTCCAGACATACAGCAAAAGCTGGAAAAGCTAGAAGGTTTTGCAGGGATGAACATCACTCAGCTGATGGAGGTGGCCCAAAAGGTTTACAGGAACCGAGATCATGTGGCCCAGAGGGAAAATGAGAAAAAGATGAAACATAAGGCCACGCTCCTTGCAGTGGCACTCGGGGCTCCTGTGTCTACCCCAGAGCTCGGTACAGAACCTGAGAGGGGGCCCCGCAGGAAGGGGACACTAAGACGGGACAAG
Organism: Propithecus coquereli; assembly: GCF_000956105.1. NCBI lineage: Eukaryota > Metazoa > Chordata > Mammalia > Primates > Indriidae > Propithecus > Propithecus coquereli. Next base: position 3,737,551 of record NW_012147634.1, on the reverse strand, counting down.
TGTGCATACTGAAAAGAGACAGGGCATTGGAAAAATGAGTGCTCACACCAAAGGACTGGCCCCCCCTCAAGACCAGGCCCTCCTCGGGGATTCCAGATGGAACTGGAAGCCCAGGACCTAATTGGCCTTGCAGGCATAAACTCTGAATAGGACCGACCTGGCTCCCTCAACCTTGGCCCCTGGGAGCCCATGGTCACCATGGATGTGGGGGGGCAACCTATAACTTTCATGGTGGACACTGGGGCTGAACGTTCAGTGGTGACCACCCAAGTCGCCCCCCTTACAGAGCCACAAGCAACTATAGTTGGGGCTACCAGAGACCAGGTAGTGAGACCTTTCTGCCAGTGCTACTCCTGCCAGCTTGGAGGCCACCAAGTGACACATGAATTCCTCTACCTACCAGACTGTCCAATCCCCCTGATGGAGTGGGACCTCTTACATAAATTGGGGGCTCAAGTAACTTTCCGCCCCCAGGGTATGGCTGACCTCTCATTGTCAGCCCTGAAGTCCATGATAATGTAGTCTCAGTTCCCAGAGAAATGGAATTGCAGATTTATTCCAACCCTTGGGCCAGATGGACAGGGACATGCTGTTGGGTTGCAAAGGGCCACCTGCCGGGGCCTCGAAACCCACACAACTTTGGGTACATAATGGGACTGGGAGAGGAGAATCCCTTCGAAATTAAGGCAGAATTCCCAACAGTGTGGGCAGAAGACAATCCCCCTGGGCTGGCACACCAGCAAGCTCCAATAATAGTAGAATTAAAACCAGGAGCCCAGCCCATAAGGAAGAGGCAATATCTCCTCCCAAGAGAGGCCCTAGAGGGAATTCAAACCCACCTAAACAAACTCCTTCAGGAAGGCATTCTGAAGGAATTCCAGTCAGTCTGGAACACCCCCTGCTCCCAGTGAAGAAGCCTGATGGGACCTACCGACACGTCCAGGACCTTCGGGTAGTAAATGAGGCTGCAATCACCCTCCACCAGTAGTGCCAAATCCCTACACCCTCCTGGAGCTCATCCCCAAAGATGCCAAATGGTTCACCTAAACAGGTGAACCTGAAAGACGCCTTCTTTTGTGTCCATGTGGCACCGGCAAGTCAGCCTCTTTTCGCCTTCGAGTGGGAAGATCCCGGCACTGGAAGGAGGAGGCAGCTCACGTGGACAAGATTACCCCAAGGTTTCAAAAATTCCCCAACTATCTTTGGGGAAGTGCTGGCTGCAGATCTGGACTCGTACCCACGCGAAGAGCTCAACTGCACTCTTCTGCAATACGTAGATGACCTCCTCCTAGCATGCTGGACTAAGGATGAATGCTTGCAGGCCACACGAGCTTTACTTCAGCTGCTGACAGAGAGGGGATATAAGTTTTCATGGAAGAAAACACAAATTTGCTGCCAAGTTATCAAGTATTTGGGATTTACAGTCACTGAAGGACATAGGGAACTTGGACATGAGAGAAAACATGCAATCTGCTCAATCCAGAGGCCCACCACTTGACGGCAACTGCAGGAATTCTTGGGAGCAATCGGGTTCTGTCACATCTGGGTGTGAGGGTTTGCACTAATGGCCAAACCACTCTATGAGGCTCTGCGAGGACCCGAGACACAAGATTTAGAGTGGGGAGAGGGGCAGGAGGAAGCTTTCTGAGAGTTATGAGACCAGCTACATCGAGCCCTGGCCCTGGGACTGCCAGACCATACTAAAGACTTTAACCTGTTTGTCAATGAAAGAGACCATGTGGCCATGGGGGTTTTGACTCAGCCTGTTGGGCCATGGCAGAGGCCGGTAGCCTACCTGTCTAAGCAGCTAGATACGGTAGCGTCCGGATGGCCCTCCTGTCTTAGGGCTGTAGCCACCACTGTTCTCTTAATCAAGGAAGCAGACAAGTTCACCCTGGGCCGGCATATCCGAGTTCATATCCCACACACTGTAATACAGCTTATCGACAATCTAGGGCTCTCTAGCAGCTGGCTGGTCCAATAGCAAGGGCTACTGTGTGACAATCCACAAATAACCCTGGAAGCCGTATGGACTCTAAATCCTGTGACCCTCTTGCCCATCGACCCTGGACTCCTGGACCATGATTGCCTTGAGGTAACAGAGGAAGTTTATGCTAGCTGACCCAGTCTGAGAGACACTCTCCTACCCAACCCGGAATTAGAGCTGTTCACAGATGGCAGCAGCTATGTCCAAGATGGACAACGAAAGGCGGAGTATGCTGTAACAACGAGAGACAAAGTTGTTTTAGCTGAACCTTTGCCAGCAGGATGGTCTGCTCAGAGGGCAGAATTATGGGTCTTGGTACAAGCACTCAAATATGCAGAGGGAAAAAGAACCAACATATACACAGACTCAAAATATGCCTGGAGTACTTTACAAGTACATGAAGCCCTTTACCAAGAAAGAGGGCTGCTAACAGCAGGAGGTAAGGAAATAAAGAATAAGGAAGAAATTCTCCAACTGTTAGAAGCTGTGTGGAAACCAAAAGAAATAGCTGTAATACACTGCCTAGGCCACCAGAAGGGAACAGATTCAGTCACCCTTGACAACCATTTAGCTGATCAGACAGCAAAAGCTGTAGCAGGACAGAAAAACCTCAAACAAGGCACACCGAAAGCCAGTAAAATCCTCCTAGCACCAGAGTGGCCTGAACAACCTAAATACAGCCCAGAGGAAGAGGCCTGAGCAGAAAGAGAAAAAGCCCAAAGGACCAAGACATGGTGATGGCGCCTACTGGACAGTCGGATTTTCATACCTGAAAAGCTGGCCTACTCAGTCACCTCCAGATATCATTTACACTCACACATGGGAAAGACTGCCCTAACCACCTTACTTAACCACCACTATTACATCCCCAGACTCCCTTCTCTAGCTGCGACCATTTGCGCTCGTTGCCAGACGTGTGCCAGGAATAACGCAGTCGCATGGCCCAGGCCTGCTCCAGGTATTCAACATACAGGAACATCTCCCTTTGAAGATGTGGAGGTCGATTTCACAGAGGTAAAACAATGTAAGGGAATGAAATACCTGTTAGTAATGATATGCACCTTCTCAGGATGGACAGAGGCTATTTCTGCCCGAACTGAAATGGCTAAAAAGATATTAAAAATTCTTCTAAGGGAGATAATCCTCCGTTATGGGCTGCCACTCTCAATCGGCAGCGACAACGGACCAAGCTTCACGGCAGAAATCACACAGACTTTAGCTAAAGCATTGTGGGTCAAGTGGAAACTTCATACTGCATACAGACCACAGAGCTCAGGGAAAGTAGAGCGCACGAATCAGACCCTTAAGAACACCCTTGCAAAGCTATGTCAAGAGACAGGCTTACCTTGGGTAGATTTACTTAGTCTAGCATTGCTTAATGTCAGATGTACTCCAGGGCTGACAGGATATTCACCCTTTGAAATCCTATACGGAAGGGCCCCTCCCATAATCAAGCAGCTTAAGGGAGACATCACCCAGATAGGGGAAAAGACCCTACACACTCAGCTTATTTCCCTATCCGAATCCCTGAGTCAGATTCATCACAATGTTCTAGAAAAGATCCCTATAGCAATGGGACACCCAGTCCACTCACACCAGCCTGGAGACTCAGTCGGCGTTAAAGACTGGAAGAAAACACCACTAGAGCCCACCTGGCCAGGCTCTCACACAGTAGTCTTAATCACACCCACTGCTGTTAAATTTGCAGTAATGGCACCCTGGATTCATCACATGAGAATGAAGAAGGCCACACCTGAGGGGAACTGGGACATCTGGACAGCGCAACATGACACAGAGGACCCACTGAGAATCCACCTCCGGCATAGCGGCGGCCCAGCAACCGCGCCAGAGGACACCCAAGCCAAATGACCGAGCCAGCCTATTACATCGCCATCAGCCTGTTTGGACTATTGACCTTACTACTGGGCATTGGACTTTACTCAGTGGCCCCAGAGGACTTGGGGCCAGGGGAAAGACTGTTATTAGTCATCTTATATTGGACTGTGGTGGGGTTCCTTTCCTGGTTACAATGTTGTTCCCCATTCTAATTCTTGTCTGTCTCCCACTTACAGTCATCAATAGCCCTTTCCCTTGCCCTCCAGGATGTATCTGGGAAGTCTGGAAATGTGATGAGTCAGATGATGATTTTTACCCATGTTACAGGGCCAAAGAGTTTCGGGCTTATACCAGTCTTAAGGGAGATTGTTACACAGACCCACACGTCTGCACTCGGGGGGTGGGTAGAAGATATTAGACAGGTATTACAACAAGAGATGAGTGCAGACCAGACAAAGATAACAGACCAGAAAAGGGTGTCAGGGTCTGCTGGACATATGTTCCTGGGCTCCTTGGTGGAACCCGAAACATTGAAAGTACAGAGCATATGTCAAAGCCAGCTTCAAGGCCCCAGGATACCGCTTCACAAGTTCCAGATCTCCCGAGTATAGTGAGGCCAATTTCGGGGCCCCTGGATACTACTTCTCAGATAGCCAAGTTTCTCAACACCACCCTTAACGCTTTGCCCAATCACACCCAATGTTGGATTTGTCTGCCCCCTAAAGACGTATATACCTTGGAGTCCCTGTCCCCTTGGGTTGGAACGATCCTGTCGGTTCCACTATTAACCCCAGCAAGACACACCTAGTTGGACCAGTGGCATATAATGTCCATCTGGCTAAGACACCTAAAATCACTTGTCTCATCAACCTAAAAGAAAATAAACCTGTAGGGACTCTGCCAGTCAGTCTAGGCAGTAACAAACAAACTCTCAACTCCAGTATGCACTGTCCGAGAGAGGACATGTTTTTCCTTTGTGGTAGCACTGCTTACCTTTGCCTCCCAGTCAACTGGACTGGGGTCAGCACCCAGATTTTCCTAACCCCAGACATCACTATATACACCACTCCTCAAATGGAGAAGCTTTTAAGCCCCCACCCAGTTGTCTGGGAAAAGTGGGCGGCTCCTTTTCTCATACCACTTCTCATGGGAGAAGGCATCATAGCTGGGGTAGGGGCTGGACTTGGTGGATTAGGGACTTCGCTACATGTCTACCACATGCTATCTCAAGAACTAAATGAAGACATACAACAGGTAGCAGATTCTCTAATAACCCTCCAAAACCAACTAGACTCTTTGGCAGCAGTTACCCTTCAGAACAGGTGAGCCCTAGACCTCCTCACTGCAGAAAAGGGAGGGACCTGTATATTCCTAGGAGAAGAATATTGCTACTATGTAAAGCAGTCTGGAATAGTGACAGCTAAGGTAAAAGAATTAAAAGAAAGAGTTCAGAGTAGAAATAGGGAACTAGAACAAACTTGGGGGCTCAATCTGGGACAATGGAGTTCATGGCTACTGCCCCTGGCAGGACCTTTAATAACTATTTTTCTCCTTGTCACTGTAGGCCCATGCCTACTAAGCACAATTATAAAATTCATAGAAACAACTGTAACCTGAAAAACAAGAGCCCATATAA
>NW_012147634.1:3727135-3729682 GCF_000956105.1 Propithecus coquereli | reverse complement strand
AAACTCTTTAGAAGATTAAAATCACCTTAAAGGAAAAAATTGTGCCTCCACCTCTCAGATTTCTGCCTAACGACAAGATCTATGGCTGTCTGTGTGCTCTTGCTCAGAGCGAGTGCTGTCTCGCAAATTCCTGTCACCTGGCCCTGGCTTGGTACTTCTTGGTGTCTTGTCCCAATAATTTGCTCCCCTGCCACTTACAACCCTCTGGTAAAAGACCAGGTCATTGCCCAAGAAGCAAATTGTCTGATTAAGAGAGAAGTTGATGGGAAGGCAGAGAGGAAAACTGAACTCTAACGCCACTGTCAATTTACATAAATATTCATGTAAAATTTGCTATACACACATTTATACAAAGTTAATTACCAGCTGCACAAGGTTTGCTCTTTCTTTTTGCATTCTGTAATTTGTCTGATTATCTGTCAAACTAGGAGGAGATAAAGTGGACAGTAGCAACATTTCCATTTGAAAAAGGTTTTCTGTGGAGCTTGTATAAGGAGGTGAATTTGAATGGTAGGGTGTTACTTACATTGACTTACTAGGAGGAAACGAATTTAAATGTGCAGCAACTTGGCATATATATTGGGGAGAACAAAGGTAAGAGATTGAGGGATTTGGGTTATTCTTGAAGACAAAAGTGGGGAGCCTGAAGATAAATTTGAACTCCCAGGAGAGGATCCTAGGGAAGCTAAAGTGAGGTGTGAGAAACATAATTTGAACTACAGTAGGTCCACAGTGAAGTGAAAAATAGATTTGGCTGGGAAAATTGAATAGCCATATGCAGAAGAACAAAACTCGATCCCTATCTCTCATCATATATAAAAATTAACTACAAATGGATTAAAGATTAAATATAAGACCTGAAACCATTAAAAATACTAGAAAAAAACTTAGGTAAAACTTTTCTGGACATTGGCCTAAGCAAAGAATTTATGAATAAGGCCCCAATAGCAAATACAACAAAACCCAAAATAAACAAATGGGACTTAATTAAACAAAAGCTTCTGCACGCAAAAGAAATAATCAACAGAGAAAATAGGTTGTGTAGGTTTACAAAATGGGAAAAAATATTAATATTTGCAAACTATGCTAATCTGACAAAGGACTAATATTCAGAATCTATAAGGAACCCAAATAAATCAGCAAGAAAAAAAAAAAACAACCACAAGCAACATGAACAGACATTTTTCAAAAGAAGATAAACAAATGGCCAACAAATGTATTAAAATATGCTCAACATCACTAACCATTAGAGAAATGCAAATTAAAACCACAATGAGATATCACCTTATCCCTGTCAGGATGGCAATTATTAAAAAGTCGAAAACTAATAGATATTGGCGCAGATTCTTATACACTATTAGTGGAAATGTAAATTTTCCTTTATGGAAAGCAGTATGGAGATTTCTCAAAGAAGTAAAAGTAGATCTACCATTTGATCCAGCAATCTCACTACTGGGTATCCACCCAAAGGAAAAGAAGGCATTGCATCAAAAAGACAACTGTACTTGTATGTTTGTCACAGCACTATTCACAATAGCAAAGATACAGGAATCAAGCTAAGTGTCCATCAACTGCTGAGTGGATAAAGAAAATGTGTATATATATATGATGGAGTACTACTCAGCCATAAAAAAGAATAAAATAATGTCTTTTATAGCAACTTGGATGGAACAGGAAGTCATTATCCTAAGTAAAATAACTCAGGAATAAAAAGTCAAATACAGCATGTTCTTCCTTACAAGTGGGAGCTAAATTATGGGTATGCATGGACATACAGAGTGGAATAATAGACAGTGAAGACTCCAAAGGTGAGAGGGTGGGAGGTGAGTGAGGGATGAAAAATTACCTATTGGGTACAATGTACTCTGGGTGATGGGTACACTGAAAGCCCAGCCATCATCACTACATAATATATCCATGTGGCAAAACTGCACTTGTACTCCCTAAATATACTGACACTAAGAAAAAAGGAAAAATGGAGATAATTCCAGCATAGCTAGATTAGGGAAAATTTATTTGCTTATTTGTTATATATTGTGACAAGCCAGTTGCCAGTGGGATAAATACTAAAAAGGAGATATCCTGCCTGGTAAATCATGGGGTGATCGTGCTAATAATCTAACTTTTCCTGGAATAAATACCTATTTCTTTTTAGACTTGTAAAGTTGGTTTATTGAATAGTGTGAAGTAGATGTGCATGTGTTACTAGAGTAGTTTTACTTTTTTCCCCTTATTTCTGCCTTGATATATACTCCTTCTGGTCGCACTTTTCTGACTCTTTATAACATCTTGGTCAGATTCACAGCATTCTGATTGCTTTTAGTGTTTGAAAAATCTAGTATGCGCCAATTTTATCCACATAAAAACTTTAATTTTATCCTACGTGACACTCTTCCACGGCCCAAGCTTCCTGCACCGGAGGCTGCAATGTGGTCAGTCCTCTGAAGCAATCTTTTCTTCTTCTTCTTGGTTCTAGCTTCTTTTATGTGTGGGAGCCAGGGAGGAAGGATGAGTTGGTCAATGGGGCCAAAAATCTTTTCACTTAAC
>NW_012147634.1:3724834-3727085 GCF_000956105.1 Propithecus coquereli | reverse complement strand
ATTTATAGGGGCAACAAAAGGGGGGAATAAAGTGGAAGATTGGAAAATTCCACTAAAGTGGAATTCTTAGAAAGTCCACTACCTGGCTTTTTCCCTTACAATCCTTACCTGGGCCCCTCCTCACCTGCGACCTTGCCCGCATAAATCACCTATAGCAATTAGCATACCAGGCTATAAAGTAGCTTAGGGCTCTGCCTCACTAAAGTTAACCCTGTTGTAACCATGCCCTTCCTCCTCTCCTCCCCTGAGAACTTTCCTCTCATAAATCGCCTGTAGCAATTAGTGTACCAGGCTGTAAAGCACCTTAGGACTTTGCCTCACTAAAGTTAACCCTGTTGTAACCGTGCCCCTCCTCCTTAAGCAGAGTATATAAAAGAATGCAATGTTCTTTGTCTGGTGCTCAGAATTTGGGGAGAGCAAATTCCTCTCTGAGCCTTGCCAGTCGGCATATAAAACCTGTATTGCCAAAATCTCTGTGTGTGTCTCTCGGTCTATTCTTGGTCAGCCCTGCTGTAACAGCTGAGCCATTAATACAGTGGACACTGTGATTCCTGTCTGGCCATCACTTCTTTGTAGGACTTCCCCATTAATTAGAACTTTTTGTGGGGAGAGGAGTGAGCTTTAGAGTCCCAAAGGTCAAACCTCTGCTATGTTGGGGTCCTTGCTCCTGGTTTACCTGGATTGTCAGAGGGCGAACTGCCTGTCTCCTAGACAATTTTTGGTTTGTCTTTAGCTCTAGTTTCTCTGTTCAATTCACACTACAGTGAATTGAAATACCTACCATTTTAAAGAATTGACTTAATAGGGGAAAGAAATGATATTTACTTAATACTTTTATATATTCATTACCATGCTAGCTATTGTGTTCTTATTATCTAGTTCGTTACCCATAACAACATAGTGATTGGGATATTAATATACCCATTTTACAGATGACAAAACTTAGGCACAGAGAGGGAAACTCACAAAAGCTCATTGAGGGCCACTCAAGACTATTCCCATTTGTTCAGTACCTATTGTGTTTCAAGCATGGACCTAAGTGTTTTACAGAGTATTTTATTTATTATTCACCAAGTCTTGCCAGGGAGCTACTGTTATAGTCTCTGTGAAATTGACAACCTGTCAAGGAACACATATCAAAGGAGGGATGGAGACAGAACTGGAATCCATATCTTTCTGACTCTAAAATTGAAAGTTCTTCCTAATATTTCATGCTGTTTTCTCTTTACAAGTACTCATTTTTCAACTAGGTTTTTGAACCGCTTGGTGGACAATTTTACTGTTTCAGACCTGCACAAAATTGACAGTAGTGGTTAGAGTTCAGTATTCCTCTCTGCTTCCATCAGCTTCTTTCTCATTTCTGGGAATGGTGATAGAGAATTTAGAATATTTATAGGTCTGTCAACGGGAAAAAGGACCAAACTCTGTAAAATAATTTTAAAGAGATTTACTCTGAGACAAATTTGAGGACCATGACCCGGAGCCATGGCCAAGAGGCAAGTGGCCTCAGTGTGGCTGGGTCACAGTTTGGTTTTATACATTTCAGGGAGACGGGGTTTCAGGTAAAGTCATAAATCAACACGTGGGAGGCATTCCTCAGTTTGGCTCAAAAAGATGGGCCGTCTTGAAGCAGAGTCAGGGGGCTTACAGGTTATAGGTGGGTTTAAAGATTCTTTGGCTTGTAATTGGCTAAAGACATGAAGCTTTGTCTAAAGGCTTGGAATGTTTCAACATAAGGAGCTATTTATCAGAGATAAGCAAAGGGACATAGATTTGTTGTGTAAATTGAGGACCTGCAGGTTTGTCTTGCATAGCCTTAGGCCTGTTAATGTATTACAAAGGATGTCCCCAAGAAGGGAGGGGGGCATGATGAGGCATGTCTGACCTCCTTCCTCCAGGCAATTTAGTTTTAGGATATTCCTTTGGCCATGAGGGGGTCCATTTAGTCAGCCGTTGAGGGGATGAGCCTTAAAATTTTATTTTAGGCCTGGTGCGGTGGCTCACATCTGTAATCCTAGCTCTCTGGGAGGCCGAGACAGGCAGATTCTTTGAGCTCAGGAGTTTGAAGGAGCGTGAGCAAGAGCAAGACCCCGTCTCTACTAAAATTAGAAAGAAATTAATTGGACAACTAAAAATATATAGAAAAAATTAGCCCGGCATGGTGGCGCATGCCTGTAGTCCCAGCTACTCGGGAGGCTGAGGCAGGAGGATCGCTTGAGCCCAGGAGTTTGAGGTTGCTGTGAGCTAGGCT
>NW_012147634.1:3719225-3721619 GCF_000956105.1 Propithecus coquereli | reverse complement strand
TGGTATGACTGGCTCTAGCATACCAGTTGTGGCAGATATCCAAAGGTTGCTATCTCATGGAAAGAGAGGGTAGGATTTTCCTGGAGTCACAACAGAGGCCCTCCCCACTGCCCCATCTCTTGATACGGGAAAAGTGGTTTTGCTGACTTCTGTACCCTCTTATTTTGCGTACCTTGTGATACACCCCTCAGCCTGCTATGGCTCTGCAGGATGGCATTCTGGAAGAATGGCTAAAGCTTATCTTTTGAAGTGTCCACTTGTACCATGCTACACCAAATTGTGAGAAGACAGGCTGCTCCACACATGCCTCTCTCGTTGTCCCGTGCTGCTCTTAATTCATTTCCCCTAACCAGATAGAAATAGGGCAAGCCCATTGCAATGGCAAATGTTTAACTAAGGAATGAATGATGGTCATCCGTTTCTGTAGGTACCCCCAGATCTTTTGGAACCCTCTCAGTTGGATGGTGAGTTAGAAGGAAACAAAGTGGTTTCTAACCAATGGGTAGACGAAGGGAAAATCCATAAAATTCTGCTTTTTGGCCAAAAACTTCCTTCTTCTGCCTATTACTTATCAAATGTCTAATCTTCTGTATATAAAGGCTGAAGTTGTAAGGAGTGATGATAGTAGAGCTGGTTCTTCTAACCCCTAACAAGATCTCTAAGGCGGGTGGCCATGCTTGGGCCCTTAGCTACAACTATGACACAATATAGTCTCACCAAACTTCATGTTGTCATTATATGATTATTCATTTACTTAGAGATCTAAAGCCTAGCCATATATTTAGAAATGATTAAATTGTAACAGGAAAATTTTGTTTGAGCAAATTCACGAGAATTATTTTCTGGAGTGAGAAGAATGGGGCTAATGAGATTTGCATTAACTCACACACGTCGGAAACTTCTATGAGCCTTATAGACATTTGCCACACCTCACAAGTAGCGCCAGGCTAGCATACAAACCAGACACCAAAACCCAAAACCAAAACAAAGTCCTCCATAATAGAGCCTTTATTAATGAATCAGCAGGGCCAACCATAATGTTTTCTTAAATTAGTTTTCACAACTGCTGTGAAACCTTTATAAAATGTAGAAACATGCCTGTCATTGATTCCCCAGTTATATGCTGCCTTTAAGGATGTGCATCACCAACAGTCTCCATGACACACATTTCTATACACTACATAGCCCTTCTCAGTGATGGCTGTTGAGAACAAGGGTGGAAATCTGACCAAAGCCTTAAAAAGGAATGGAATCCTGATACATGCTACAACATACATGGATTGTTATCTCTAACATGATAAGACATGAATAAAACTTGAGGACATTACGCTAAGTGAAATAAGATGGTCACAAAAAGATAAATGTTGTATACATTTCAAGGAATTTGAAAACTGGACACTGAGAGATTGTTAGGTAATTCTAGGTATAGAATTAGAACCAGGGAATCCATTTTTTGCTGTAAGTAAAGTGAAGCAGACCAGTCTGCAGAGTAAGTACAATTTATTTTTTGTAAAGCTTTCCTTTCCATGCACCCCATTAAAAACTGCTTTTGTAGTTGGAGGATATTTCTAAGGAAACATAAGAAATTTATCACAGTGATTGCCTCTGCTGAGGAAAACTAGGAGACTAGGGTTTATGTGTGGGAGTAGACTTAATTGTTATTGTATTTCATTGTTTGACAATTGAATTTCATACCATGTACACATATTATTTATTATTTAGTTTAGTTTAGTTTAGTTTTTTTGAAATAGGGTCTTGCTCTGTTGCCTGGGCTAGAGTGCAGTGGCATCATTATAGCTCCCTGCAACCTCAAACTCCTAAGCTCAAGTGATCCTCCTGCCTCAGCCTCCTGAGTAGCTGGGACTACAGACACATGCTACCATGCCCAGTTAATATTTTTAGTTTTTGTAGAGATGGGGGTCTTGCTATGTTGTCCAGGCTGGTCTTGAACTCCTGGCCTTGAGTGATCCTTCCATCTCATCTCTCAAAGTGCTATGATTATAGGCATGTGCCACAACACCAGGCCCATATTGCATATTTAAAAAATTAATGCAACCTTTTCTGTGGAAAATTAAAAAGAAAATGCAAAAGCAAAAAGAAAATTTGTTATCCAAGATACAACTACCCAGGCATCTTATTGTTATCATTTTGTAATATAGTTCATTAACACTGAAGTCACTTTCTTAAAAGTTTTAAAACACATTGAACTAATTGATTAGAGTCCATTTTTAAGAAAAAGATATGATAATTAAGAGAAATAACTTTGCCAACTTTAGTCTCAGGATGAAGGAAATCAGCAATTGAACCATTTCCTTATTTCTCACTAAGGAAAATGAATAAAAGTAGATAGAACTGTTCAGACTGAATTTATAAATTGATTTTATAAATTAGTTT
>NW_012147634.1:3706288-3715685 GCF_000956105.1 Propithecus coquereli | reverse complement strand
TTTGTCTTTTTTTACTTTCGCTATTTTAAAGCTTATGTTATCTGAGAATAGTATAGCTACCCCTGCTTTCTTTTGACTTCCATTTGCCTGGATGATAGTATGCTAAGTCTTGAAGAATGCACAAGAATTTTCTCAGTGACCACAGGGAAGAGGAGCATTCCAAACAGAGGGAATAGCAAGTTCATAATCAAGAAGACATAAAAAGCAAAGTGTATTTATTTAAATGCAAGTAGTTGGATATTTTGAGATCATAGGGCACAAGGAGAAATGCTCCAGCATATTATCAATATCTAACAAAAATATCATTGACAAGAAATTAATGCTATCAAGCAGAGGCCATATTGTATAAAACTGCATGGACCATATACTAAGAAATAGACAGGAATAAAAGTAGCAAATAAAAATTCCTTATATTTGTGCCTTGCATTTTTTTCTCTCTCTGTTACTCCCATAACTATATTAAATGTCTTCTTCAATTCTCAGGGTTGCTCTGGCAATCATAAAGACAATTAATATAATGTAAGTTAACAGGGATTGGACAGAAGAGTAAGAAAAAATTAAATGCCTCTTTCTGGGAATGCACTGAAATATGAATCACTTTTGAAGTATGGGCATTATTTTTGCCTTAAAAGTTTTTCAGTAAGATATTATTCAAAGGAAAATTCAAAGAGAGTGAAAGTCAAAGGGAGATTTTTTTTTTTTTTTACTTTTTTTAATTTCAGAATATTACGAGGGTACAAATGGTTTGGTTACATATGTTGCCTTCGCACTGCCCAAGTTGGAGCTACAAGTATGCTCAACTCATATTTTTAAGAAATTAAAAGGGAGGGAGGGATGAAGGAATGCTCCAATGCCATTTTCAACTCTCGTGACTTTACATTTCTGACAAAAAGATCTGGAAGAAGTAGGTAGATAACCTGAATGAGGGATATTTTACAGCATTTACATTCTTCACTGAATACTGAAGAATTGAGGCATGATGAAGAAAAGGGTTTTATATTGGCAGAAGGACCTTCTAATAAATAAACAAACTTCATGCCTCTGCAGTGTGTCATCCCCTCGGGCTGTGACAAACTGGCAAACCATCAAGCAAGTAACTGGTTTTAAAGACTGGAGGAAATGCAACATCTGATTTTGCTAAAAACCAAAAACTACTTTCCAGAAATACATCCAGTCTTATCATTTTTCTAGTTGAGCTGTATTTTTGTCCTGGACATAAACTGAAAAAGGAACTGTCACCGTCTTTTGCACCACAGATGTCAGGCCCCGTAAATTTGATTTGTCCCTGTGGTTTGATTATTTGTGTCTTCACTAATGCTTGTGCGGCTGCTCACTCACAGAGCAACACTCATGTCTAAGAAATAAGTAAGCACAGGCCCTAAAATATTTGCCACAGTCAGATGATAAACTACGTAATGGGCCAGCATTCCTGATAACATCTTTGAAGATAGGACAGGATGAAAAGCCATCTGAATGAAACTGAATTTCACTATGGGTCAAGAAGTAGGGGGGAAATACATCAAGTGCTACTACACAGGGACAGTGCACATACCACAGCTACTCAGTAAATATTTGTTGAGTGATGGGGACTGGATTTATCATCCATCTCATTATTCAGACTTAATCGGGTCTAGTGTGTCAGGGTTTAAGGAATCCAGACTGGATTTCCACTCTTCGGGACCAAAGTCTGTTCCTTGACAGTGGGCAGAGCTGTGCTGGAGGGAAGAGAACTCAACAAATCCTCTGTGATAGGCTGGGTAATGGCTTCCCCAAAGATGATTATGTCCTACGCCCCAGAACCTATGAATATGTTACCTTGCATGGCAAAAGGGACTATGTGTGTGATTAAGTTAAAAATCTTGAGACAGGGTGTTTATTCTGGATTTTCTGGGTGGGCTCAGATAATCACAAGGGTTCTTATATAATAAGAGGAAAACAGAGGTCAGAGGAGAAAGGAGTGGAGACAACAGAAACAGAGGCTGGAGTGATGCACTTAGAGATGAAGGAAAGTGCCAGGAGCCAAGGAATGGAGGAGGCCTCTAGAAGCTGGAAAAGGCAAGGAAATGGTTTCCGTGAAGTTTCTAGAAAGCACCACAGTCTTGCTGTAAGATAATAAATTTGTGTTTTTTCAAGCCAGTAAAGTGTGTGTAATTTGTTATTGCAGCAAAAGAAAACTAATACGTCCTCTTTTACGTTATCTAGATACTGACAAAAACCTCAGTAATGAGATTCCCATGCCTGACGCTGAAAGAAAACAGAACCGGAATATGCCCAATGCAGAATAAATGGAAAGGTTCTGAATAAAAATGGCATGGAATTTTCTAGAAACCAACAGAAGCTAAGGTGGCAGGAACATGGTGAGCAAAGGAAAGAATGAAGGTTCAAGGTGAGGTAGAGAGGTGGGTGGGGCTGTGCAGGTGAGGCCTTGAGTATCACAGTAAGTAGTTTAGATTTTAGTCTAGGTTCAGTGGGAAAAGGCAATACAGTATGTTTTGAGCAATGAGTGATGTAATGACTTACATTTTTAAGAGATCATTCCAGCTGCAGAGCGAAGAACAGATTGTGTAGTGAAAAATGAAAGCATAAGGCCATATGGAGGCTCTGCGTTAGCCAAAGCAAGAAATGGTGGTGGCTTGGACTAGAGTAGTTACGATGGAGGGAAAGACAAGTGAGAATAAATTCTGGAGATGGAACCTACAGGACTTGATGGGACACAGGTTATAAGGGAATGAAAGAAATTAAGCATGTCCCCTGTTTTTTTCGGGGGGAGTAATATGAGCAGCTGAAAGATTGGTTAAGCCATTTCCTGAGATTGGGAAATTTTGGAGAGGATAGTTTAGGGGAGATAGGGTATAGACTCCTGTTGTGGACATGTTAAAAATTATGAAGCTTGTGAAATACTTAAGTGGAGATGTTAAGTAGAGAGCTGAACATACATGTGTGGAGGTGCGAAACTGAAATTCAGAGAAATGAACAATTCGAATGCTGTCTTCTTTCCTGATCTTTTATAAACATCTTATTTAAATAAAGCACTGAGTTTTACAAGTTAAAAGCTACATCCATTTCTGCTTTGAATGCCTTTTATCTATCTAAATTTCTGCTAAATTTTAAACTCCTTAAGGGCAGAAAAAAATGTTTCATATATCTTTGGAATTTTTCATAATGATTTTCACAAAGCAAAGACATATTTGTTTGAGTTCACCTAAATACAAACTACATCCCATTTTTTAGAAGGGATGGAGAGGAACCCAATTTAGCATTTCTAATTATATCAAAATATGTACAACTGGCATTTTTATTTCAACATATCTTTCCACCTTCTTTATTGCTCTTCTCAGAAAAAAAATAATTTAAAGCAACGTAGTTCTCACTCAGTGACTTAAGATAAATTAAGACCAAATTCATCCATCCAGAAGTTTTCATTTTTCATTCTTTCCTTGAGCTAGGCTAGACTTTTGATAATAGGAAATTGTGTATAAAATTCTGAGCTATTCTTCCAAATGTCTATGTGATCCAGCAAGCAAATTGATTTGTCTATGTGTGACATCTGCTGATTTTGCAGTGTTATTGGAGATGGTAAATTATCAGCTAGTCTTTCTTTTAGAAACAATAGAGGTCAATGATTTTTCAGTTCTGTAGTCACAGCCAAACCTCACTTGTTCTTTTAAATACCAGAAGATGAGAAGGTACAGCATAATCCCCTTCATTAAGGTTCTCATTACGTAAATGTGGGACCATAGAGAAATACAGAACAGCATTTCCTCATTGGTATCTCACCTGTAATTATGAAGCCAAAAAACCTAGGATTTTGAAGTAAAAGAGAAACTGATATTCTCAATGACATAACAAGAACATATGCAAGAAAATATAAAGAAAGGAAAATGGCTGCCAGAGTGTTTTTTGTTTTGTTTTGTTTTGTTTTGTTTTTTTCACTAAGAGGGAAATGAAAGAGTAAGGAAGAAAGTATTCATTCTACCAGTTTTTTCACTGGTAGAATGGTTTTAATCCAAAAGTCATACTTTTAAGTCTGTTTCTTAATCTATGAGATCAGTTATTAAAACAAACAAAATGGTATTTTGTAAATGAAAGTCAAGCAACAATATTAGTTGATTATCTACCACAGTGAAATTTTACCTGGAAGAGAGGGAAAAACTCTCCAGCCATTGATTACACTTATCCATTGTTGTTTTTATACAAAGGATTTTCTCTCTTCAGTAATTGAATGCCAAAATGGCACAGAAAATTATTTTAATTGTATTAGCAAATATTTAACATCACACACCCTTGAAGTGGGTGCTTAATGCTAAGTTCAAAAAATATTTTTTATAGATGATAACAAAGCTTTAAAGGCACACTCATACATTAAAATTGACATGTTTCAGAAAGCATCTCCTTGGGTTTAATCTCACATCTGGGAATTTAGCCTAAGATAGTAAAAGGAAGAAAAATATATGTGTGTGGACACCAAAATATGTAATATAGTAATATCTAGAGGATAAGAAATTAATATATAAATGGTCAACAATAGACGATAGGCTTGGTAGATTATAATAAAATAAATTGACACAGTTATTTAAAAAGATAAAAATAAAGAATGAAATTTTGTGCAAAAATGTATATAAAATAATGCTAAGGTTAAATTGTAGAAAACAAAACATTTTATATACTAGATGCTATGTTTGAATGTGTCCCCTCAAATGTATATGCTAAAACTGAATCACCAATGTGAGAGTATTAAGAGGTGGAGCCTCTATGGGGTGAATAGGTCATAAGGATAAAGCCCTCATGAATGGGGTAGCATTCTATAAAAGAGGTCCAAGGGAGCTGCCTCCCTTCCCTTTTTCCCTTCCATTCCATCTGCCATGTAAGGACACAGTGTTTGAGGCACCATCTTAGAAGCAGAGACCAGGACCCTTACTGGACACCAAATCTGTCAGTGCCTTGATCTTAGACCTCCCAGCCTCTAGAACTGGGAGAAATAAATTTTAATTATTTATAAATTATCCAGTCTCAGGTATTTTGTTATAGACAAACAGACTAAGATATTAGATTAACAAATATTTTCAACACACTCTGTGGCAGTCCTCCCCTCCACCTTCCTTGCCAACAGGATCTGAGTCTGGTGAAGGGTGACACTGTGTCCAGCTGCTCGGGATGAAGCATGACTTGTCCAGAGCAGCCATAGCACTGCCATTTGCCTTTTGCTACTATTATTTCCCCACCTGTGTGACCCAGTTTTACTCAATGAAAAATGATATGTAAGGGGAAGTCTTCTAAAGCCTGGGCATCCTTCTGAGAAAGTGTTTATCCTCCCTGATAAAAGGAAAATCTCTATTTTATCCATGCCCTTTCCTACTTAATTGGAATTCTAGTGTTGTGGTGTGGATGTTTGGAACTGTGGCAATCATCATACAACAATGACCCAACAAACACAGGAACCAAAAGATATCATGTCAAAGGTAATGGAACAGAAGGGAGAAAGAGCCTGGGTCCTTGAAGATATTATTGGACCTCTGCTCCAAACCTAGGAAGGCAACCTCTGCACTTGTTAAGTAAATAATAAATGTGGTTAAGCCACCATTTATTAGGTTTTCAGGTAATTGCAACCAAAGAAATCCTAGCTAATAAATATTCAAATGTAGCTGAAAACTGGTAAGGGTCACAGAGAAATTAAAGTAGATGCTTTAAGAAAGTAGAAATAGAGCTCACTTTTTCCTTTTAGAAGATATAGAAAGTATAGGGAAAAATGAGAATTAAAACTATATGTGTTCTTCCCAACTCTATAGATAACTATTAAAAACGTTTTGGTATAGACTATTCCAAATACATGTCTAACAGGCACTTAAGTACAACCTTGTTACCCCTAATTTGAGGAATCAGCTCCAAACTTGGTATAGAGACTGTAAGTTCCCCCACATTACATGGAAAGCCTAAAATCATTTTGGCCAGACATCCCCTCCAAGGCTTGTGACAGAGAGAGTGGAATCTTCTCTTCTTTGTCTTTTTAGACCTACTGTTTTACTCTCTTTGCTATTATTTTAGTGGATTGTAGGGTGGGAATATAGGTAAATGTATATGTTTTATCGGCCATGGTCTTCAGAAGGCATTTCATATATTTTCATATGTATTCATGGAACTTGATATAAATTGACAAGTTGCTTTTCAAAAGGGTTTTACCATCTACCCAAGCGAGTTGGCTTCGGGACCTTAAAATTAAATGTTTCCAGAGTGGAAAATCTAATGAAGGTTACAAAAAAGAATCACCGAAGAGACACAGGGAGGATGCGAGGTTATCAAAAGTCTCCCTTGCTTAGAACACATACTTTCTATCATACTGCCTCCCTGTCCATGGCTTTGAAATAATGGAATAATAAACTAATGCAGAGATAATTAATATTCCTAAAGTAAAACATACAAAATAGTAAAAATAATCTCCAATAGTAAAAATCAAATATACACACAAAAGGATAAATGGGAAAATGGTTATTTCTCCAAAAGTAACTAGACATAATCACAAAAGTGCTGTCTCCAACCATCTCTCTCTTAAACACTGAGTAGATTGGAGAGATTCTTTGAGTGAAACTAGATACGGTAGTAAGAAGGGCTGGCTGAGAACGTCTGGTGGGAAGCAAAGGACAAGCAAATAAAGACATCCATTCATTCATTCAATAAATATTTATTCAATGACTATCTTCTTTACGACAGATGTTGTGCTTGGCTTTAGGACGATCAGTGTGAGCAAAAGAAGAGATCTTTGCCCTCATGGAGCTTATAGTTTAGGAAGGATATAAGATAATAAAAAAGCACTATAAATAATTATTTGATTTACATTTGTCTTAATTCTACGAATGATAATAGCAGGATGCTGGCACGAGATGCAATAGGGGCCTAGCCCACAATATAGGTTGGAGAGAATATCTTGTAGGAGGTAATATTTAACCAGTAGTTCTCAAAACGTGATCCCTACCTTAAAGTTTGGGAACCGCTAATTTACACTGAAACTTGAGGGATGTGTAGGAGCTGGTGGGAAAAGAGGGGTTGAAGGGAAGAGCTAGAAGGTATAAAAGGGATGTAAAAATTTCCACGAGATTTCAGAGGGTTAACATTACTTTTTGAGTGCAAAGATCAAGAAAGTTATGTTTGTTTTTTCTTTATTTTAGTTCTTCTATTTGCCATGTATAAACCATCAAAGCTAAATTTTCATTCATTCTAGGGCCAGGGAGTGATCCAGTACAATGGTTCTCAAATTTTATGTGCATCAGAGCCACCTATAGTTCTTATAAGACCACAGATTTCTGGGCTCACCTCCCAGAGTTTTTCAGGCTATAGATTTAAGTGGGGCCTGAGAATTTGCATTTTTAACAATTCCCAGGTGATACTAATACTGCTAGTTCAGGGACCACACTTTGAGAATCCCTGATCTAGCATGTGTTTCCCAAATTTGGCTGATCATAGCAATCATGTGGTATGATTTCCTATACTGAAATCCACTGGAAATTCTGGTTAAGAAGTCTGTGGTGAAGCCCAAGAATGTGTATTTTAAACAATGGCTAAGGTGATCCTTTTGATGAAGCAAGACTGGGAAAGGCTGTTCTATTTAATAGTCATAATTTGTCTTTTAGGGTTCTTCTTGTGAATGCCGCTGTTGTTTGTTATTCTCCCTTCTATATGTAAATTGCAAATTACTGATTTATCTGTCCATGATGCGTTCTGTTCACACTCAACCAAACTAAACCCTAAGTTTCTAATCTTACTTATATTTTTTATTCTATCAGTTTTATTCTTTTTCACATTTGTTAGCTCAAGAATCACACTTGGTGAGATTTCCATTAACATCTTTTATTTCTTTACACTTATGCATACTTATTTTATATTTTATTTCCAGCAAATCCAATATCTGAGATTTTCAAGGTTCTAATTCTGAAATTAGTTGTTTCTGGCTAATTCTCACAGTTGCTTGTTCCTCCATGTGTCTGGTGGTTGGTGTGAGTGTGTGTGTGTGTGTGTGTGTGTGTGTGTGTGTGTGTGTGTCAAAGACACAGAGAGAAAGAGTTCATGCTTATTGAGACTCATCCTCTTAGATATCTTTGAAGCCTGAGTTGAGGGTGTGATCCTCTAAAGACGATTTGTGTTATATAACCAGGTTAAACTAACCACTTGGTTTGGGATTTCTCTGCACCACATAGGTAAGGTGAATTCTGTCTCCCAAATAAGTGTGAGGGTCAGCTTACAGTTACAAACTCTCATCAAAGAAGTTTTGCTTACATTTTAGTCAAGGCCAAGACAGGCAAGATTCCTTACCATCTCCCTTTGTGAAAAATTTTTTCTAGTTCTCTCTTTTGCTAAATATGTCACTTTTAGAGATTCTGATTTTTCCTGGTGTCTCTGATAGATTCACTCATCTCTCTGTGTCCCTATCCCTGACCTGTTAAAACTAAAAATCCACCATCCTCTGAAGTGAGATCTCGCAAGAAGGAAGAATGGGCTCCACATGTACTCGCCATCAAATTGGCACTAACTGATCAACACTATGGTGCTCAAACGGTAGTAATATTCTCCAGGGATTAGGAGGATCCGGGAGTGGATAAACTCACAACTAATGGAAGTGGTGAGTGTTGTAGGGGGAAAAGGCACACCCCAAATCATGGTTTGGGTGTGGCAAAGTCATAACATGTAACCAAAATGTTTGCACCCCCATAATATCCTGAAATAAATAAATATATACATACATAAATAAATAAATAAATAAATAGAACTAAAGCTCCAGGCCACCAGGAACCTGCAGATTTGCCCAGGGCAGCTGCTGGCTTCAGTGCTGGCTGACTGTGACAATTTATACTCACCATTTTGAACTCAAAATTTCCTTTACATCTTTGCCAACCCAGCTATGCACATAAAGAGATATATATGTGTATATAAGTGGGGGTGTGTTTATAAAGCCTCTTTGGCATTTATGAACTATCCAGTCTACAATAATGCTGGAAATGGAAGTTCCTGTCACCAGTTTTTTATCGTATAGCCTAAGGCAGAAACCCTTTGATCTCTGAGCCAAGAAAAGTACAACATTTCTCTTCCTCTACCCCAGCCATGCTTGTAGAAAAAATTACCAGAACATTCATCTTCGATACTCTCTTACTTCCATTTCTTCCCATCTACTGGTATCTTCCTTTCTTTTTCCTCTCTCTCTTTTATTCTCCCCTCTCTCCATGCATGTGGGTCCCTATGCTACTTCCCCCTCATAGCAGGACCCCACCCAAGTTCCAGGAGTAATCATCACTTCTTCCTCTCTCATCAAAGTTCTACTTCTCCTCGGGTCTTTTTGAAATTCCACATTGTTGTCCATCTTAGTTAAGCATCAACGTTATTAACCAGCTTAATGCTCCCAAGAGTTTATATA
>NW_012147634.1:3700473-3705773 GCF_000956105.1 Propithecus coquereli | reverse complement strand
AAAAAAACACAGAGAAGAATATACCTCCCATTTAAAACTAGCCACATACTTACAGCTAGTATGAGAGTCTTTAAGAGTGAATGTTTACATTAGAGAAAATATCAAGAAGAGTTGAAAAAAGCAAAAACTGAAAGCCGCAAACTAAATTGTAACGTGATGGATTTTTTTACCGTCTCTGTTAATGAACCCAGAAATGTAAGCAGCAAATTAATTTCCATGTGCTACTGATACAAAATTAAGATGTGTCATCAGTGGCATGAGAACAAACAAAAAATGCCAAGGGTCTAAGTTAAGAATATAGGCAGATAAAGAAAATGGCTTTGGGATGAGTACAAAGCTACTACATCATATGAAACAAAAAAACTCTATGTAAAGAAAATCCAGAAAACCTTAGAACCAAAGGCTTGGGGGAAAGAGGAAAAGCAATCATAAATTGGCCACTTGTTATGCAATGTGAACAAAATAGTGCAAAAAAACCCCTCTAGTTTTGATGTAATTAATGTCTGTAAAATACCAAATCCTCAAGTACCATCATTTTGGACTTTAGAAGCAGCAGCAGTAAAATAATGAAGAGGGATTTCAGAGAAAACCCTGACTTTATACTTCAGTGAAAGTTTATTAATAGCACAACTTTCTAGGTGGTTTAGTTTTATTTTATCCTTCACTTAAAGAACACCCCAGCAACAAAAGCAGACACATTTGAGACCTAAGTATTTAGCTTACAGGGGAAAAAAAAATTCCAGCCTTGTTGCTGAACCCAGGAGTACATTGCTGATCTGACTGGGCTTTCCTTGCCTAACAGTGACAGTAGGAAGAGCAAGACAAGAAGCTCTGTTGACCTCCACGCCCCAATACCTATGTCTAAAGGTGGTATTGACCTCCCCTCTCATTCACAGAACTTTCCCCTTCTATCTGTCTAAAACTCCCTTTCTCAGTGTAGAAGGCAGGAACCTCTCTCATGCTACCCCACACTCCCAACTTCTAGCCTTTCTCAACTTGGGATCCCCATTTGAACACTGAACACAGAAAAATCATTTGAGTGCCCCTGTTCTCAGTTCTCTCAAGGATGGTACTAACTAGTAACATCCCAAAAGAATAGGAGAGAATTTAATTCATTACATATAACTGCTATAGGGTATTAGAGCCCAATTCTTAGGGTTATCAGGTCTTTTTTCTATTTTTTGTTCTTTTGTATGATTCCTGATTACCAGGACAAGCCCCTGCACTCTGTGCATCATTCCCCCAGCTGTTCACACCACCTCCCTACCGCACGGCCTTTTCGGATCTGAGGGACAAGTGAGCAGCCAAACTAGAGTGTTCAAGCACCTTAAAATTATTTTATGGAGAAGAAATAAAATAAATATTTTTTTCATTCACAATCAAAGAAATCTTGGGGAATGATGGAGATTCTAAAGTGTAAGATAGTCTCTACCTTTGGTAGCGTGCCACCTGACTGTGGAGCAGCGCGGTGGTATAGAGGAAAGATCATGGGCTTCAGAGTCAGCCAGACCTAGTCTTAATCCACAGCTTTGCTTCTTTCTTTTTGGCTGACTATGGACACTTCCTATAATTTTACAAGCCTGAGTTTCCTTATCAAAAAAATGGAAATATTAATACTATCTCACTGGCTTGTTTTGAATAAAAAATGAAAGACTATGTATACATACCAGCAATAATGTTGCACATTACATACTGAGGGGAAAATGCAGGTTCCCCATCACATAACAGAAACACTGTACTAGACTGGAGTGTTCAGCAAAATTGTTACAAATTAGATTAAACAGATACCAAGATAAGTGTGGCAGTAGGGAGACTATCCAGCACTTTCTTAGGAGCCTCAACACTTTCTTGCCCTGAAACAGCTACCTCAAACTGGCCCTGACTGCTTTAGAGCTGCTTCCATTGTCCAATAGTGCCCTTTAGCTAATTGTAATATTAAAATTCCTGCCCAGTGGGAAATTGTAATTCATTAACATAACATGGGTTGCATGACAGTTCATAATGGTGGCACTATTAATACATTGGCGTGATATGTTTCCCAGTGAGCAAGCAAAGATACAATGTAAAAACTTTGCATTTGTCATTGGGAAGAGATTTAAGGCAACACCACAGGGTGGCAGGTGCTTATTTTGCATGAAAGAGATAAAGAAATTCCTGTGCCACCCAGGAGCAAGCGCCCTAGTAAGTAACCTCTAATAAACTCATCTAACTGTCAAACTGGATTTGTTGGGATCATTCTTTGGTCTCTCAGCTCCTTTTCAGTTGGGGGTTGGTTTTTCTAGTAGGCCAGTAGGTACTGTACCACCAGGGTTCTTTCAGCCTTTTGTGTCACCTCGGTACCCTGGAGGTCCAAGGCCCCCACTGAGGATACCTAATCAGTGCATAGCAGGATGTACCGGCACCCAGATACACCCCCAGGGGAAAACTTTAAGCAGGAAGGAGTGCTGGGTCATCTCATGGTTGTAGTGCCTGGCAGTCCTCACATTAGCAGCTGGAGCATATTTCTCCTAGAGACTGAATCTGCACGCAGTACACAGGGCCAGGGAAGCATGGCATGAAATAGGAAAGGGAGGTGCACAGATGCCAAGTGTTACAACATATGAGAATTTTATTTTCTCTGTGGGTGAACCTGTATATGTTGTCAGATCTGCTTATATAGGTGCCTGAGTCATTTAAATTTCTTTTTAAAGGGCATAAATTTGCATCTTTTATTGGAGGCTTCATGGTTTTTCAAACATCCCATCTATAGCTTTTATATATTACATAGGTGTAGGAGGTTCCTAAAAATCTGAATTAGGGGAATGTGAAATTCTTGTATAAGTGTGTTATTAGAATTCTTTTGAATTCATGTATAGTGTATCAATGATGAAAATGTGATAAAATTATTGGAATTGCACTCATTTGACATATTGAAGTGCCTCTGACGTATAAGATACTATGCTAGGTTCCATATCTACAGAGAATAACAAAATACAAGACACTTTTAGGAAGTGATGGGGATGGGGATATGAAATTGTAAATCTAGATTGTTGAAACTTTTTAAGAACAAGTATGTAATGTCTTCGTATTTTTAAAAGAGATAATTAAAAAGTTAAAGATAATTCAGGATTCTCCTGAAACACATACATACCAGAAATAGTATTGTACCTAAGAATACATAGTATACAGAGCAAAAATAGTACTGTATATAACAATGCATGCTAGTTCCATTCTTGGAGAAACAAGACATGCCCACCTGAGAGAGGTGAGCTACAGTGCAAAGCAATTACTGATAAGTGCCTAGTGATAAATGATGTAGGCAGTAAATACTGTTATTCTAAGTATCATTATTGATCTAAGAAGTGAGTTCTATGGTGGATAAGAACCAAATGATAAATACTTTTTCAGAGGAAGAAAAGAGAAACTCAGTGAGGACTGGAATGGACTTGAAAAGTAGGTGTGGGAAAGACTGGAGCTTTTATGGGCATTATTTGTTTTATTTCTGATTTTGTTTTATTTTCATTTTACTTTTAATTATCATTCATTGAAATTTAACTTTTTTGTTTTGAAGTTCTATGAGTTTTAACTCAGGTATAGATTTTTATAACCACCACCACAATCAGGATACCGAGTAGTTCCATCACCACCCCAAAACACCTCCTCATGCTGTCTTTGTAGGCTCACTCTCCCCCAACCTCTAACTCCTGGAAACCACTGATACGTTCTCCATTGCTATAGCTTTGTCTTTTTAAGGATGTCATATAAATGGAATCATACAGTAGGTAACAATTTGAGACTGGCTTCTTTCACTTAACATAATGCTTTTGATTCACCTGTGTTGTTGCAGGTACCAATATATCATCCCTTTTTACTGCTGAAAAATATTGTATTCTATTGATATACCACAATTTGTTTATCCATTCACCCACTGAAGTTCATGGGGTCATTTTCAGGTTTTGGCTATTAGGAGTCACCATAAACATTTTTGTGCAGGTTTTGTGTGAACTAGGCACTTATCAATACTGCAATTGCTTTGCATTGTTGTTTCCCTCTCTCAAGAGGGCATGTCTTTTTCTCTGGGAAGAATGGAACTAGCATTTATTATTATGTAAAATACTATTTCCACCCTATATGTATTGTGTTTTGTTTTACTATCTCTAAGATAAATACCTAAAGAGTGGGATTGCTGAGTCATATGATAAGTTATTGTTTAACTTTATAAGAAACTACCAAACTGTTTTCCAGAGTGCCTGTACCATTTTACATTCCCACCAACAAAGTAGGAGCATTCTAGGTATTCCACAAAGTCAACACTTAGTATTGTCAGTATTTTTAAAATTTTAGCCATTTAATAAGTGTGTAGTTGGATTGTATCATGGTCTTAATTTGCATTTCCATAATGGCTAATGATACTGAACATCTTTGCATGAACTTATTTGTCATATATATGAGGGGACTTCAAAAAGTTCATGGAAATGGGAGGGGCAGAAGATGGTGGATTAGGGGTGACCTCCTGGCTCTCTGCTCCCAGAGTGCGAGGTGAAAAACGCGGACACCCACACGCGAGTGAGGCGCTCCCCTGCAGGATTGGCTTCATGAATCTACAGAGAGGCAGCGAGGGACAGGCAGCCCCGCGGATAGAGGCAGGTGAACTCAAAAAACACTCGCAAATTACCAGAGAGTTGGGACAAAGAGGTAAAACAGCGCGGGACAGCTGCGCCCCGTGGTGGGCACTCCCAAGCGGAGAGTTCTGACTCACAGGAAGACGACTCTTCCCTCACCAAACCCCACTCTCACGCAGGCAGGGAAGTGCCGGAGGTCGGTGCGAGGTGGTGGCGCAGACCGACAGGCGGTGGGGAGCCGAGACAGGACCTGGGTCCATTTTGAACGCAGCGGAGCGCAGCGCTGGGTCGACATCGGAGGGGAGGGACTGGCCCGAGCGAGCGCTCCCAGGATCGGACGCGGCGCCAGAGTCCACAGGGGAGAGTTTGGAGGCGGCTTCTTGCCACAGGAGACCACCAGGACTGGATCGGGGGAGGAAAACTCCATAAAAGAGGCTCTACCCGCGGAAATTGCTGAAAGTTCCGCGGGTGCTGGGAGGGACACAGCACAGAGGCGCCGTGGGTAGGGTGCACAGAGGGCTGGCAGGCGGCCCTGGGGCGCACCTCTGGGAATAGGCAACAGTGGACCCCGGCTCTGGATGCCCTCCTGGTGCAGTTGGCTTCAGCGCTGACTAGCAGGGGGTGGGCAGCTGCAATTCGGGGACCCCAAAGCCTGCGACCACGGGGACTTGTTGCCTGGGCGTCCGCCTGAGTCATAGC
>NW_012147634.1:3688247-3689863 GCF_000956105.1 Propithecus coquereli | reverse complement strand
CAAAAGAGCACAAAACATTCTACGATAAAGACATCTGCACCCGAATGTTTATGGCAGCACAATTCACTATTGCAAGGATGTGGAAACAACCCAAGTGTCCGTCAATCCATGAGTGGATTATCAAAATTTGGTATATGTTTACAATGGAATATTACTCAAGCTTAAGAAACAATAGTGATCTAGCACCTCTTACACTTTCCTGGATTAAAGTTAAGCCCATAATCCAAAGTGGGGCACCAGAAGAGCAGAAGAACAGGATCCATTTGCACTCACCATCAAATTGGTATTAACTAATCAACACATAAATACACATATCAGAACAACATCTATTGAATGTTGGGGAAGGGGGAGGGCGGCGGGAGGAGGGGGGACGAAGGAGGAGTGGACGGGTATTTGTATACCCAAGGAGTGCAATGCACACTACCCGAAGGATGGACATATTTGAAACACGGACTTGGGGGCGGGGAACCAAGGGCAACACACGTAACCTAAACATCTGTACCCCCATAATATGCTGAAATAAAAAAAAAAGACTTAGCGTAAAAATCATTTAAAAAATGAGCATACATCTCCCTTCCAACTCCACGCAAGCAGGGGTAGTAATTGTTTCTTGTGCTTTTATTTTCCTACTTCTTCATTATCATCCTGTAGAGGTGATTATTTGTTTGCCCGTCTGTCCTCCATTTGGACTGAGAGGGTATCTTTGAGGGAAAGGTTCTGTCCTATTTATAGCAGGTTCTTGACCATAAAGAAGTGGCTCAATAAATGACAGAGAAGAGAGAATAGGTAAGTAACTCCCTTTTCTATATTACATGGAGCCAGGACCTTTGGAAAAATATAAACATCATAAAAATCAAACAAAAAGATAGACTTGTGAAGAAAAGCAATTAGAAAATAATTAGACACATTTGAAAAAGATTGCAAATCATAGGAGTGAGGAGAAAAATGATTTTCTGTATA
The DNA here is from genome assembly GCF_000956105.1 of Propithecus coquereli. NCBI lineage: Eukaryota > Metazoa > Chordata > Mammalia > Primates > Indriidae > Propithecus > Propithecus coquereli. Next base: position 3,688,903 of record NW_012147634.1, on the reverse strand, counting down.
ATTCCAAATTAAACAAACCATAAAATAAATCAGATGGGTTATAGTACTTGCATTGTCATTAACTTGCTATGAGATTTTTACAAAATAAAAAATCAAGGAGTCAAATTACAGCCTGTGCTAAGTGAGAATCCTGTTAACCAGACCATTTCCTAAAATTCTGGTAAACTGAACTGTACCCTAATTGCTGTCCTAACAGACAGTAGATGAGAGCAGAGGTTTACAAGTGCACTTTTTTTTTTTCAGGGTATTATGAGTGTACAAACATTATGGTTACATTTTATGTCTTTGCCTCACCCAAGCGAAGGTTAAAAGCATGCCCTTTCCCCCTACAATGCTCCCCATGTCCTTTAGTTGCAGGTTTACCCCCCCCATTCCTCTAATCCCTGGAGAGTATTTCTGCCATGTGATCACCCTAGTATTGATCAGTTAGTATCAATTCGATGGCAAGCACAAGTGGAGCCCGTTCTTCTGATCTTGTGGTGCCTCACTTTGGATAATGGGCTTAAGTTTAATCCAGGAAAGTATAAGAGGTTCTAGATCACTGTCATTTCTTATGATTGAGTAATATTCCATTGTATACATATACCAAATTTTAATAATCCACTCATGGATTGACAGGCACTTGGGTTGCTTCCACATCCTTGCAATAGTGAATT
>NW_012147634.1:3684783-3686962 GCF_000956105.1 Propithecus coquereli | reverse complement strand
AAGATCAAATCAAAAACACAATTGCTTTTAAAATAGCCTCAAAGAAAATGAAATATCTAGGAATATACTTAATGAAAGATGTGAGAGACTTATACAGGGACAACTACGAAACATTAAAAAAAGAAATTGTAGAAGATGTAAACAGATGGAAAAACTTACCTTGCTCATGGATTGGCAGAATCAGTATTGTTAAAATGTCCATACTACCTAAAGTGATCTACAGAATTAATGCAATCCCTGTCAAAATCCCATTATCATTCTTTACAGATCTGGAAAAAATAATTCTATGCCTTGCATGGAACCAGAAAAGACCTCGTACAGCCAAAGCAATCTTAAGTAAAAAGAACAAACTTGGAGGTATCAGTCTACCAGACTTCAAGCTGTACTACAAGTTCACTTTGAATTCCCTAATGTTCTGTTGTGAGGAAGGGGTGGGCACACTGGATAATGCCAGTTTGAGCAAAACAAATACTTTATGTTACTATTAGATCTTAGTGGGGGAGAATGCTCTCTGGAAGATCTTTAGGCTAGTCATATAAAATAGTGAGTTTATGAAATCAGTCTATTGCCCTTTCTTCTTTCAGAAGCAACTCTTATGGAATGACAATGGAAGACAAGTTAACTTATTGTGGGTAAAACCCAAAAGCCAGCAGGGATGGATTTAGTAACAATTGAGGCCACAGTGACAGACATGGAAAAACACCTGGCCAGAGATTTACTGACATCTCCATGTTACGTGGAGGCAGAAGGTGGTAATGAAATCTGGAAAGATGAGAATTTTCCTTAAACATGAAGATAACAAAAGGGTGAGGTAAAGAAATGATAGTTCTTGAACTGATCAGTTGCTTTAGAGATGGAAAGTTCTGTCTTTCTAATTGTGAAAAAGGGTGTGTAAGAAGAAGTGAAGAGCCTTAGGTTATAGAGAGGGGTAGGAGCGTATACCATTGGGGTTTCTCAAAGTCTGTGGTCATAAATATCACAGGGCAAGAAGCAACTTAGAGAAGAGGCTGATGGTATAGATTATCTGGCACCATGAAAGGACACAAATAAAGGTTTTCATGGCCTTTAGTCTGTTGGAAACAAATACAATAACATCTCTCCTGATAAATGAATATGCTCCAGTGACAGACTTTCCTGTTTGAAAGCCTTTTGTCCAAGGCAAAAAAGTAGAGTTCTGGTATACATATGTCAAGAATAACTAATCGAGTATATGAATGTTTCTAGACTACAGAAAATAGACTTCTGAAGGCATGGGCCAAAGGGAATGCTTAAAGATGTAGTGTTACAAGGTAAGAAATATATATTTGGTCTCTGCCCTGTTTCCTGGCACACACCTCCTAAAATCCTTGGCTTCTCTGTGGGGACATGTCATTTTGTATGCTTACATGATAATTGATGGTTGTGGGCTCCTGGACAGCCTCAGGATGGGGGCTGGTTGCCAGGGGAGCCAACCCTGTAATTAGAGCATTGAAATTTTTCTCTCTCCCCTCTATCCTGTGATAAGGGGAGAGTGATTGGAGATTGAGTCAATCACCAGTGACCAATGTTTAATCAATCATGCCTATGCAATGAAGCCTCCCTTAAAATCCATAAAGTATGGGGTGGTAGAGCTTCTGGGTTAGTGAACACATGGAGGTGCTGGGAGGATAGTTTGCCTGGATGGGTCATGGAAGCTCTACACTCTTTCCCCTGTTTCATCTGGCTGTTCCTGAGTTGTATCCTCTTACAATGAACCAGTAATCTAGTAGGTAAACTGTTTCCTGAGTTCTGTTAGCCATTCTAACAAATTGTCAAACTTGAGGAGGATGGTGTGGGAACCTCTGATTTATAGCTGGTTGATCAGAAGCACAGGTGACAACCTGAACTTGCAATTGGCATCTGAAGTGGGAAGATGAGACAATCTTTTGGGACTAAGCCCTTCAACCTGTGAGATCTGATGCTAATTCCAGGTAAATAGTGTCACAGGTGAATTGAATTATAAGACATTCAGCCGGTATCAGAGAATTGATTGGTGTGGGAAGCCCCCTACCCCAATTTGGTGGCCAGAAGTATTGATGTGAGTATAGAGGAAAAAAGTTTGCTTTTCCTTTTCAGGTAGAGAAGCAGAAGCCCAGGTATGATTGGTGTGCAAGGAGTTTAAGAAGATCAGTAGAGATAAGACATCCAGTGAAGATTACAG
>NW_012147634.1:3681447-3683568 GCF_000956105.1 Propithecus coquereli | reverse complement strand
AAATTGGAGATATCTTCTCATCTGAGTTTTTGTGACAAGAGATTTTAGTTCAGACTTGATTGAATTCTTATTGGCAACCCTGACTGCCACAAGGACAAAATCACTGCTCCAACACCATGTGGGGTGATCTCACAACTCATGTGCACTGAATTCAAATCACATAGTATACAATGCTTGAATCTTAAGGTAGTATGCAGCTCCCGCCCGGGTGGCTTTATCACTAAATTAGATTTTGTATTCTTTTGACTTATAAGAAAAGTAAATGTTTTCCTGTGTACATCTAAAGGACCTTTGAACTTGATGGAATCTTACATTTTCTTCCTCATATATATCCTACATGGTTGAGCACAAAATTCTGGATAATAAATAGTAAATAGTATCTGACATTTGGGGTTTCATAATAGTTCTTTTTCACCTATCATCATATCTTCTAAGGTGATTTGACAGGCACTAATAAAATAAATTTGTTTTCACAGGCCCTAGAACTATAAACTTCAGGAAATAATTTCTTTTTTAGGCTGGAGTAGCTTAGTAAAATGCATAAACAGAAATAGTATTCATTGATTTCATTTTCTTTACATGAATGACAGCTTTTTTCTCCCATCTTTCATGAGAATACAAATATAAAATATAAAATGTAGTCAATAACTTCATTGAATGCTGAGTTTGTATTCTCCCTTTCATCTTTTGCCAGCTTTTTGGCAGGTAGCATGTAAGATTTGTTTACTATGGTTCACAAGCTCCTCGGTTTCACTGATGGACATCTCGAAATCACTTAATGCTACCCACAGTTATAATATATCTAAAAGGAGCTTCCTTAAAGAATTCAACTTTCTTTTTTTCAGTAACAGAACTTCCATATATTGCTATGAAATACAGCTTCAGGTTGATAGCATCTATTGTCTTATACAAAGTAAAACATTTAAACAAAAGAAAAGGACATAATGAGAAGTAATTCTCTCTTCTGCAATGGGTCCGATGTTTTCTGTCACCTGGGCCAGAGTGCAGTGGCATGCAATCATAGCTTACTGCAAAATCGAATGGATGCGCTCAAGTGATTGATCCTTCTGCTTCAGCCTCCTGAGTAGTTGGGACTACAGGTTCATACACAGTGCCTGGCTTTTTCTTTCTTTCTTTTTTTTTTCCAATTTCTATGTTTTATTCAGACTGTAAGTTTTCTCAAAATAATGTTTTCAATGAAATTTTCCCATTGAGTGCAATTTTCTTTTTCTTTTTTTATTTCAGCATATTATAGGGGTACAAAGGTTTAGGTTAAGTATATTGCCCTTGCCCCACCTGATACAGAGATGGAAGAGTGTCCATCCCCCCAGATGATGTGCACCACACCCATTACATTTATATATACCCATCCCCTCCTCCCCACTCCCATCTGCCTGACACCCGATGAATGTTATTACTATATATGCACTTAAGTGTTGATTGGTTAATATCAATTTAACGGTGAGTACATATGGTGCTTGGTTTTCCATTCTTGTGATACTTCGCTTAGTAGAATGGGTTCCAGCTCTATCCAGGATAATACAAGCGGTGCTATGTCACTATTGTTTTTTGTGGCTGAGTAGAACTCCTGGGTATACAGATACCACATTTTATTAATCCACTCATATATTGAGGGGCATTTGGGTTGTTTCCACATCTTTGCAATTGTGAAATGTGCTGCTATAAATATTCTAGGGAAGATGTCTTTTTTATAGGATGTCTTTTGTTCTTTTGGGTAGATGCACAGTAATGGGATTGTTGGATCAAATGGTAGTTCTACTTGTGCCTCTTTGAGGTATCTCCATATTGCTTTCAGCAGAGGTTGTACTAGTTTGCAGTCCCACCAGCAGTGTATGAGTATTCCCATCTCTCCACATCCATGCCAACATTTATTGTTTTGTGACTTTTTGATAAAGGCCACTCTTACTGGGGATAAGTGATATCTCATTGTGCTTTTGATTTGCATTTCCCTGATGATTAAAGATGTTGAGCATTTTTTCATATGTTTGTTAGCCATTAGTCTATCTTCTTTGAAAATTTTCTGTTTATGTCCTTTGGCCACTTTTTGATGGGGTTGTTTGATTTTTCCTTGCTAATTTTCCTGAGTTCTATATAGATTCT
>NW_012147634.1:3679316-3680338 GCF_000956105.1 Propithecus coquereli | reverse complement strand
ATAGAAATTTTACCATGCATTTTCTCAGGCCATGGTGGAATGAAATTAGAAATAAACTCCAACAGAATCTCTCATTGCTACACAAAGTCATGGAAGGTAAACAATTTTATTCCGAACGATTATTGCATTAAGGAGGAAATCAAGATGGAAATCAAAAGATTCTTTGAACTAAATGATAAAAGAGTCACAAGTTATCAAAATCTGTGTGACACAGCTAAAGCAGCCCTGAGAGGAAAATTTATATTCATAAATGCCTACATCCAAAAGACAAAAAGATCACAGATATGCAATCTATTGAATAATCTGAAAGAACTGGAAAAGGATGAACAAACTGAGCCCAAACCCATAAGAAGAAAAGAAATAACAAGATCAGAGAAGAACTAAATGAAGTTGATAACAACAACAACAAAAACTATACAGAAGATTAATAAAACAAAAAGATGGTTCTTTGAAAAAATAAACAAAATTGACATGCCTCTGGCTAGATTGGTGAGAAGCAGAAAAGAAAGAACTCTAATAAGCCCCATCAGGAATGAAAAAGGAGAAATTACCGCTGATGCCATGGAAATATAAAATATCATGTATGAATACTATAAAAACATCTATGCACATAAATTGGAAAATGTGAAGGAAATGGACAAATTCTTAGAAACACACAGCTTCCCTAGGCTCAATCAGGAAGGAATAAAATTCCTGAACAGACCAATATCAAATACCAAAATTGAAACAGCAATAAAAAAACCTTCCTAAAATGAAAAGTCTCGAACTAGATGGTTTCACATCCGAATTTTACCAGACCTACAGAGAAAAACTGGTGCCTCTCCTGCAGAAATTATTCCACAACATCAAGAAGGATGGAATCCTCCCCAACACATTTTATTAAGCCAGCAACACCCTGATATCAAAACCAGGAAAGGATGCAACAAAAAAAGAAAACTGCAAGCCAAGATCCTTTATGAATGTAGATGCAAAAATTCTCAACAAAATCCTAGCAAACCGAATTCAGGTGCTTATCAAAAAAA
>NW_012147634.1:3669386-3677689 GCF_000956105.1 Propithecus coquereli | reverse complement strand
CTAGGCAATAAAAACAATGGGAGGTATCAACTTACCAGACTTCAAACTTTATTATAAGGCTGTAGTAATCAAAACAGCTTGGTACTGGCACAAAAATAGAGCCATTGACCAGTGGAACAGAACTGCTAATTTTCTTTATAGAATATTCAAGCACTTCATGGCTATTAACTGGAAATAAAACATATGTCCTTCTACATTATAGCTTTTATTTATTTTTTGATACAGGGTTTCTTTCTGCCACCCAGACTGTAGCACAGTGGCGTGATCACAGTTTACTGCAACCTCCGACTCCCAGGCTCAGGTCACCCTCCTGGCTCAGCCTCCTGAGTAGCTAGGACTACAGGTACATGCCACACACTGCCCGCTAATTTAGAAAAGATTTTTTTTTTTTTTATACAGATGGGGTCTCTCTATGTTACCCAGGGTGGTCTCAAACTCCTGGTCTCAGGTGATCCTCCCACCTTGGCCTCCCAAAGTGCTGGGATTACAGATGTGAGCCATTGTGCTTGACCTATATTATAACTTTTAACAAGAAGTTTTACTTTAATTTAAATATATTTTAAGTTTCAGTAATTTATTTCCTCCTCTAAAGCTATGAAAGAACCTCTCTATGGAGTAATGAGAGCCAAGATATTTACTAGCAAGAGGGAAGTGGAACAGAATTGATACCATGGTAGGCTACATGCAGGAAGAGGCCAAATTGTACCAAAACAGCTTTTAAAGAGTAATTGTCATGAAAATGTGTACTTTCTGGAAAGTTCTTTGCCTTGGGGTTGAAAATTAACCCATGAAGAAATTTGAGTTTATCTAGAAGATATTCATCATCTAGATACATTTTCCTTCAGAGGAGTTAAAAAAATTAAGCAGCTACTTAAGGCCCCAGTCGGACTGGCACATAGCACACATTATATAAATGTTAAACAATAAATTTGAAATGCCCAAAAGTTTGTGCTTTCTCTATTTGATTTTATTTGAAAAGCTTTGAGGTTTATAGCAAAGATTGAAGGAATTACTTTAATGGAATTGGGGACTGTACATATAACACAGGAACTTATTTTGCTAGAAGCTTTTGTAATATGACATAGAACAGCAGTATAAAGGTTATACAGTCCCTTTTATTGTTCAAATGCAATAATTTGGCTCTTGATGTGAATTTGTATTTCCTGAAGGGTTTTGATGGTTTTAGGTGATTTGGGATAGTGCTAAACTGAATGATGGATCTCTATTTATATGTTCATGAGCTTCTGAGAAATTAGAGATGGGTTAACAATTTTATCGTGAGGTGCTCACTGTCCTAGAAATAATCTTTTGTCTCTGGTTTGGCTCACAATCTGCAAAATCTGTAGGCATTGAAATAGCGGCAAAACTTATTTAGAGAGAAAGAGCACTCAGAACTTACTCTACAAAATATTCTTTCGTTGGATTGATCTGTGTATCAAAGATTAGATATAAGGCTTTAAAATGAGAATTACTTTTACAAAACCAAATTTGCCATTTGTTTAACTGAATTATTTAATTTTCTTTTCTATGTATGTGAAATTTTAGTGACAAAACTTATAGTTCATTAAAATTTCTTAATTAGATCTGTGAAAATATCCTCAAAATATTTACATACCAAAGAATGTATTGACTTTTATAAAATGCTTCAGTCAAGGTGCAGTAGCCTATGGAAACACTGATATATTATATTGTATTAACATAACAAGTAAGGATCTATGAAGTGCCTGATAAAAGATTAGTATGCCAAGATTTTGTCAGTGTTGATATGAAAAAGATGACATTGGCAAAAAGTAAAACATCAGACTTTGGGAAATGCTTCAGATACTGAAGCAGCTATGTCTTTGATTTTATTTTCTGGGTCATTGTTTCCCAAACTAGATGCTGAATCCCGGTGAGACTGTGAAGATATTGTGAGTGTTCTTGAAGATCAGAGCAGAAAAGATCCAAGAGAGGTGGGTAGCGCTGAGGAACTACAGGCAATTATATAAATGAACCAAATGCCCTCTTTTCTCTGGTCCCTCTCACAGTAGCTTCAAACCCACGAGCTTTCTTTCAGACTTTTCAGCTCTGCTTTGCTGAAAAGACTTATTTTTTCCTTTCCTTAATAATTATAACTAATGCTTATTAAGCAACTATTCTGTGCCATGAGACAATGTACTAAATGCATTAGATATAATTTCATTTAAACCTCAGCTAATTCTACGAGATCGGTACTATCTTTTTTCCCTCCTAAGCTGAGGCTTAGGCAGTTTTGGTGATTTGTATAGGGTCATTCAGCTAAAAATGGATGCTACTGATTTTGAACACAGGCAGCCTGAATGCAGGACTCACAGTCTCCCCCCGCTTCTTATCTTGTTTTTATCATTGGATTTTTATCAGATGAAATGGTCTGAGAACCATTCCTTCATCATTATCAACTAGGCTGAGGATGGGGAGCAAGCTATCTTAGTGGGGCATCTCAGGCAGAATATTTTGAGAAGCTCTCCAAATGGAGGAAAATGCTTTCTACAAAGATTGAGAAATGCCCTTTAGAATCCTTAGTCTTTGCTTAAGAATGACTTTAGTGAGAAAAAGAGAAATAACTATTTAAAAGCTGCAGAAGACATCAGGGTGATATAGAGGTTGACAAAAATTTAAGAGCTTTGTTAGTCAATTCTCTAACTTAGACTGCTTTGACACAGTTACATATTTTTGATGTGAAGGGCACTATTGTGAGAAAAACACTTTAGCCTCTTTTTGAGAAGGTTGAAGTGTCTCCCTCTCACCTCTCTTTTGCTTCCTTTTGCTGTCCTTTATGTCTCATGAAGATAACTGTGTAATTCTGTGGTCACTGTTGAGAACTAAGGGACACATTTAACAGCTGAATTCTCCCAAATGAATTCCAAACTTAAATAAAAATGGGACTTCCAGTAGTAGTGGCTTTAAAAGCTGGGAAAACTCCTTCCACAAACAACAATTTTAAAAAACTGGACATTATTATTAAAGACACCAGTTGAAGGCACTGGAAAATGCACAAAGATAGACAGAAATTGAGAAAAATACACCCTTGAAAGGCTGTTATTGCATTGGGTAAGAACTGCAAGTTTGTGCCTTTCTTGCCTGGGGGGTGCTCCTTAAACCTTGCTGTGGCACAAGAAAACCTCAGCCTTACTGGTGTGAAAAGGCAAAGGTCAAAGTTTAGAGCAGGAATGATACTGGTGAGTTACAGGAGGATTTTAGAAGTGAGAAAGTCACATTTACCTGACCCGCTGTTTCATTTGCCCCCTCCAATAGGATATTGGGATATGTCTTCCTGCTGATAGATCATTTTCTTAGTGCTCTGAGATAGTCTCTAATCTCATATTTTGTGCTGTATTATCTATTTTTGTAAATTGGAATTTTCTTGAAAAACATTAGACACATTGGGATATTTAGAGCTGAGCAGACATACTTAGGCTTTTAAATTTAACTTTGGTGGTGGGCTGAAGCCTTCCTTTGACGGTTGAAAGCTATAAGAGTGCGGAGGCAAACAGATGCATTCTCTACAAGAAAAACTTACCATTGTTACTGTGCTTTTGGTTCCCAGAAAAGCATCCTCTGAGATCCACTGGGCGCCCAAGTGTGATGTCCCATTGATTTGGATAACCCCAGCTGAGGTGGCACATGTGCTCAGGATAGGCCAATGGTTTGGAAAACTAAATTGTCTATTGAAGTTGTATCAGCTTAGGGAGTTCTCCATCTAAGGGAGGAAGAAAACAAGGATTTAGCCTGGTCTGGGCTCTTTATTTACCCTCTGCACTCCATGGCCATCAAGGTGACCATATCCACACATACCACTCTACTGGAGACCAGTTCAGTCTCCCTCAGTGACTATATTAGTCAGGGTTCTCCATAGAAACAAAATCAATAGGAAATATATACATATAATCACTCATGAGGTTATGGAGCCTGAGAAATCCCAGAATCTGCAGTCAACCAGCTAGAGACCCAGGAGAGCCAATGATGTAATTCCAGTCTGAGTCCAAAGGCCTGAGAACCAGGAGAGTCAATGGTGTGAGTTGCAGTGTGAGTCTGAAGGCAGGAGGAGACTAATGTCCTACCTCAAAGACAATCTAGCAGAGTAAGAGAATTCTTTCTTACTTAGACTTTATTTAGGCCTTCAATGGATTGAATGAAGCCTACTCACATTGGGGAGGACAGTCTGCTTTACTAGATCTGTAAATTCAAATGTTAATTCATGTGGAAATACCCTCATAGGTACATTCAGAATAATATTTATCAAAATATCTGGACATTCCATGGCCCAGTCAAGTTGACACATAAGATTAATCATCACGGTGACACAAAGTGTACTGAGTCTATCTGATCAATCTCTTTGGTCAAAGAGCTGACCTTAGAAAAACACATGCTATATAACCTGATGCTTCTAATGGGGCATAAGCTGGGATGGGTCAAATCCTCGTTACCTGAATTTTCAACAACTCTATTACAGTGAGGATATTACAAAGCCTCCCAGGCAAAAATAGAAGCTGGTTAATATTCCTGGTTAACAGTTGGCCAAAAGAAATATGTCTTGGCAGTAATTGTCCTTGAGAGCATTAAAATTTAGTTGGGAAACCACAAAACTAACTATAACATGGAACAACCTTGATAAGGGTCATAATAGAGAAAAAGAGCGCCATGTAATACAGGGTGAGGGATTGAGGAGGGCATTTTAGTTGTCTTAAGTTTTTTTATCATTTATGTAGACCTTTGCTTGTTTTGGGTAGCTTCTGTTTTTATTGAAGTATAATTCACATACCATAAAATTCACCATTTAAAAATGTACAATTCAGTGATTTTCAATATATTTATAAGTCATATAACCACCACCATTAACTAATTCCAGAACATTTTTGTTATCTTCAGGGCAATTTTTATTTCTTCTTCTTCTTTCTTTTTTTTTTTTGCAACAGATAATGTTTTGTTTTGTTTTTTTTTCTTTTCAATTTTGCTGGAGCTGTCACTGCAGTTGGAAGTTCTTTGGCCCAGACCACACACAAGGAATAGCAACTTGGATTACTAGTCCGATGTAAAACTCGTTAATAAGTAGCATTCAGTGTAAAGATGGACTTTTAATTTTTTTTGGTCTATGTCTTTTATTGCACTGGAGCAGCAAAAGGACTCAGAAAATTATAATTATCATTAATCTTTTCAGAATTGTCCAAAAACCTAGGCCTAAAAACTTCTTTTCCCATCTCATTCCTTGTCTTCAAAATTTGTCACACTGGACTGTCAGTCATGTCTACAAAACACAACTATATAAAACAAAAGAACATCATAAATAACCAAACAAAAAAAATCTCAAAAAAAATACAACTTCACAGTACAATTCACTTCTAGCTGACCCAATCTATACTTGGCAATGTTTATAATCACAAAGTGTTAGGGAGAGTACTTAGCTGTATTATGTAAAAATTCCTTCTTCGGAATGAAGCTTTCCCTTTGATTTTCTATTACACCAGTAGAAATCATTGGCATTGGGTAAAGGGAGACTGCTGGCAGGGAGAGGCTGATACCATCAGTCTCAGTCTCCTGTCTTCTTTTTGTGCAATATTCACTGTATATCATTGACTGACTGTCTCTTTCTTGTGTCAATACCTGAAAATAGACCCAACCAATAGTCGTGTTGTATTATATTTAATTCAATGCTGATGGTCTTTAACGAATATCAGTAGGAGATATATTTTGAGTTTTTTTTTTAACTGGTGCTAATAAGTTTCATCTGAGTTGTTGAGCTCCTTATATCCTGTGTGCTCAGTGATGTGTGACCTAAATGGAGTCTTTGAGCCTCTCTGACAAAGGTCATTGGAACAAAAAACCCAGTAGGACCAGACACTAATCCCCTTTGAGCACTTATCAACTCTAATTGCCTGTTTATTGTTTGTTTTCCCCACTGGACTGGATGTTCCATGAAGGAAAGGTTTTTACTTATTTACTTTAATTCCCCAATATGTTGTATAACATCCTGTAAAAAACAAATGTTCTATAAAATTTATGTAATGAGCAAATGCTGAACTCCCTAAAACATCTTGTGTCCCCCCTGCTTCATGCTTATTGCAGAGACAACTACTACTCTGACAAAATGTTCAGAGCAGTTTTATTTTAATAATGGCAAACCACAATAGGCACTGAGTAAGAGCTCAGTAACTCTTAAAAACCTATTAAAGTCCCAGTCACTCTATTGATGACAGAATAAATGTAATTTTTTTTGTTGTAACAGAAGCAACTTGAGTAACACTCAGTATTTTTTTTCATGCATTTTGGCCAGTGGGCTAGAAACAAATGAAAAGTAATTTTATCCCAGTTAAACAATCATCTTTGGGGAATCCCAGAGCCTGCAGTATCTTGAATCACTGAAAATACCTCAACTCTTTTGTCTCCTTAAGACATACATCTGTAGATTGTGCTCTGCTGATGGGAATTATGTAGTTATTTGTGATGATGCATCATATGAAGGGCACAGAAGGTAATGCTGTCCTTCTATTGCTGCAGACTCTGGGGATATTTGCAGGAAATTTGATAGTTTCGTCTGAGAAAATTCATTAGCTCTAGTTATTTGTTTTCAAGTTCAAAGCATTCCTTTCCCTCTGCCATCGGGTATTATGGAAATTTCCAGGACATTTTTTTTAAAAAATCAGAGCTGCCACCTGTTATCTTTTATCCACAAGAGCAAGTCACGCTATGGGGATGACAGTTAAAAGGTAGGCGAAGTCTTCCTTATCCTTATATTACCTTCTCCACCTGAGGGTGACATGCTACAACTTATCATAGCTTTATTTAATACAACTTAGCCCCTTTGTTTTCCTTAGTGTCTTTGATGTCTTACAGATTAGATTATTAATAAAGTCATTACTGCTTTCTTATTAGTGTCTCATCATTTCTTTGACTGTATTTCTTGTTCACATGTCTTGTATTGATATCTTTTAGGCTCACTATTCCTATTCTGTTATTCCTCCTTTTAAGCCCTTTAATTTTTCTTTCCTACGTTTTGGATATTTCCTTTTCATGATGCATACTTTGCATAAATTCAGGACAAGTTGACCTATTTTTTACCTGAGCTCTTGTTTAAGATCCACCTGTTTGGGAAACTCTTGCTGGACCACATTACAGCTAGATTATGTGGATGAACATAAGAAATATTTCCTGAGCTTTAAAAAAAGTTAAAAAGTTTTCTGTGGTTATTTCTTTTCCCTAAAATTGCTCAGCATTTGCCAAACCATTTTCTTCACTCTGTGTGAACTTGGCCTTGCTCAGAATGGTGTGCAGGATGACAGAGAAAGAATTACTCATCTTTTGTCTTACATCAAAAATGAAGTGATTTATCTGTCAATTTTTTTAAAAAATGAATGACCCTCAAGCAATTGTATGACATAGCTATTATAAATAGCACCATTTTACAGCCGAGGTAACAAAGTCCTAGAAAGGTTAAGTAAATTATCCACTCTATACTGCTAAAGAAGAAGGAATTAGAATTGCGTTGAATCTTTAAATCGCTTTGTGCAGTATGGACATTTTAACAATATTGATTCTTTCAATCAAAATACCAGTGTCATTTTTCATAGAATTAGAAAAAAAAATCCAAAATTTCATATGGAATAAAAAAAGGTCCAAATAGCTAAAGCCTTCCTAAGCAAAAGGAACAAATCTAGGGTCATCACATTACCTAGTTTCAAGTTATACTACAAGGCTATATTAACCAAAACAGCATGGTACTTGTATAAAAGTAGACACGTACATCAATGGAACAGAATCGAGAACCCAGAAATAAAGCCAAATATCTACAACAAACTGATTTGCAAGAAAGTAGACAAAAATGTACACTGGGGCAAGGATGCCTTACCCAATGAATGGTGCTAGGAAAATTGGATAAGCACATGCAGAAGAATGAAACTGGATCCCTATCTCACCTTATACAAAAATTAACTCAAGATGAATTAAAGACATAAATGTAAGACCTTCAACCATAAAATTTCTAGAAGAAAATGTAGAAAAACTCTTCTGGGCAGTGGCCTAAGCAAAAATTTAACACTAAGAACTGAAAAGCAAATACAGCAACAATAAAAATAAATAAATGGGACTCAATTAAACTAAAAAGTTTCTGCACAGCAAAGGAAATAATCAACAGGGTATATAGACAACATATAGAATCAGAGAAAATATTCACAAATTATACATCCAACACAGGGCTAATATATAGAATCTACAAGGAACTCAAACAACTCAACAAGAAAAAAAAATAACCCTATCAAAAAGTGGACAAAAGGGGGACGGTGGTGGGTGGA
>NW_012147634.1:3667013-3669061 GCF_000956105.1 Propithecus coquereli | reverse complement strand
AAAAAAAGTGGACAAAAGACATGAACAGATGTTTCCCAAAATAAAATATACAAATGACCATCAACCATATGAAAAAATGCTCAATATCACTAATCATCAGGGAGATTCCAATTAAAATCACAACAAAGAGCTAAAAATAGAAATACCATTCGATCCAGCAATAGGACTATTAGGCATCTACCTGAAAGAGCAAAAGATATGCTATAATAGAGACATCTGCACCTGAATGTTTATGGCAGCACAATTCACTATTGCAAAGATGTGGAAACAACCCAAGTGCCCGTCAATTCATGAGTGGATTATTAAAATTTGGTATATGTACACAATGGGATATTACTCAATTATAAGAAATGACAGTGATCTAACACCTCTTATATTTTCCTGGATAGAGCTTGAGCCCATTATCCGAAGTGAGGTATCACAAGATCAGAAGAACAGGCTCCACATGTACTCACCATCAAATTGGCACTGACTGATCAACACTGTTGTTCTTACATGGTAGTAATATTCTCCAAGGATTAGGGAGTTAGGGGCTGTAAACTCACAACTAATGGACACAGTGAGCATTGTAGAGGGGAAGGGCATGCCTCTAACCCTTGCTTGGGTGAGGCAAAGACATAAAATGTAACCATAATGTTTGCACTCTCATAATACCCTGAAATAAAAACAAAAATAAAAGAAAAGAAAAAAAAATCACAATGAGTTACCACCTTACCCCTGTCAGAATGGCCATTATTAAAAAGTCAAAAAACAATAGATGTTGATGTGGATGCAATGAAAAGGGAATACTTATACACTGTTGGTGGGAATGTAAGTTAGTACAACCTCTGTGGAAAACAGTATGGAGATTCCTCAAAAAATTACTATAGACCTACCATTCAATCCAGCAATCTAACTACTGGATATCAACCCAGAAGTCATTATAAAGAAGTCATTATATCAAAAAGACAACTTCACCCAAATGTTTATCACAGCCCAATTCACAGTTGCAAAGGTATGGAATTGACCTAAATGTCCATCAACTGATGAGTGGATAAAGGAAATGTGGTATATATATACCATGGAATACTACTCAGCCATAAAAAGGAATGGTTTTTTTTTTTCTGGAGATCATTATCTTACATGAAGTATCTCAGGAATGGAAAAACAAATACCCCATGTTATCCCTTATAAATGGGAGCTAAATGATGGGTCATATGGTCATAAAGTGGTATAATGGACATTGGAAACTAAAAAGGGGGAAGACTGGAGGGAGAATGAGGGATAAAAAGATTACCTACAAGGTATAATGTACACTGTACTGGGGATGGGTACCCTAAAAGTCCTGACTTCAGCATTATACAATTAATCCATGTAATAAAAAACACTTGTACCCCCTAAATCTATTGAAATAATAATAAAAAAAAGAGCGAGGGAAGGAATTGGAATCCCACACTAGGATTTCCAGTTTCATGGTCTACCCACTGATCTAATTAGTCTAATCTGTAGGGTAGATTTAAAATGAATACATTTTCCAATTATATACTTTTCGAAATAATTGAGAAAAGATGTACTGGAAATAATTAACTCACATAGTTACATATAAATTGGGTCCTACTCAGGGTCAGTACTCTTATAGATGCTGGAGATAGATCAGTGGACAACCAGACCAGTCTTGCTCTATTGGAGTTTACATTCTAGGGGAAGGAGGCAAATGTTAACAGACAAACAAATAACAAGAAAGTGTCAGACAATTGTCAGCGCTATGAGGGAAATAAAGCAAGGTTACTTAATTGTAACTGTTCATGGATGCTACCTTAGATGAATGGTCCAGGAAGGCCTTTCAGAGGAGGTGACATTGGAGCTGGGAGGTGAAGAGTAGATATTTTATTCATTATTATTATTCCTTCCTTTAATCTTTTAACATCATTTCCTTTGGAACTTTAAAAAGGTCTATAAGCGAGAGCTCTTGAAATCTACTAAATCCAACTTCTGAGTCCATTTACAGGCAGTTACTAATGCCATGCTGCTGATCCTGCATATGGGTCCTGTTTCCTTGCATATCTCAA
>NW_012147634.1:3662266-3666963 GCF_000956105.1 Propithecus coquereli | reverse complement strand
ATTAACATTAAATATTTTCAACTATAAGAGTTTGGAAACAAAATGAAATTCTCTTAAAGCTAAAGCAAAACAAAGCAAAATCAAAACCTAAGTGAAACATTCTCTTATTTCACCAGATAAATGTAGAAAAACAACTTTACCATATCTTTTTTCTCTGAAGTCCCCGTCTCATTCTCTCTCTGAATAAAACATCCAAAAGCTACTACTGTAGCTCCATTGTGATCTCTTGGGAATGTCAAGCTTTTTTGTTTTTTCATGTTGCCAGTGTTTTTTTGCTGGTTTCTTCTCATCTGGCTCCTCTTCTTTCGGCTCTGGGTGAATAGAATTGCAGGGCACTTATTCTCCTTTGCTGGAGACTCTCTAGTTAGGGGTAGGAGAGGACCCTAGATGTAGCTTTTGTGAACTATTATGGAATGTTGACCCATCAGGTGAGGGGTGGGTACACTGAGAGCCTGTAGAACAGCAGTTCTGTTCCCCCATGATTGCCTCAGTTTGACTCATCTTTGTGTGGGTTGGGTGGTTATTATCCAGCTCGTTGTTGGGAGTTAGAGTCGGGGGCTGAATGTGACCATCTCCATCATGGCTATTGTTGTGCAGAGTTGCTCTGGCCAGGATCACCCAGTGGATCCTGGCCAGAGCAGCTGGGTGAGTTAGGTAGTGGTCATGGATGACTTGGCTGTAGGCATTTGCATGAACCTCGTCCAGCAGTAATGTCTGTTCGAGACTGGGGGTCCCAGGTGAATCTTTGGCCCTTGAGGAGGTTCTCCCTGCCCAGCGACAGTGGTGTAGACTCAGAGGTAGTATCTTTGGGCCTAGGCTCAAGTCTGGAATCTTGGAGGTGGTGTTGCAGGCCCAGCAGGGCCCTGGAGCTACAGGGGCAAAGCCTTATGCTTAGGCACAGTGAGAGCTTCAGAGCTGAATTTGGGGATTATGGGGGCAGAGCTGAACAAATGGAGGGCTGTTCTGCCAGTGTGGAGACTGTTGATGTCTGGTTATGCAGGCAGGAGTTTTTTTAGCTGCCCAGGGACCACATCAGTGGGGTGGAGCCGCTGGTTGGCTAAGGTTCTCCCACCCTGCCTAGGATGAACTGACACAGTCACCCAAGACTTCCCAGGTAGTGTCTGTGGCATCTGAGGCTCTTCCTCTCCTCACATCCCATGCAGGGGGAAAGGTGTGCTCAGCCCCCAATCTTAGGACACAGCATGGGGGAAAATTTTTTCTGTTTGCCCCCTCCTCAGCTTGGAGGAGGGATGCAAATGCTACTGCTGGAAAGTTGAATTCTGAGCAGAGCTGATACCATGCACCAGGGCTATCACAATTACATCAGCTGCAGAAGCCAGGGATTGGCAGCCCCCAGACGTCTGCTGCACCTGCTCTCTTGTACAATCTCTCTGCATAGACTCTGAATGGCTCCCCTATCAGCCCAGAGGTCTGCAGTGGTAAAGGGAGACCCCTCACAACTTGAGTAATCTTCAACTTTAATTCCTCTCCTACAAAGCGGTACCCCTTTGGGATGCTTCTATTCTATCTTCTCCTCGCCCAAGCTGTGTGAATGATATTGGGATTCCACCTTAATCTCTGAGATGGTGTGTGGTGCTTGTGAGTAAGAATCAGTGACACCCTGTTTGGTGGAATCAGTAGATGCTGTAATGGGCTGTACAGTTTTTCTCCCTGTCAAAAGTTGGCACTTGCAGGAAAGAGCCAACTGAAGAATTGTTCTTCAGTGCCTGTAATCAGCTTTAGCCCCTCAGAAGCAACACATGAGTGCCCCAGGTAGTGGGTGGGGCCCTGAAGCTCCCAGGAGATTGTTTGTTATCCACTAGAGCAGAGGTGGGTGAAGGGTGAGGCTGGGTGGGTCTTGTTCAGGTGAGTCTGCCTCCAGGCTCCACATGGGGTAAGTCTTGAACTGTCCCAGAAAGGGTCAAATGTCAGCTCCCAGGCTGCTGAGTATGGCCTCCAGGAAGGAGCTTGAAGTGGCCCCACCCCACGAGTGGTCTGCTAGTGAGGAAAGGGCCATCTGCAATTCACCAAGTGGCTATCAGGAGTGACTTTTGCTCCTCTCACTCTTCCTCTGCCCTGAGAGACTCCTTCCAGTTTCTGGTTGTAAATGAGTGCCTAAATTTGCCAAGCTTGCCAGCAATGGTACCACGGGCCAGGAACCACCCCACCTGTGGACCTGCCCCAGTCCAAAGGCCTGGTTTTCCTGTGAGGGGCTGGGTGCTCCACCGGTTTACTGTAGCTCAGACCCACAGTATGCTCTCTCTTGTCTGTTCTTCCCATGTGGGCCCCTCTGTCTCTTGAATTTAGCTCTTGATTCTCCCTTCTGTGCCCCCAAGCAACTCTATCAAGTCCTGGGGGAATGAGATCCAGCCACATGCCTGTCTCACTGGTAGACATCTCTGGGGACTGTCAGTGGGCAGAGAACTCCCAGACCTAGTACCCCTAGGTCCACTGTAGGTCCTCAAGGGGAAAGCTGCAGGCCCTTCTCTCTTTGTAAACCTCAGACTGGAGGGTACATCAGCACAGTGCAGGGAGCCACTTTTGAAAGTCTTGGTTCAACGGCCCCCCTTGGCTGCAGTGGGCAGAGGAGAAGTGGAGGAGGAAAAGAGTCTGAATGGAAGAGAGACAGAGACAGCACTCCAATTCTTCTGGTCTCTCTCCCCGGAAGGAGGCCCACACAAAACGTTCAAGCTTCGGAGTCTCACATGTTCTCTGGGGCCAACCACAAACTGGGCAGGAGTTGGGAACTATTTTTGAGGGAACAGATGATATGAAAACTGAAGGGCTGGAGCTCCCCAGGGTGGAGAGAGGGGTGGTATGGGTGGGAAGAAGTATGATGTCTGCTCTCTTGGCTCACAGCTATGGCCCTGGGGGCTGACCCCCAAAGTGGCTGGAAGCTCAATCCTTTATGTTCAAGAGGGTCCCAGTTCAATGTCGCAGCTGCATTTGGGCTTGTGGGGGTGGAAAAGCTCCTGAGCAACTCAGCAGCCCACCGACCACTGGAGGTGTGTGGGAAGGAGAAATGAAACCCCCATGTACTGCCTTCACAGGGCTCTGAGTTTCTCTGTGGTAGATTTCTGTTGATATCTTTTTTCCTTCTTGTTTTTCTTCATGATTTATTTCTGTGAAGTCTCCAGCAGGCTCTGGCACCTTTTCCCCTAAACTACACCTGAGCTGTTCCCATTGCCCCCTCTCCTTTATCTGAAGCACTTCCTTCTCTCTGGGAGAATAAGACAACCAATGTCTCTTGTCATTCATCTTCTGCAAATCCCCTAAATTACTTTTTTTTAAGTTTTAAGAAAGTACCTCGTTTTTGAAGATATTTATCTTTGTGGCTCCTCCATCTTGTTATTTTCTTAAGGGAGAATGCTAATTATTTTAGCTTGTGATCAAACTGATATCTTTTATCATTTTAATTTTGTGTCTTTGGACATTCTCCAGCTTCATTATGTTTGTTTTGAGGTTCATTAACCAGAAAGTCATATGGTACTTCTGGTGTGAATTTCTTACGAGTTTTTAATAAGGATTGAATTTTGTTTTCTGTTTGGCTCAATATGTTTCCTGATGATGCCCAGAGCTTTTTGTTTGTTGTAAACTTCCTTCCAAAGTCTACAGAGCAACTGTAATGGTAACTAGGTAGACTTCCAGGACAAAACTTTGATCTATAGTTTTGTCATTTTTACTTAGAATAAAAGTGAACAGGAACTAGAAGGTTCTTTATAAGTAATATAGCACAGTTCCATGTGAGGAAACAAAACCTAAAGGGAGGTCAAGTGTTTAGATTGTAAAGCTTGCCTTAAAAAGCTGAATTCTTGAATCCTAACCAGAGATTTTCTCATTGCATAATGCTGCCTTAGTAGATAGTGTCTAGTCTATGTAAATTTAGGTAAGTCCATGATTTAGTAGAATTTGGAGAGTCCTCTGTCCCATACTCTTCTTTCCTTCCCAAATATTACCTCCATTATTTCTGTAATCCCCAATTTCTTCCCTCTTGCCTGTATATACTCCTTGCAATTTCCTTTTACTTCCGTCTACTATTCCTATACCTTCCCTCCATTCTTCTCTCTTATGTGGGCATTTTGTCCTTTCTGAGAACAAGAGAATTAAAGGCCAGAAGTTTGGTCTGCCTGGTTTCCACTTTTCTTGCACTACTGCCTATACTCCACATAGCAGCTTAAGTTTCTTTAGAAACACACAGATCAAATCATGTTGCTCCTCAGCCTTATAGCCTCCCGTGGGCTCACATTGGATTCAGAAGTAAATCCAGGTCTGACAATGCCCTACATTATCTGCTTACCTGTGTGATCCTATCTCCTCTTAGATCACTTTACTACCAGACACACTGACCTTCTTTCTGTTCTGGTAACACTCTAAGCTCATTCTTGCCTTACATCTTCATGCATCCAAGTTCCTTTTCCTGGAACACACTGCCATAGTATCTTTGCCTAGCTGGCTCCTTCAGGGAAAATCTCAAGTGTTACTTCTTGAGAAATGTCTTCCCATTCAATTCAAACCAGCATACCCTTGGCTTCAGTAACTTTCAGTCATATCACACCATTTTATTGTCTTCACATTATTTATTATAATCTGAAATCATCTTTAAACTATTTGTATACTTTTTTATTGTCCTGCTCTTTACTTTTTTGAGTATTTTTTTTTATTTCAGCATATTATGGGGGTACAGATGTTTAGGTTAC
>NW_012147634.1:3648347-3661903 GCF_000956105.1 Propithecus coquereli | reverse complement strand
GTTACTTGAGCATATTCTAAGATTTCATCTTAACATATAAGATCTGTCCAGAATGTATCCAGCCATGTAATATGAAAAATCGAGACATTTATTGAAGAAGATACAAGAAACATTGTACATAGGACAATGATGCCTTGTTCCCCTTCAAAGTAGGCATCTTGGGACCTCACATAGTTCTCCCAGCGTCTCTTAACCTGACCCATGCACGTTCAACATTCTCAGGTGTTCTGCTTGTTGCAGGCCTTCCAGAACATGCATCACTTTCAATAGATTCTTGACCATCTTTGAAGCATTTGTGTCACACTTCTATTTGTGCTGCACTCACTGCATTGTCCCCAAAAGCCTTCTGAAACACCTGAATAGTTTCAATGGAGAAATGTACAAGCTTAACACAAAATTTGACGTAGATTCGTTGCTCTACTCGCTCAGTCATTTTGAATGTGAGGCCTACTCAGTGCACATGCTCACCCAGTGGTGTCTAGCACTGCACTGGTTAGTACAGTGAAGTTGTCATTGTTCACGCATGCACATTCCAGTCCACTCTCCTTGGCTACTAGGTTACATTGATGTCGTGCAAACCATTCTTGTTATATTAACAATGGCTGGATACTTTTCAGACAGGCCCCGTGTATTTAGTGTTTTTGAGTGTATGTCTTCATATCATTTTCTCAACAGTTGCTCTGTATATTACAATATACATACATGACTTATCACAGTCTACTGGAATCAGTATTTTACCACTTCAAATGAAGTGTGAAAACTTATTTCCATTCAGGTGTCTTTACTTTCCCAACCTTTAAATATCATTGTCTTGAATTTCAGATGGTGTTACAGTTTTTCTTTTAATTTTTACTCATTGTTTAAATCTGCAAAACTCATGAGGTGGATAGTCTATTGTATTTACCCATATTTTTGCCCTTTTCTCTATTCTTTTCTCATTCCTAATGCTCCTAGATTCCTCCTTTTATCATTTCCTTTATGTTTAAAGAACTTCCTTTAACCGATCTTTAAGGATAGATCTGTTAGCAACAAATTGTTTTAGTTTTTCTTCACCTGAGAATGCCATTATTTCCCTTTCATTCCTAAAGTATAGTTTCACCAGCTAGAGAATTATCAGTTGACAATCTTTTCTTTTAGCTGTTGAAAAATGTTGTGCCACTTTCTTCCAGCCTTCATTGCTTCAGATAAAAAAATATGATTAGTTAAACTCATGTATTCCTATAGGTAATGTGGCATTTTCTCTGGATGCTTTTAAGATATTTATTTTGTCTTTAGTTTGTAGGGGTGTCTTGGAGTGGATTTCTTTGGGTTTATCCTACTTGGTATTCACTCAGCTTTTTGAATTTGTAAGTTTAAGTCTTTATGTCTTTTACAGAATCTGGGGAGTTTTCAGCCATTATTTCTCTGAATGCCCTTTCAGCTCCATTCTTTTTTTCCTCTCCTTCTGGAACTCTGATAACATGAATATTGGATCTTTTGATAGTTCTGTAGGTTATTGAAACTCATTTTTTTCAGTCTATTTTTTTGTTGTTGTTCAGATTGGGTAAATTCTATTAATTTGTTTTTAAGTTTATTGGTTATACCCTTTGTCACCCCTACTTTACTATTGAGCCCATCTTGTGAATTTTTTATTTCTGTTATTTTCTTTTCCAGATCTATAATTTCTATTTGATTTTTTTCATAGCTTGCAATTCTTTGCCGATATTTTTTATTTTTCATTTGTTTTAAGAGAATTTGTATCTTCTTGTTGAGTCGTTTTTTATATGGTTGCTCTAATATTTTTTTCAGATAATTCTGACATCTGATTCATCTCATTGTTGGTGTCAGTTGTTTGCCTTTTCTCATACAAATTGTGATTTTCTTGTTTTTTGATACTACACACAATTTTAAAATTATATCCTGGACATTTTTTCTATTATTTTAGGAGACCCTGAGTTCTATTTTCGTTTTTTATTTTAGTAGGCAGCGAGTCTGTTTAGGTTTAGTATACAGGTCCTGTCTTACTTTTTTGTGGGTTGTGATTTCAATGACAAAGGCTTGGTGGTGATACTTTCATCTGCTTGGTTTATTTCATGCTGCTGGATCTACCACTAGTCCCTGACAGTCTCCCTGAGGGGTTGGGGAGAGCTTCCTCAAGCCAGATTGCCAGATACCCCTATATGGAGAGAATAAGTCTCTGGCCCATGGGGAGCACTTCATAGGCTGGGCACATGTGCTGCCTATGGAAAATGGAGTGGCTTTCCAATTTTGTAATATAAATTTCTTGAGAGATGAAGCCTTTCCTGTCTTCTCTAGCTGAGTGTTTAGGGTAGTGCTTACTGCATAATGATCATCAGTATATATCTTTAAATTAATGAATTATTAATAATACTTCATAACCTTCTTTCTCAAGTTTGAGGTAAAAACATGATACATATCAAATAATTAATAATTTTCACCTGAGAATTTAAAGTTGGGATTAAAAACAGCAGGTCTGTATATGAATGTGGTTGTAACTTGCACAATGTATTACTCAAGAGGTGTGAAACAGCTATAATCTACCATGTGTGATGAGTTTCAGAAAAATCATCCATAGAGAAAGAGAAAATAATAAAACAGATTTACTGAGATAAGTAGGGACTGGAGATGGAGAGAAAGCCATGGTGGCTCTCCAGTGCTTCATGGGACTCAGCTATAGTCCCATTTCTTTGAGTTATAAAACATTCCTATATCCTTAAAATAATTACTTTTCTGTGCTTGTGAGAACCCAAGTTCATTTATGTTACTGACAACTAAAGTGTCCTAGCTAATACCACGTGTTTAAATAAAATGATGAACTATTCGAGTGCTTATTTTTTGTGTTGAAAAAAATTTTATGAGCTATCTAAATAGTGTATCTAAAACACTATTTGTATCATTGTCACTGTGGGAAAATATGCATGCAAACAATGAAAGTGACTGTTTACAATAAAACCTAGGTTTAAATTGGGGATTGCTGCATGTTAGCTTTTTATCAATTACACTGTTAAAAGCATATTTTTATATCTTTATCTGACCCCTACTTTATGTAGTTCTGGGGAATGTTGTAGGGGTGGGCAGGAACCATGCTGTGGTCCTAGGAAGCAATCCTTAGCTGTTGTTGTTGAGTATTAAAAATTTTCTGTTGGCCACCAATCTGTTCCAACAAACCTATTGACTTTTTCAGTCAGAGCTTTTCGAGGCAGAATTTAATGTCAGTTAAAAATTTGTCATGCAAATGTGCAGAAGCACAGGACAATGCTGAAGGAGAAAATGTTCTTGTACCATCTGTTTCTCTCAAAAGATGAAATCTACTACCCCAAAGATCATTTTGCCACGAAGTTTTTAAAATGTAAAGTGAAAGAAAAGAAAGACCAAAAATATGGCTTTTAAATCAAATAAGTAGCCTCTGAGTATTCAGCCATGCTTTAGGTGACTGAGTTTTATGGTATGTGTGTGTGTGTCCATGGCAGGCTTTGAAGTACAAGTAAAGCATTTTAAGCCAGATAAGGAAAAAAATAGATAAACACAGTCTGGTCTGTTAATTTCTGAGACAATAGCCAGTGAACATCAATTAAAATAGAAGGCTTTGAAATCAGGGAAAAATAATTTAAAAGAGATCATTGTTTTTCTTAACTACACAGTAAAAATGAGGCTAATTCACTGCCCTCCTCCCCAACCATAAAGAAATTTCAATAGCATATTGCACAAGCACAAGAACTGTGCCATCAGTTTTATTCATCAGCAAAACCAAAGAAAGAATTGCAGGATGTTCTCTATTATTTAACATGGAAAGCCTTTATCACTTTATATTTTCACCTCCTTGTTTGTTGCCGTTGAATGCTTGATTTTTAGTCACATAATTCAATGCCAGATAAGTCATTGCACAGGATTTTATGTTATATTACTTAGAGGGTTACAGCAATGTCATCTCTTGCTTAAAACACTGGGTCAACACTGCCTGCCAATTCGAGTATCATGGAACTCATATAATTCAAGACCATGCTGATTACCATGAGAAGCAAAATAAATAATTAACTATATGATAAATAATATTGACAATGAAATGTGTGGCAAACTAGAGCCCATTAATGATTTCATTTTAAAATGTTTCAATAAAATCCTATTATATTCTGCGGTGATAAAATACTAAAAGTTACATTTCCCCCTGCCTCCTTTTAGCTCTCTGTGCAAAAGTGAAGGAAAATGCTTTTCTCTTTTTTTGACAAGTTTTCCTTTCTTATATTAATTAGTTTACTTTTCTATAGATAGAAAAAGACAACTAACAGGCAAGGTAATCATTCTCCTGTCATTTTCTAAATTATTCCCCCCTCCCCCTTTTTTTTTTGAGACTGAGTCTTGCTCTGTCACTCAGGCTAGAGTGCAGTGGTGTCATCATAGGTCACTAAAACCTCAAACTCCTGGGCTTAAGCAATCCTTCTGCCTCATCCTCTCGAGTAGCTGGGACTGTAGGCATGTGCCACCACATCCCGCTAATTTTTCTATTTTTTGTAGAGACGAGGTTTCCCTCTTGCTCAGGTTGATCTTAAACTCCTGGCCTCAAGCGATCCTCCTGCTTCAACCTCCCAGAGTGCTAGGATTGCAGGTGTGAACCATGGTGCCTGGCCATTTTCTAAATTATTCTAATGTGATTTTCAGAGCATGGCTTCTATACATTATTTATTCATTTGGCAGTAATGTTTATGGAGGTAGAAAAGCCAGATTTTCTTATGTGGTTTTATAATTGGTAAGGACAATTTGGCAAAGATAAATCTGGATGTTTCCCTAAGACACTTTGGCTATCTTCCTCTAACCATATGATGAGCCCCATTTCACTTATCTCTTAAATCCCTCCTCTATGGCTTTTACTTTGAGGATGGTTTCTGGATATAATTAACAGTTTCCTTCTGAAGATTATTACTACCAATTGGATGCTGTTTGGCAGCCAATTCTCTTTTTTCTCTGTGGGCTCTAAGTGGAATATCCTTGAAATAGTCATGATACATGACTCTCTTTTCAATTATATTATTTTTGGATGCAGGTACCAGATACACTTGTATTAATTAGTTCTTCATAGCCTTCTTAAATTTTTCTCACCTCTAAAATTAAAAGAGCCAAATTATAGACATGGTGAAGTTTGACTCTGAATGTGATTGGACTTAAATTAGTTCCTCCAAATAATTCTTTGTCTTTGATATATTTTCATTTGCAATCCTGTGTCATGTTTTATGTTTTGTGATTGACTTGTTTCCATTTTTAGTAATGAATAATCAACTGTAGTTTCCTTTGGGGTATTGATAATTCTGTTTGTATTACTTGGTGTATTTAAATATTTACATAAGGCTACATCCAGATATTTCTTATCTTGAATGATTACTTCTGTGGTTTCTGATGTCAAAAATTCCTTTTTATTTAGTTTATTATCATAAATGCAGGTCTTTGTCCCACTAGTATTAATTTTTTTGAGATTCTCTTTTTAGAACTAAAGTTACATCTTTCTGCTAGATAAGAATTGGTTTCCAGAGGCTTGCACCATTATTGAGTCACTAAATATTTATTGGATCCATCCTAGTCTCTTCACTCTCCAATACTCTTAGACGACAATTTCATATGACACCTCCTCCCCCAGCATCACTCTCAGCTATACTTTGAAGTGGTCCCCAGCCTTTTTGGCACTAGGACTGGATTTCATGGAAGACAATTTTTCCACGGAGGGAGGGTGAGGGGCGAGGCAGCGCTCAGGCGAGGTGATGTCAGCGATGAGGAGTGGCTATAAATACGGATGAAGCTTTGCTTGCTCACCTCCTGCTGTGTGCCCCTTTCTGAAATTTCATGGAAGACAATTTTTCCACTGATGGGGAGTGGGGGATGGGAGCAGAGTGCTGATGGGAGGACCAGTACTGGTCTGCGGCCCAGGGGTTGGGGACCCCAGGTTTATGGTACATGTTTATAATGGTTACTTTAAAGTCTCTGTTTTATACTTTCAACATTTGGGTAATCTCAGAGTTGGCATTTATTTACAGTCTTTTCTCTGGAGAATTGTTAAGATTTTTTTCTGTTTTTTTGTATGTTGAGTAATTTCAGATTGTTTACTGAACATTTTGAATGTTTTACTATGAGACTCTGGATCATGTTAAAATCCTCTGGAGATTTTTTTAAGATAGGCAATCAACCAGGTTAGTTTCAGATTGCAATTCCCAATTCATCTTCTGTGGGCCGTGGTTCTGATGTCAATGTAGTTTTCAAAGCCTTTCCAAAGCTCTTTGAACCCACCCATGCATGGACCACCCTGGGATTGGGGCAGTGATATATACCATATTTCAGTTCTTAAAGTCTTTGTCATGCTGCTTTGGGTTTATTCCAAGCACGCACAGCTTTTGGGTGAGGCCAGGACAGATTCTGGATGCCTCTTTCTTCAGTTCTCTATCCCTCCTGTAATTGTTCCACACTCTGTACCTCTCAGGGTCTCCTTTTTCTGCTTCTATGTCTAAAAGATTAGGATTTTCGGTCGTCTTCTCTTGCTTTTGTACAATTCTTGCATCTGTGTGAACCTTGACAGTGAAATGGCAAGAGACAAAGGAGAGAGGAAAAAATAACAAATATGCTGTTTCTCCCCCACCTCCAACTCTTTGAAGCACAGGGAGTTCTTTTCCCAACACTTTTGTCAGAAAGATTTTCTCTCAGATTTTATGTGCCTCCATGTATCCTAGTGCCTGTGCAAGTCCTGCAGGAGGGTAGGTTCATCATTGAGGCTTGCCTGGGATTGGCTTGCAGAGTAAAATTAATAATAGTTATAGTAATAATCCCTTGGGATTTCTTCCCATAGTTACAGACCTGTAGGGTTTCCCTTTCCCAGTCCTCTTACAAAGGGGAAAAAAGAATTTTCTGTGGGTTTTTTTTCTGTGCGTGCCCACTGTGCAGTTGCAGAAATCAGGCTGTCCTAGAGTCAAGGCTGGGAGGGAAAAACAAAACAGGAAACTCACTGCTGTGTGATTGTTCTTTTCTTTCAGTTTTGATTTCATTTCCTATTACCTATATTAATTCTCTATTATTTATATTTTGGAATCTTCAGATAGTTGCTCTATGTATTCTGCCCAGAGATTTTGGTTATAAGCAGTGAAAAAATACTTGGTAGAATATTTTACTCCATCTTAATTGGAACTGAAACCTCTCTTCTTTCTTTTAGTGTGAAACTCTTCTAAAGAGTTGCCAATACCAATTTTCTACAAAGTTTCTCCTCCCCTTTCTCTCTTAAATGAAGTCCAATCACATTTTAATTTTATCTACTTTATTGCAATTGATCTCTTTAAGTTCTTCAAGGACCTTCATATTGCTAAATCCAATGGGCAATCCTCAGACTTCATCATCTCTATTGACCACTTAGTAGTATTTGATGCACTTGTCACTCACTCTTTCTTGAAAACATTTTTGCTTGGCTTCCAGGATGGTACGCCATCCTAATATTTCTGCTACTTGCCTCTCTTCTCCTTCTCAGTTTTATTTGCTATTTTCTTGTCAACTTTCTGATATCTAAGTATCGAAGAGACTTAGGCTTGAGGCCTTGTTTCTCGTTTTTCCTATCTACGTTAACTCCCAAAGTCATCTCATTGCATATTTGGATTTAAATAATATCTTCATACATTAAGAACTCCTCAAATTATATATCTAAAATGTTTTGCTTCCCTGAACTCCAGACTCATACCTATAACTACCTACTTAACATTGCCACTTGGATGTTGAACTTAACTAGTCCAATATGGAGCTCTTCATCTTCCTCCCCAAATTGGCTTCTCATTCCATTTTAGCAAAATGGCATCTACATTTTGCCAGTGTTTCAGGTCAAGATTCTTAGAAAAAGCCTCAGGTTCTTCTCTTTCTCTCACTTCTTCAACTGATCAACATCAAGTAATCTTGAATCTACTGCCAAACTATAACTAGAATCAAAGCACTTGTTACTTCTTCCACTGCTTTGTCCACAAGCCACCATCATTTGTCACCTGGATTATTGCAGCAGCCTCCTAACTCATCTCCTCATTTCTCTTTTCTGCCTGATTGCAATCTTGTCAACTTAGTGGCCAGAATGCTCCTATAGAAACGTGAGTCAGATCACGTCATTTTCCTCCTTACCACAACCCCCTGGCTTTCCATGTCACTCAGAGTAAAAGTCAAAATTCTTAAGGTGTCCTACAAGGTCTTCCATGGTCCACCTCTCTTACCTCTGAGACCTCAACCACTCTTCTCCCCTCACTTACCCCAATCCAGCTGCCCTGGCTTTGCTGTGCCTTTGCCTCAGGTAGCTGCCTGATTTGCTTCTCAGACACCTTCATGTCTTTAGCAAATATTTCATTCTTACCGAAGCCTTCCCTTGCTACCCTAACTACAATTTGTGCCTTTCCAACATTCTCCTTCCCATTTCTCTGTTTGTTGACTTTAAAAGTACTTATCCTACTTAGCATAATACTTAATATGTTACTTATTTTCTAGTGCAGTTTCTGGCTCCCATCAGTAGAATATAAGCTTCAAGAAGATTTTTGAATGCTTGATAAATATTTGTTGAATGAAAAAATGATTCTATTTTTATTTATTTTATTCTTAGGTCAAATTCCTCAGCAATCATTCCTCACATAGTCACAGTGATGTTTTAGAAATACAAAATCAAAGATTTCTCTGATGACTTGAGATGAAAACAAGATATTTAACTGGGCCTGCAAAGCACTGCGTGATCTGACCCCTGCTTACCTCCCAGACTACATGTTGCTTCACTCACACCCTCCCTACAAGTTCCAGCCACCTGCCCATCTCACAGCTCTTGGAGAATACCATGTTCTTACCTTCCCCAGGGTCTTCACAGGTACAGTCATTTTTGCTTAGAAAACCTTCACCCTCCATCTGGTTCTTTGGGTAACTTTAATTTCGGTCAGGGCTTAGTTTTTAAATGTAAGCACTTCATTGTTAAAACTGTTTTTGCTAAAGTAAAAGGTGATGAAATATACTTAAAACATTAGAAAATCCAGTGTCAGTGTTGTATCTCCCAGCTTCATTAAACTAATTTTATTCACGGTGTTTAGTACTCTTTATGTTTATTCAGGATTTTAGTATATTATTTGACTACAATATAGATCTTCACTTTGGTGTACTCATAGATGCAAGAATGTGTATCTATTTTGGGGTAAGAGATTAAGCATAGCAGGGAGAGAGAGAGGGACAGACAGAGAGGATGAGAGACGCTGTAATAACCAACCTCCTCTTGAAGCTAACAATACAAAGAGGATGATGGTGCAATCCCTGCAGACAAAAAGGAGTCTCTTTTATGCTCCAATCTTAAAACTGCCAGGCAATGTTACTTTATTGATCCTTGCAGTGTCAGTAAAGTGTGTTAAGAATTCTGTTTCTTTCTTTAATGTGTTTCTCAATTCTTTGGTGAAAGGAATATTCTGTGGGTCTTACTGGAGGGAATTAATGGAAAGAGGTATATGGACAATAGCACATGGTAAATCCACTCCAACATTACTATCTCTCTGAGCATTTGGTTTTTTTTTCCCTTTACATTCTTGGGAATTTTTGGCATCTCAATCTCACATTAAATACATGATCTCCAGTAAGTGTACTCATATCAATAAATTAGGCCCCATTCAAAATCATATTCCATCCTCTTTGGTCTAACACTCTTAGGATCTATTCCCACATATAATACAGGTTTTTAGCAAAATATATTATCTAAGCTTTGTAATTATCTTAAAGTATAAGTGATCTTCTGTCTTGTCAGACATCGCACTATCCCCCTGGATCATTAGACTTTAGTTATAGCAGTAGATGTAATAAGGGCATCTCATTAGTGCCTCTGGCAAAGCATCTGCTTCAGATGGGTTATCACAGGGTCTTCAAGAGAGAGAAGGTGAGTCTCTTCAGAAGAGACTCATAGTGACTTGGAGAGCAATATTCTTATTTTCATCTAAGTCCACCCAGTTGTCCTCATTTCAAGGATCTGGGTGCCAATCTTTTTCAATCAGTGTCCTGACTTTCACACAGGAGACTGTGAGTCTGTGAATTCAACCTTTTTTTTTGAGGGGAGGGGGTGCATCATGTGCTCCTGGTTCTCCACACCTTTTATTTATTTACTTGATTATTTTATTTCAAAATATTAAGGGGATACAAAAGTTTTTCTTACATTGATATATTCCACAATACTGAAGTCAGGGATTTCAATGTGCCCGCCACCAGGACACTGTTCATTGTATCTATAGGTAAGTTTTCATCCTCCACCCTCTCTCTTCTTAGTTTCCAAAGTTATTTGTGTCTTTTTGTGCCCATGTGCACCCATCGTTTAGCTCTCATTTATTAGCAACAACATGTGGTGTTTGTTTTTCCATTCCTGAGATACTTCACTTAGGATAAGGGTCTCCAGTTCCATCCAGGTTGCTGCAAATGACATTATTTCATTCCTTTTTATGGTTGATAACACACACACACACACACACACACACACACACACACACACACCGTATTTTCTTTATCCACTCATGTGTTGATGAGCATTTAGGTTGATTACATATCTTTGTGATTGTGAATTGTGCTGTGATAAACATTCAGGTGTAGGTGTCTTTTTGATAAAATGATTTCTTTTCCTTTCGGTAGTTACCTGGTAGTGGGATTGCTGGATCGAATGATAGGTCTACTTTTAGCTCTTTCAGTAATAATCCATACCGTTTTCCATAGAGTTTGCAGTCCCACCAGCAGTATATAACTGTACCTTTTTCTCTGCATCCATGCCGGCATCTGTTGTTTTTTGACTTTTTAGTAATAGCCATTCTGACAGGGGTAAGATGGTATGTCATTGTGGTTTTAATTTGCATTTCCTTAATGATTAGTGGTATTGAATATTTTTTCATATGTGTGTTGGCCATTTGTCTGTATTCTTTTGAAAAAAATATGTTCATGTCTTTTGACCACTTTTTGATGGGATTGTTTGTTTTTTTCTTGCTGTTTTGTTTAAGTTCCTTGTAGATTCTAGAAATTAGTCCTTTGTCAGATGTATAGCTTGCAAATATTTTCTCCCATTCTGTAGGTTTCCTGTTTACTCTGTTAATTATTTCCTTTGCTATGCAAAAGCTTTTTAATTTAATTAAATCACATTTATTTATTTTTGTTGCTACTGTATTTGCCTTTGGAGTCTTAGTCACAAATTCTTTCTCTAGGCTGATGTCTAAAATAATTTTTCCTGTATTTTCTTCTAGAATTTTTATGGTTTAAGGTCTTACATTTAAGTCTTTATTCTACCTTGAGGTAATTTTTGTATTTGGTGAGAGATATGGGTCCTGTTTCATTCTTTTGCATGTGGCTATTCAATTTTCCCAGCACGATTTATTGATTAGGATGTTCTTTCCCCAATGTATGTTTTTGTCTGCTTTGTCAAAGATCAGTTAGTTGTATCCATTTGATTTTATTTCTGGGTTCTCTATTCTGTTCCTCTGGTCTATGTCTCTACTTTTATTCGTTACTATAGCCTTGTAGTGTAGTTTGAAGTCTGGTAATGTGTTGCCTCCACATTTGTTCTCTTTGCTTAAGATTGCTTTGGGTATTAGGGCTCTTTTTTGACTCCAAATAAAGTTTAGGATTATTTTTTCTAGATCTGTGAAGTAAGATTTTGGTATTTTGACGGGAATTGCATTGAATCTGTAAATCACTTTGGGCAGAATGGACATTATAATGGTGTTGATTCTACCAATCCATGAACATGGGATATTTTTTCTGTTTGTTTGGGTCACCTATGATTTTTTTCATCAGTGTTTTGTACTTTTGCTTATAGAGATCTTTTAATTCCCTGGTTAAATATATTCTCAAGTATTTTATTTTCTTCATAACTATTGTAAAGGGCATTGAGTCCTTGATTTGACTCTCAGCTGGACTGTTATTATTGTATACAAATGCTAGATATTTGTGTACATTGATTTTGTAACCTGAGACTTTGCTGAATTTGTTCATCAATTCTTGGAGTCTTTGGATGGATTATTTAGGGTTTTCTAAATACAGGATCATATTGTCAGCAAACAGGGATAGTCTGACCTCCTCACCTCCTCTTTCCCAATTTGGATGCCCTTTATTTCTTTCTTTTGCCTGATTACTTTGGCTAGGACTTCCCGTACTATGTTGAATAGAACTGGGCACCCTTGTCTTGTTCTAGTTCCTAGGGGGAATGATTTCCACTTTTCCCCACTCAGTGTGATGTTGGCTGTGAGTTTGTTGTATATGGCTTCTATAATTTTGCAGTATGTTCCTTCCCTGCCTACTTTGTTGAGGGTTTTCATCATGAAAGTGTACTGGATTTTGTCGAATGCTTTTTCTGCATCTACTGAGATGATCATATGGTCTTTGTTTTTGTTTCTATTTATGTGGTGAATCACATTTATTAATTTGTGTATGGTGAACCATTTTGCATCCCTAGGCTAAAACCCACTTAATCGAGGTGAATTATCTTTTTGATGTGCTGCTGAATTTGGTTTGTTGGTATCTTGTTGAGGATTTTTGCATCAATATTCATAAAGGACATTGGTCTGTAGAGTTTTTGTGTGTGTGTGTGTGTGTGTGTGTGTGTGTGTGTGTTTTCCTGGCTTTGGTGTCAAGGTGATACTGGCTTTACAGATTGAGTTACGAAGGATTCCCTCCTTCTTTACGTTATGAATAGGTGCTTGTTCTTCTTGGTAGGTCTGGTAGAATTTGGCTGTCAATCCATCCAGGGCTTTTTGTTGTTGTTGTTGGGAGATTTTTAATTACTGCCTCAATCTCACTGCTAGTTATTGATTTGTTGAAGATTTCTATTTTTTTCCTGATTCAAGCGTGGGAGGTTGTGTGTTTCCAGAAATTTATCCATTTCCTCTACATTTTCTAGTTTGTGAGTGTAGAGGTTTTCATAGTAGTCTTAGATGATCTTTTGCATTTCTGTGGTATCAGTTTTAATGTCTCCTTTTTCATTTGTGAATGAAGTTATTTGAGTCCTTTCTCTTGTATTTCTGATCCATCTGGGTAATGGTCTATTGATTTTGTTTATTGTTTTCATAGAGCCCACTTTTCTTTCATTTATCATTTGTATTGTTCTTTTGTTTGCCATTTCATTTATTTCTGCTCTGAATTTTGGTATTTCTTTTCTTCTGCTGGCTTGGGTTTGGTTTGTTCTTCTTTTTCTACATCCTTGAGATGCAACATCAGGTTGATAATTTATGATCTTTCTGTCTTTTTAATGTAAGCATTTAAGGCTATGAATTTCCTCCTCCTCATTGCCTTTGCCATATCCCATAGATTGGGTTAGCTTGTGTCCTCTTTGTCATTCAGTTCAAGGAATCTTTTAATTTACATCTCAATTTCATTTTTTATCCAATAATCATTCAGCAGCAGGTTGT
Organism: Propithecus coquereli; assembly: GCF_000956105.1. Lineage (NCBI taxonomy): Eukaryota > Metazoa > Chordata > Mammalia > Primates > Indriidae > Propithecus > Propithecus coquereli. The sequence goes on along the minus strand of NW_012147634.1, from coordinate 3,648,512 downwards.
TTAATTTCCATGACTTTATGTGGATTTGAGAGTTTCTCTTGGAATTGATTTCTAGTTTTATTTTCATTTTGGTCTAAGAAGATACATGGTATTATTTCTATTTTTCTGAATTTGCTTAGACTTGCTTTGTGGCCTAGGATATGATCAGTATTAAAAATTGCCCAC
>NW_012147634.1:3622091-3647787 GCF_000956105.1 Propithecus coquereli | reverse complement strand
ATTGTTGATTTAAATTCAATTTTATCTGATATGAGAATGACTACACCAGCTTGATTTTGGTTTCTATTTGCTTGGAATAATTTTTTGCCACTCCTTTACTTTGAGTCTGTGTGTGTCTTTGTGAGTCAGATGGGTTTCTTGGAGACAATATATACTTGGGCAATAATTTTTCATCCATTCTGCCAGTCTATGCCTTTTAATTGGAGCATTAAGATCACTCAGGTTCAATGTTAGCATTGATATTTGGGTACTGTTTTGTTTGTCATGTCGAATGATGCTTTGTTGTTTAGTTTTACCTCTTGCGCTATTGCTTTATAAAAGCTATGAGCTTTAGTTTTCAGATATATTTATACTGGTGGGTATCTATCGTGGTTTTCCATGTATAGTGCACTATGAAACACTTCCTGTAGGACAGGTCTAGTAATCATAAATTCCCTTAGTGTTTGCTTGTCTAGAAAAGTCTTTATGAAACTTAGTTTTGCAGGATATAAAATTTTTGGCTAGCAGTTTTTCTGTTTAAGAAGATTAAAAAATGTGTCCCCAGTTCCTTCTGGCTTGTAAGGTCTCCACTGAGAATTCTGCTGTTAGTCTGATGGGCTTTCATTTATAGGTTAGTTGTTGCTTTCTTTCATCTTTAAGCTTATAGAATTTTCTTCTTTGTTTTGACTTTTTCCAGTTTGATTACTATGTATCTTGGAGATATTCTATTTGCTATGGATCTTCCTCGTATTTGATAACTATTTTTTATCTGGATATCTGAATCTCTGCTGATACCAGGGAAGTTTTCCTCAGTAATTCCCATGAATGGAGTTTCCATGTTTTTTGCTTTTTTGTCTTCTCCTTCAGGGACATCTATAATTCATGTGTTGGTTTGCTTTACATAGTTTCATATTACTCTGAGTGATTGTACAGTTTTCTTTATTCTTTTTTCTGCATCTTTGACTAAATGGGTTAATTCGAAAGCTTTGTCTTCAAGCTCTGAAATTCTTCCACTTGGTCTAGTCTGTTGTTGAAGCTTTCTTCTATATTTTGACATTCCCTACGTGACTCTTGCATTTCTTTAAGTTCTGTTATATCCTTTCTCATGTTTCTCTTTCTTTTGTGACTTTCATTTGTTCATACATGTCCTGAAATAATTTTTTTAGCTTCTTTGGGTTGGCCTTCAACTTTCTCTTCAATTTAATTCATCTTATTGGCCATCCATATTCTGAATTCCATTTCTCACATTTCAACAATTTCCTTTTGGTTGGAGTCCATTGCTATAGGTTTATCTGATCCTTTGAGGGTGTCAAATTTGCTTGTTTTTTCATGTTGCCTTAGGTTTTTGTTTTTTTTTTTTTAGCTGATTTCTTCTCATTTGAAAATTTCTCTCAGTTTAGGGCAAATAGCTTGTGCTCCTGTTTTCTTTTGCTGGAACTCTTCTATTTAATGAGAAGAAGGAGAGGTCCCTAGGTGGCGCTTATGCACCCTATTCCAGAAGATTGACCTGGTAGGAGAGGGGCAGATGCACCAGGATCTCATAATGTAGCTGTTATATGTTGTCTCATTCTTCTGTGATTGTCACAGTCCAAGCCAGTGCTGGGGAATCTTCATGTGGAGCGATTGGTCCCTAGGCTGCTGTTTGAAGCTCAGGCAGGGATTTGGATGAGTACCTCTCCACAGAGGCAGGTGTTGTGGGAGATTGCTCTGCTTGGATCTTCCCATGGCAGTGGCAGTGGCTGCTCAGTGAAGCTATCTGAGTGGTGGCCGCAGGTGTCAAGCTGCAGGGATTCACACTACCCAAGTCTAGATGAATGACAGTATGCAGTCGAGAGGTGGCTTGTGGCTAATGGGTCCATGGTGGAGGGCTGGACTACAGGCATGGCATTGTGTGGTGCTGCAGGGGTGTGGCCTGCCAGTCAGCAAACAAAACCAGGGTAGATGGCCTGCCACATGGTATCAGGGTCTGCAGGGGTATGGCCTGCTAGTGGGCTTGCAGGGCAGGAGGCATTGTCTGCTGCATGGTGCATGGGTCTGCAGGGTGTGGATCTTGGTGAGACAATGCACTGGGGGGCTTGTTCTGCTGGTTGACAGGTGGGGCCATGTTGGATGCTGGCAGATGGGGCTGCTGGATGGCTGGGGTTTCTCCTCACACAAGTTTCTCTGGAGCTGGTGCTATGTGACCTCTCGAGTGTTGATGCCTGAGCTATTCAAATTTCCTGGTAGTGGAGGGTGGTGCTTGGCTCCCAGTCACAGGCATGTGAGAATGTCTGTTCTCTCTGTTCCCTCCCCAACCCAAAAAGGGGTGATGTGGGTCCCTGTGTAGACTCGGAGCTATGGACCTGAGAGCTCAAAGTGGCATCAGCCATGGCAACCCAGGAACAGAAGCCAGCGGGTCCCTGCTGAGCCTGCTTTCTGATGCAACTTTACTATATAGTCTCCAAACAGTTCCTTGATCAGCACAGAGGTCCATGGTGGTGGGGGCCCCCCATAGCTGAAGATGCAGTGTGCACATGGGGAGCGTGAGGCCCTGAGGCTCTCTCCTTTATCCTTTCCCCACATGTATGTACCCCCCCCCAGATATCTTCTGACTTTGACAAGTAGATCTCCCTTTCCCCATTTCCTTCGCTCTGTATGTCTCCCATCACCTCTCTGATGATTCCCAATGCTCTCTCCAAGAGGGTCCATTGGTAGGTGGGCATCTACTTGCAACTTTCAATCCTCTCCTTGAGAGTGGCATGCGCAAGCTGCTTCTAGCCCACCGTCTTGACCCCTCCTGTGAACTCAACTTCTGTTGTAATTCTTCAACCTGAATAATTAAGTTTTGTGCCTGATTTTAAGCAATGTCTATCACATTTAAGAAATAAAAGATTCTCCTAGGACTGTCATAAACATTCTCATTTTCTTGAACTGAGAGTTAAAAAGTCCTGAGCTTGCTTATTTCATTTCATAAGATTTCCAGAAGGCATAAATAAATAAATAGAAATAAATTTCACCCTACAGTTTTGTAGTCTTCACTATTACCATAAAGGTCAAGTGCAGGAGCCTGCTGGTTTTTCATGCACCTCATTTCACTGTGTTACTGGTGACAACTTAGTAAGACATGATGCTACTTCATGACAAAGATGATCAGTGTCCCATTTTTAGTTGACAGGGAGTTTAGCACAACATTTAAGGCTAATGACATAACAAAATCAGTCCTAAGATTTTATCTTTGAGAAACTGTTTCCTAATCTCATCATAGTGCTAATTGCTGTATCAGTTGGGTCCAGTCAGGAAAAAGAAATTACACTAGGAATTTCTACATTGTGAGTTTATTACTGAGAAGTGAATATGTAAGTATCAGAGGGTTGACAAATCAAAATCATAGCATGGAAGTCACCCAGATAAAACATTTGCAGGAAGCAGCTGCTGTCCCTGAGGCTGAGGGAACAAAAGGTTATCATAACCTAAGATTTTGGATGAAGGGTCCTGCAGAGTTGAGTCTCGATCTTTGCATATCTGGCTGCTGCTGGTGCTTCTAAGGGGGTCTAATGAAGTTGATTCTGTGAGTGTTGAAAGTTACCGGTGGACAGAGCCAACTGTTGACATTGAGGTGAAGTGTCATTCTCTGGTAACATAGAATAGTGGGGGTTGGCGAGGAAAGACAGTAAAGCCCTTCTCCACTCTTTCTGCCTCCCAATCTCCCTTTATTGCTGCCTATTGACAGACCTAACTTGAGCTGGCTGGCAAATCAATCTGGAAATTGTTATTTGCAGAGTTCTAGCTCAAGCATTACATAAAAGAATATAGAAAAGTGGATTTAAGGACAGTAGGTACATAACCAGCATGCAGACATTCAATGAAAGTGTTATGTAAACAGAGATTTTTAGAAAATGCCAGGTAATGGATGAGTAGGAGTTGGGCCAAAAGGAGGGGAAAAGATTTCAGTTAGAGGGAATGACTTATGCAAAGACCAGGAGGAAGAGAAAATGGCAATTTTAGGCAACTAAATCTTGGCAAAATGAAACTCATGCTATTGTCTTTATACAAACTAGGAAAACTGAATTATATAAAGAAAATATCCTGTGCATTCCTGGTTAGGGATTAAGACTGAAACAATGGTTCTTAGGTTACTGATGATGTATTACTGATATTACTGCAATAACAGAAATTTATAAGTTTGCAGATCTTTTACATTTCCCAAATTTACTGTCTAAAGAGGTTGCAAAACAAATTTGGCTAATGTTTATAATTTTGTCTTTATCTTCTATCATATTCTCTCTCTCTCTCTCTGTCTCTCTCTCTATATATATATCTATTCTCTCTCTCTCTCTCTACACACACACACACACACACACACACACACACACACACACAGCCTGTCCTCTGTATATGCAGGTCTGTGTCATCTGTGGATTCAATCAACCTTGGATAAAAATATTTTGTAAAAAAGAAAAAAACAACAATACCACAATAAAAGTAATCGAAATGTTAATAAAAATAGAGTATAACAACTATTTGTATAGTGTTTACATTTCATTAGATATTGTAAATAATCTAGAAATGAGTTAAAGTAGATGAGAGGGTGTGTGTAGGTTAATATGTAAACAATGTAAATACTATACCATTTTATATAAGGGACTTGAGCACCCTTGGATTTTAGCATCCATAGGAGGTCCTGGAACCAACCCCCCATGAATACTGTGGGATGACTGTGTATCCACCTATACTATATGTCTATATCTACATGTGTATGTGTGTGTGTGTGTATACACACACACACAAATATATACACACATGTACACACATAGATATATAGTTTTTTGATTTTTGGAATAAGAAATATTAAAGCCAAAAGGAAAACCAGGTCCATGTAGCTTTACATTTTTTGTTTTAGATATTTATTTTTTCATAGAAAATTATCTATGAAAGGTAACATGCCTTATATGTCCAAAGTTTTTAATCATTTCTTTTCTCTCCTAGTGAGAAGAACTATCTTATATGCCTACATGTCCTAAAGTAATTTCAGCTTGTGTGACTGCAGCCCAGTGTTTTCAAAGGACTTTAATCATCACTTACTTTTAATGGACTCAAAGGCTACATGAGTGGAAGTAAGCCCTTGAGCACAAGGGGTGTATCATTCATGTACCTGATCTGTTGCACCTGCAGTCTCGAGGAAGGGGTAGAATGCCCAGATTGATTGCCTAACTTAGGCCACTGTGCTGTACTCCCTAGATCTGTGCTTAAATAGATGTCTGGAGTGGATACTTGGGTAACAATATCTTATGGCTAATAGTGCCATGCAAACCATTTCTGAATTTTGCTTTCCTTCGACCTCACTGAAGTCTCAAATTCCTCAGAGCTGGGTTGCTCCATGTACTGAGTACATGATATGTGGCACATTAGTTATAGAATGGTGTGCTTACGTATGGATTTATGATTTTGTTTAATCATCTGTCATCACTGACTGTCAGAAATAGAGGTTTACTGTGGTTATGTGACTTCCTGATGTCTCTTTCTTAAGCTTTTAGGATATAAAAAAAATTAACGATGCTTTTTTTCCCTCTCCTTGATTTAATTTTTCTTATTGCCACCTGGTACACGTTAGCTGTGGTTAATTAAGAAAGGCTTTTTCAACTCTACTATTTTCTTTCCTTACACAGTATGAAACTAAGGCATCCAGCTTATCTAATTTTCTCCTTCATTATAAACAAAAACAAGAAGCTCAATTAGAAAAAGAAAAGAACCCATTATGTCTCTTCCCAGGTGTCTGCATTTATTAGAAGGGTTTATTTGTAACAGAACTGGGGGAGAGACGAAAACACATCTTAAAATGATTTGGTGGGGGCCTTGAAAAAAGTATGACCATCTCTTGCTGGAGGGTATGTTAGAGACCACAATTGTTCATTAGTGATTAGCCCCGAGTAATTAAGAGATAAATTAGAAGAAGGGATAGAAATATCTTCAAATTCTAGTAAAGAAAAATAATAATGAATAAATATGTTCTGATGAATAAATGAACACATTTTATGCTTTAGTATATCTGAATTTCAATGACAAATTCTGCAGATAATCTTGAAGCATTTATTAATAATAGGTATAAAATTACATTCAAAGCAAAAAGCTTTGTATTGTATTCAAAACAAAAGATTGTATTCAAAGTGTAAAGGCTGCTAAGTAGTTCTACACTGTAAAGAGTGGCATCAGGAACATTCCATAGGACTTGGTAAGAAGAGACAGCATCAGTTTCATTAGCACACCTGACACATCTCTTTACCAGTCTACATAAGTCTAGATTGGAGGAAATAAAAGGATCTTTGGGACAACTGACTTTGTCTGTGAGAGAGTGCTGTAAATTCTCCTTTCTTTTCTTTTGGGGGAAGAGAGGAGGATATTTTGATGTAAGACAAGTGAAAGGGCTGCACTCCAAGAGATCCACTCATGGAGACTGGGTGTCTGAAGAAGGTATGAGCAGTGTTTGCATTGCGGGTTGGATGTTTGTTTATGCAGTGGAGTTATTAATCCCTCCATGTACCTGTTTAAAACAGGATGTGGAAAGTGTGAGAGTAAGGGGAAGAGAGTTGAGCATTAGGGAAGTCACACTTCCAGTGTTTGGCAGGTAAAGGATGATGATTTTTCTATGGACCAGGTGGGCACTCTGAAAGGGAACCAGGCTTCAGTCATGTTGCTGGAAGCATGAAGTCCCAGAATGTATCATTGAGGGATGTGTAGTCAGGGTGGATCAGATGAGGTCCCACTGAGTAGATTGTTTACATCAAGGAACTTAATGTTCTCTGCAGAGATTCCTGAAGAATCTGCACGTGCTCCCTGTGTGAGAGTTGAGCCCTTGAATGTCCATGACACAGAGAAAACATCAACAGTCAAAGAGGATGAGGAGCAGCACCAGTGAAGTCAGAGACGTTCCTCGCCTTTCCTCTTATCTTCTCCAATACTTCAAACCCTGGAGGAGAAGGGAAGATCCAGAAGAGGGAGGAGGTAGAGGTGGAGGGGTGGAATAGCTGACACTGTCACTCTCCAAGTGCCGGCTAGTCTCAGACAGGAGAGGAACAGCATTAAACTATATTTGAAGGTTAAGTTTTAGACTATACTTAATTTTACTGGACTGGGTTGTTTTATACCCGAAATTGACTGTAAAGCTATACGTTCTGTCTGAAATGTCATTAGGGAGAAGACAAGGGTGATTTGATAGAATTCATTTAGGAGCAAAGATTGAAGAGAAACAAAAAAGCTTCCTGTGTCTGACTCCATGGAGTCAGATCATTCAAAACACCCACAAGGAACTGCATGATCTCATTCCTGACCTTGTCTCTGTGTTCATCTTCTACCATGATCTTCTGAACCCAAGGTCTCTTCTACCTTAGAACTTGCTCTTCCCTCTGCCTGGAAGGTTCTTTCCTGGGTCTTCACAAAACTGGCACCTGCATTCCCTCAGGACTCAGCTCAAAGATACCTCCCTCAGAGAGGTATTTCCTGTCTAATTTTACTCCCCTCCCTTGTGCAGTTACTTCATCCCATTACTCTGTTTATTTCCTTCATGCTATTTATCACCGTCTCTAATTATTTTAATTGCTTATTTGTTTACTTGTTTATTGACATTGAATTAGTAGTCTATCTCTCTATATCCTAGTGTCTGGGATATAACCACTCGATAAACATGTATTAATGAATGAGTGAAACAAGCTTCAATAATTCAAGAGAATCTTAAAGTTACTTGTAAACAGTCAGGAAAAAAAATTGCCATGCAACTTTCTTCTAAATGTCAACTGGTGGCTAATGACAGAATTAATTAGGGCTCTACCTTAAGGCCTTTCACCGTAGGGAGACAGATGCTTCAATCAGCTCTCTTTCCCCGGTGACAAAATCCTTCCTTTTAGAAAGCAAAATGGAATAATAATTTGTGTTTACTATATATCAGGCACTGCAAACGTTTACTTATTTAATTTTAAAAACTCTCTAAGATCAATATTGCTGTTTTATAGATTCAGAATCTAACCATTTTACGGAATCAGAATCTAAAGCTTACGATGGGTATGTGACAGGAATTTGTTGTGCCAGCACTGCATCCAAGTCTGTTTGTCTGCAACGTCCATGGTCTCCCTGGAATATCATATTACTTCCCATCTTAAAATTCTCAGGCCACTAGTGACATCATATACGATATCACTGGTGGCTTTATGGAATTGAGATGCCACTAACTCACTGTTTGTTTATGACTTTGGCTACAGAATCAGGGGCTTATTATAATGAGTCTTGGATTTGTTTGTTTTATCCTGTTTTGCATGTATTGTTTGGACAGAACTCTAAAGCCTTGAAGAATATAAACTGTAGAATCATCATTCACCCAGTTGTCTGAGACAAGGATTATCTGTGCAAGTGATTTACTGGGAAGCGTTTACAAGAGAAACCGTTAAGGGTATGGGAGAGGCAGGGCAGAGCAAAGCAGAAGTCAAGCAAGAGGCTAATCTTGGGTAAAGACCTGGGGAGGTAGTCGATTCCTACAGGGGAATTGCTGAGTGGAAGACACATCTCCGAGTTATCTTGGCCTGGGGGGAGGAGAGGGGCTTCCAAACTCCCCTTCCAGTCATGGGTTGGGGATGGGGGTAGTGAGGTGCAGATGTAAACTTTCAGGTACTCCTGGCTCTCTGCTCTTGCAGTCCATGCTGTGCTATAATAGAACTCACGAGCACCCAGTGGAAGATAGTTCTGTGCATAGGACTTTGCAGGAAAAAGCACACTGACACCTGAGGAGAGGTGTGCAGAGATGGTAGAAGGGGCCCCAGAAGACCTGAGTGAAGCACCAACCAGTGCCCATTAGACTGATCATAGCTGTCTTATTTTAAAGGAAAATTAAATAAATTTCTATTGTACAAGAAAAAAACCCTGAAAGTTTATTTTTGGTGATTTTAAAATTGAGCTATTTAATTTAAGCTCCAGTGATAATTCTTCACAGCTGGGTATTTTGAAATGAAGGTGCAGGGTGACATGGTATTTGCCAAGTTGGCTTTCAGTGAAAATGGAATGTGGTGCTAGTTGAGGCCTGGGGCCTTAAGGAGCAAGGCGTCAGAAAATGCACCGTTACTGATTTACGTGCTTTGACTGCCCTCTGACTCTACCTTTATTGTCTCCTCAGCCCTAGACCTTAGTACATTTGTTGCTTCAGAGGTCAAATGCTCTCAAGGCAATCTATAGGATGCCTCTGTTTCTAGCTGTTTCTTTATACTGAGAACCTTTATAGTCCTTGCATCCCTCCCAGTTAGACTTCACTTCTGTTCTGCATTTTTCTGATCCTCCCCAGCAATTCCTTCCTTTGACATACTGGCAGAACATCTGCTCTCTTATTCTTTAGCAATCCCTGTGTTCTGTCTCTGTGTGTGTTTAAATGACCATCATTCCCTTGCTTTCAGTGAAAGAGCTTAAAATGGCAACATGGATAGTGCAACAACTGATTTTTAAAAAATATTTCTTCTCAGATCCGATACTTTCACTTTTCCTTTTGAGTATAAATGACTCTTTAATAACTTTAGTTTAATTTGCTTTTTATTTTTGTTGCAGCTCAAATTAATTTAACAGACAAGAGGAAAACCTAAAATAAGTTCAAGTACAATGGAGTCCAATTCATGGTTATTTGCCAGAGTTGAGTTAAATTTATAGTTATTTGCCAGAGTGATTCCTTATCTCAAAAAAAGGTAATCATAACTTTCGAAATATTTTCATATGTATTTGCAAATTATCAATTATGCAATAAATGCTGAGTTTACTGTGATGATTAATTATATGTGTCAATTTGGCTGAGACATGGTGCCCAGACATTTGGTCAAACATTCTGAATATTTCTGTAAAAATGGTTTTTGAACAAGTCTAATATTTAAATCAGTGGACTTTGAGTAAGACAGATTACTCTCCATGATGTGGTTGTATCTCAGCCCATCAGTTGAAGGCCTTCATCAAAAAGACTGACTGTGCAAGAAGGAATTGTGCCAGCAAACTGCTTTTGGACACAAACTGCAACTCTTCCTTGGGTTTCTAGCCTTCCGGCTTACCCTGCTGATTTTGGACTTGTACAGCACAATCATGTGAGTCAATTTCTTAAAATCTTTTTCTCTATATGTCTATGTGTCTATAGCTGTCTATCCTGTTAGTTCTGCTTCTCTGGAGAATCCTGACAAATACACCTCACTACTTTAAATTACTTTGTTAAAATCCTATCCTTTAAAGGCTGTGTGTTTCTAAAAGTTTGTCCATTTCCTCCACATTTTCCAGTTTGTGTGCATAAAGGTTTTTCTAATATTCATAAATTATATCTTCAATCTCCACAGCATCAGTTGTAATTTCTCCTTTTTTATCCTGATCGAGCTTATTAGAGATTTTTCTTTTCTGCTTTTCATTAGTCTAGCCAAAGGCGTGCCAATTTTGTTTATTTTCTCAAAGAACCAACTTTTTGTTTTATTAATCTTCTGTATAGTTTCCCTGTTCGTAGCAGCACAACTTACAATTGCAAAGATGTGGAAACAACCCAAGTGCCCATCAATACATGAGTGGATTAAAATGTGGTATATGTATACCATGGAGTACTATTCAGCTATAAGAAACAATGGCGATCTAGCACCTCTTGTATTCTCCTGGATAGAGCTGGAATCCATTCTACTAAGTGAAGTATCCCAAGAATGGAAAAACAAGCACCACAGGTACTCACCATCAAATTGGTTTCACTGATCAACACCTAAGTGCACACATAGAAATAACATTTATTGGGTGTCAGGCAGGTGGGAGTGGAGAGGAGGGGATGGGTATATACATACATAATGAGTGTGATGCACACCATCTGGGGGATGGACACGCTTGAAGCTCTGACTTGGGGGGAGGGGGGAAGGGCAACATACATAACCTAAACATTTGTACCCCCATAATATGCTGAAATAAAAAAAAATCCTATCCTTTGAAAAGGGGAAAAAATCCTTTCGAAGTAAGGGCTTAGTCACCAATGACATTATTTCAGAAGTCACAAATGTGGAGTGTAGTCTATTTTTGATGATTATGATAGTATGAATGTGTCCCACAAAACTCACGTGTTGGAAACTTATCTCCAATGCAACCATGTTTGGAGGAAGGGCCTTTGGGAGGTGTTTGGGTAACAGGGCTCCACCCTCATAAAGGGCATGATGAAAGGGGTTTGGTCCTTTTTGCCTTGTGAGGACACAGCATTCATTCCCTTTGGAGGAAGCAGCATTCAAGGTGCCGTCTTGGAATCAGAGAGCAGCCCTCACCAAATGCCGGTGAGTTGAGCTTGGACTTCCCAGCCTCCAGAACTGTGAGAAATAAATTTCTTTTCTTTATAAATTATCCTGTCTGTGACATGTTGCTATAGCAGTATACATGGACAATGATCTACAAACAAACATGCACACGTTAAAGGAAAATGATAACAAAAGCCAGTTTCTGCTCTTCGTAGCCATTACTGTTGATTGAGGTTTTCTGTTTTGTTACTTTTTAGCCCTCTCAGCAATGAACAGGCTGTGGACCATTTGTCCTTCTTCTAAAAAAGGCTTTAAGTTAATATACGTTTTTTCACATTTGAGTAAGTCTAGGCTTTTTAAAAATGAAAAAATATAAATATCCAGTGTTGAACTATAATTTTATTAAAACAGCATGTAAATATAAACAAAATAGGAATAAACTCTTCTATTTTGTTCACCAATGTATCCCAGCACCTACAGTAGCACTTGGAATATATTAACTATATCCATTCATTCATTGGAGAATGAATGAATGATGGCTTATAGTTCTTACAGAACTATAAAATTCAAAGCAAATTTTAATATTAAATGCATAAAAATCCAATAAACTGAGCTATTTAATAATATTAATTTGATGTCCTATATGATATTGTTTTATTAAAATTTAATTTCTACTTTTAGGCCAAATATGGCACTGTTGTTATTATTCCAAAGTATTTGGCTTTAACATTTCTATTAAAATCAACCCAAATGCCTGTCAATTCATGAGTGGATTATTAAAATTTGGTATATGTATACAATGGAATATTACTCAATTATAAGAAACAACAGTGATCTAGCATCTCTTATATTTTCCTGGATGGAGCTTGAGCCCATTATCTGAAGTGAGGTACCACAAAATCGGAAGAACGGGCTCCACTTGTACTCGCCATCAAATTAGTACTAACTGATGAACACTAGGATGCTCACATGGCAGTAATACTCTCCAGGGATTAGGGGGATGGTGGGGGTAAATCCACAACTAAAGGACACAATGAGCATTGTAGAGGGGAAGGGCATGCCTCTAACCCTTGCTTGGGTGAGGCAAAGATATAAAATGTAACCAAAATGTTTGTACCCTCATAATATCCTGAAATAATAAAAAAAAAAATCATATAAGGAGCAGGCCCAAGATAGCTGACTCGATGCAGCTACTACACACCTCCTCCATGGAGAGAAACTAAAATAGCAAATAGACAGTCACACTTTGAATAGATGATCTAAGAGAGAACACTGAGATTCAACAGTGTACCAAAAACAAAGGAGAGGGAAGCGAGGCAGCCTTCTTGACCAGGATCAGCTGGGAACTGGAAGAAGCTCCCGGGAGCAGGGGATGGGTGAGATACCTCAAGGGATCCACATTCCCACCATGGACTTTTGCAATCCTAGCTATGGTAGAGCCTCCTGCCTCTTGTGGGCTTCCAGAGTAACATAGGGAGCTGCCTAAATATTGCACAGAGTCCCTCCTGCTTGATCTTCTGTCATGGTTTCAGTAGGATTTACACCAGTTCTTTGTATGTCTGGTAGAATTTTGCTGTGAATCTATCTGGTCCTGGGATCCCTTTGTTGGGACAGTTTTTATTACTGATTCAAACTTGCTACTTGTTGCTAGTTTACTCAGGAATTCTATTTCTTCCAGGTTGTATATTTTCAGGAATTTATCCATTTTCTCTAGGTTTTCTAGTGTGAGCATATAATTGTTCACAATAGTCTCTGATGATCTTTTGTATTTCTGTGGTATCACTTGTAATGTCTCCTTTTTTATTTCTGATTGATTTTATTTGGATCTTCTCTCTTCATGCTTAGTCTAGCTAGTGGTTTGTCACTTTTGTTGATCCTTTCAAAGAACAAACTTTTTGTTTTGTTGATCTGTCATTGTATTGTTTTTTTGGTCTCTATTTCATTTATTTCTGTTCCAATCTCTATTTTTTTGTGTTCTTCTTCTAACTGTGGGTTTGATTTGTTCTTGTTTTTTTAGTTCCATGTAGTGCATTGTTAGGTTGTTAATTCATGATCTTTCTACTTTTTTTGATGTAGGTATTTAATGCTATAAACTTCCCTCTCAGTATTGCTTTTGCTTTATCCCCCTGGTTTTGGTATTCTGTGTTTTCACTTTCATTCATTCCAAAATTTTTTAAAATCTCCATCTTTAGATCTTCATTGACCCAGTAGTCATTCAGGAACATGTTGTTTAATTTCCATGTGTTTCTATTGTTTCTGAAGTTCCTTTTCATATTGATTTCCAGCTTTATTCCACTGTGGTCTGAGAAGACACTCAATATGATTTCTATTTTTAAAAATTTGTTAAGACTTGTTTTGTTGCCTAAAATGTGGTCTCTTTTGGAGAATGTCCCATCTGTTAGTGAAAAGAATGTATATTCTGTAGTTGTTGGGTGGAACTTTATGTAAATGTCTAGTAAGTCCATTTGGTCTAAAGTCTAATTTAAGTCCAATGTTTCTTTGTCAATTTTCTGTCTTGATCTGTCTAGTACTGTGTGTGAAGTACTGAAGTCTCTCACCACTATTACCATGTTGCTGTCTATCTTTCTTTAGATCTAGTAATGTTTGTTTTGTGAATCAGAGTGCTCTATGATGGGGGCATATATCTTTAGGACTGTTATATCCTCTTGCTGAATCGATCCCTTTAGCATTCATTATATAATGATCTTCTTTGTCTTTTTTTTTTTTTTACTATTTTTGATTTAAAGTCTATTTTATCTTATATAAATATAGCTAGTCCTACTTGCTTTTGGTTTCTGTTTGCATGGAATATCTTTTTCCATCCCTTTACTTTGAGTCTGTATATGTCTTTATGTGTAAGGTGAGTTTCTTCAAGCAGCATATAGTTAGATCATTTTTTTTTAATATCCTCCAGTCTGTCCATCTATATCTTTTAAGTGGAGCTTTTAATCCATTTATGTTCAAGGTTGATATTGATATGTGAGGCTTTGTTTTTATCATATTGTTAGTTGGTTTCTAGTTGTTTTATAATTTGTTTGTTTCTTTCTTTTCCTGTCTTTTTGTCTTTGTGGTTTGCTGAACATCTGTCATGTTTCCATTTAATTCCTTTTTCTTCCCCCTTTGTGTGATCATTTTATAAGATCTGTGAGTTTTATAATTTTTTTCATGATGGTGAGTATTGACCTTTCATTTCCATGTTTAAATACCTTTGAGTATTTCCTCTAGGGCTGGTCTAGTAGTGACGAATACTCTCAGCATTTGCTTGTCTGGTAAAGACTTTTATTTCTCCTTCATTTATGAAGCTTAGTCTGGCAGGATATAACATTCTTGGCTGCCATTTTTTTTTCTTTTGGCATTTTAAAAATGCTATCCCATTCTCTTCTGGCCCATACGGCTTCTGCTAAGAGGTCCTCTGTTAGTCTGATGGGGTTTGCTTTATACGTTACTAGATAGTTTTCTCTTGCTTATTTTAAAATTATCTCTTTCAGTTTGACTTTAGTCATTCTGATTACAATATGCTGTGGTGAATTCCTTTTTGCAGTGTATTTGCCTGGGGATCATTGGGCCTTCTGTATGTGAATGTTTAACTCTCTTGGTAGTCCTGGGAAGATTCCAACAATTATTTCCTTAAATATGTTTTCTAAACTTTTTGTTCTCTCTTCTCCCTTTGGAATACCAATAATTCGTAAGTTCAGTCATTTTATGTAGTCCCAGACATCTGAAAGGCTTTTCTCGTTATTTTTATTCTATTTTCCTTATTTTTGTCTGACTGGATTATTTCAAAAGACCTGTCTTTAAGTTTTGAGATTCTTTCTTCTGCTTAGTCCAGTGTATTCTAGAAGCTTTTGAATGTGTTTTGTATTTCCTTCAATGAATTTTTCAGCTACAGAATTTCACTTTTTATTAAATGGTCTCTATCTCCTTGTTAAATTTCTCATTCATATTCTGAATTGATTTTCTAATTTCTTTATATTGGTTTTCATGTTTCTCTTCTATTTCATTTAGCTTGTTTAGAATCAATATTTGGATTTTTTTTTAAATCTGGCATTACATGGAATTCTTTTTGGTTGAGATCCATTGCTGGACAGTTGTTGTGGTCCTTTGGTGGTGTCATATTTCCTTGCTTTTTCATGTTTGCTGTGCCATTCCATTGATATCTGTGCATTTGATGTAGCAGTCACTTATTCAAATTTTTTGAAATTTCTTTTAAGGGGAGAATTTTTTCCTGAAGGTGTATATATGTTGTTGGTTGAGTAGGACATTTTGGCTTTGATTTTGGGTGCCTGTGGTAGTAGAATCTTTGCATTTCTTAGGGAGTACACAGGGTCAGTGGTATCTGTAGTTTCCTTGGGGGTTTAGGGAACAGTTATTAGTTGTGGTTGTGGTGAAACTTTCCTAGGAACTTAAATAGCAACCGAACCAGTGGTGGATCCTGGCGGTGGAAGCATTGGGCTGAGTATGCCTGAGTTTAGGCCCCAGAGCAGCTTACTTTGGCAGTGGTGTTAGTGTGTCCTGGGGGGGCCAATTCTTGGGCCTTCAGGTGGCTTGTTCAGAGGCTAGTAGTTGAAGCAGAGGGCTGGGTATGCAAGTGGGTTTTCAGGTCCCTGCGCAGCTGGCGTAATGTGAAAGATGGCAGTAGTAGTGGTAGAGTCAGCCACTAGGACCCAAAAGGTTTGTGTTGGTGTTACTGGTAGATGCAACAGATTGGGCAGGCTAGTCCCCAGTCCCATAGCTGCCTGTAACAGGGTGAGAGTATTGTCATAAGTGTTCTTAGGAGAGCTTGATCTCCCTTGTCCCTTCCCAGCTGGGTTGCTGCTGCAGCCATGTCACCTTGAACTCAGCCCAAGGATGGGGCATGGCCCAGTGTTAAACCTTGAAAATGGTGCCAGCTGTGAGCTTACAATCAAAGAGGGCAGGGCCCTTTTCAGGCAAGCAGCATGGGCAAGAAACTGTGGGGAATACTGTCTGCTCACGTCTCAGTCTCACAGGAGCCTGTACCAGGGCAGTAGGAATTGTCCCAGGTATGTGTAGGAGAGCTTGGGCTTCCTTGTCCCTCCTCAGCTGGGCAGGGCTGCAGCTGCATCAGCTCAATCTCAGCCCAGGGGCAGGGTGCAGCCCAGGGTTAAACTCTCAAAATGGTGCCTTGGATGCGTGATCAGAAAGGTTGGGGCCCCACCCAGGCAGGCACTTTGGGCAAGAAACTTGAAAATGCTGTCCTGTCATGTCTCAGTCTCAATAGCACCCCACAACAGGGAGGTGGTGACCTTCCCAGGGGTGTGCAGAAGCACCTGGGCTCCTCTATCCCTCCTTGTGGATGTACGGTGGCTGCAGGTGTGCCCACAGTACCCTGCTATCTAGGCTCTCAGAATGGCACCTAGAGCTCAAGCTGCTCTAGGTTCAGATACCTGTGGGGTTCTGCATGAGTTCCCTTTCTGGAATAACATCTCAATGAAGTTTCCAAGTGGCTCCCTGTGTTAGGCTTGAGATCTGCATGGCTTGGGGGGTTCTGTTGCAGCCAAGCTCATCTTGGAGAGTGGAGCCTTGGGGACTTCTCTCTTATTGTTTCACCATAGCTGGGAGCTTCTCTGCTTACTATTCTGGTTCCTCTCCATGGAAGAGGCACATACTACCTGTTTCTAGCCAGTGATCTTGATCCTATCTCCTCTAGGAAAGAAGATTTTGTTAAATTGAACCTACCAAATCAATTCAGTTTCCAGGTATGTTATAGTAACATTGGAATCTGCTTGCTTGGCCTTGAACACTTTTGCTCAGATGTCTCTCCTGGCTCATTCCTTCATCTCCTTCAGGCCTCTGCTCAAATATAACCTTCTTCTTGAGACTTCCCTGACTATTAAAAAATTTTACCCCCCAGAAAATCCTATCCCCTTCTTTGATGATTTTTCATCTTAGCACTTATTACCATATAATATACTATATGTATACCTTCTCTCTCTCTCTTTTTTTCTCTCTTTATTTCTCATGGTCTGAACATATGAACATGAAAATGCATTTTTAACAGAAATTATATCTACTTAATAAATATTAGTTTGTATATTGGTTTTTTTCACTGAATGATGTAACTTGGGTATCTGTCCATGTTTGTACATGTAAGATCTACTTCACTCTTCTTAACTTCTGTTTATTAGTATTATCCAAAAAGATATACCATAATTATTTATTTATTCTCTCACTGATGGAAATTTCTCCACTAGTTTTATTGCTGTTACAAAAAAATGCTGCAGTAAAGATCACTTTACAAGCTTCCTTTTACATGTGAACAAGTTTTTCTAAGACTATTTTTATAAGGAAGTATAATTTTTAGGTCATGGGCTATTGTTTCGATGATATATTCTCCATAAAGAAAAATCACTCCAAATATCCATTTATTATTATCTCTTACAGTTCTCTGGGTTGCTTATGCTCGATTGAGAGATTCTGATTTGAGTCCTCTCATATGGTTGTAGACAGATAGCTGTTGGGCCTAGAGTCAGTCATCTGAAGGCTCAAGTGGGCTGATATCCAAGAAGGCTTCTTTATTCACATGTATGGAGCCTTATTTGGGGTGACCGGAACTGATGGGAAGTAGTCAGGCATCTCTCTCTTTCTATGTGCCCTTTCTACATGGCTAGCTTGAGCTTCGTTATAGTATGGTGATATCAGGGAAGTCAGACTTCTTACATGACAGCTAACTTCCCATAGAGCCAGTGTTCCAAGGACTAAGATGCAAGGCTTCCTTTAACCCAGCCTTGGAAATTCCTCAACACCATTTCAGCTGCATTCTCTTCGTTAAACAGGGAGGAGGGGGAACTACACAAGGATGTGAACAGTGGAAGATGTAGTTCATTTGGGGGCTATATTTGGAGATTAGCTACCAAGAATATGGCTTTCTCATAATATTTTTAGCAGGTTGGGTGTAGAAGTAATGTTAAATTAAAATGGAGATTTAGTGAAAAACAAGTCTCAAATCAATAGAATAAATATATTTAGCCTGTAACACTACTTACCTAGTGACCCCTACAGTTCTTGAGTCCATTTTATGGTCCATACAAAGTGTTTTTAAGGAATTAAGCAGTCTAGATCTAGGAATCCAAAAATTTCAGAGCTGGAAATGATCATAGATGTTTTTAGTTCCCTTTTCACACTTTATAGATAAAGAAACTGAGGCCCAAAGAAGTTAGAGTAACATGTTCAAGGTAATTGATATAAGCAATTTATGGCAGAAACAGGAATAGTGCTCAGGCTTCTTTCAGTGTTCTTTCCCTCATGTCTTATTTTATTGTGAATCAGCTTTGGTGGGAGATAGTATATCTCCTATAGGAAGATGCTTGTATTCACGTAAATTTAATAATGTGAGAAGTGGTGGTAGGTTGTAGCATTTATCATTTAATAAGTAGGATGTGAATTTAAGCCTTTTTTGATGATAACTATTTTCAATGGTTTTAATGGCCTACTCCTTATAGTGTATGCATTGATTCATTTCACTTGGTGATATATTTCAGGGAATAAAATAAAGTCTTAATGCATGGTTTATGGTTGATAAACCAGGGATCAACTTATTTCACAAAACAGTCTAGAAGGTTCTTAGAAATGACTTTGGGTCCCAGTTTATGGTCTACCATTGGGTGGTAAGTCTGGCATTGGGACTGCCAAGGAAACATAGGGAAGCTTGGCACATGGAATGATAAATAATTATGCACTAGGTATAATAATTCTAAGAAATCTGTTCTGGTTTTTTGAATACAAATCTATTAATTTCTTCTAGAACTTTCCTTGGAGGTATGATGTGGCTATTATGGAGGATGGGTGGGCACTGAGTTCCATGGTTCTCACAGAGTTCAGATGTCATTCATTGGTGGATGTGAGATTCAGAGCTTGAAGTGGGGCTGAAATATTGAGCTCAACTATTCATCAGGAACTCTGCTGTTCTGGCAAGACATAAACCTGGATGATTATCAGGAGTAGCTGTGGGCCAGATGGGACAGGCAATGGTTGCTGCAGCCTAATTCCTGGGAACTTCAGCGCTCAAGAGAAAAGGCGTGTGCTTTGCCCTACTCCTGCCTCCACCCAGGATAAAGCTAATTCTGCTCTTTATTCCTTTTTATATTTTGAGCCCTTTCCTCTTACTCAAACCTCACTCAGCCTTCAGTATCAACTTTAATTTCCCTTGCAGCTTTCTCTGACAATTCCATCCTGCACTGGTCACACAATTCTCAAATATATTTTATCTGTTATATATTTTTTTCAAAGTAGTATCAAAGAGTGTGTTTAACCATACTGAGCTCATAATAGAGCAAATGAGTGAGCAGATTAATAATTCATGCTACAGCATGAACTGGCAACAGAGAAAGTTGGTCAAAGGAAGGCAGAGGAACTTTGTCGTCTAAGAATTAGAATTGAAGTGCTCTACAATCATCTGTCATCCATTTGATGTTGTAACTATGATTAGAAATGTACAGGATTATACCTCCAGGGATCTTCTGAATTCTTTGTTTATGGTCCTGGTCAATTGTGGCTATGATGTAACACTTGTGTTGAGTTCCTCTCTGTCCTAAGCAGTCATTTGCGTGGGCTCCTTTATGTGTGCATGGTAATACTGGCTCCTTGTTGATTCTTAGGGCCACTCAATACTTCTGCCCAATTTCTCAATTTTACCCTTTACACAGTCAGCTATACAAGAGATACATTTGGCATACAGATAGTCAATCATTAACTGCACTAAGTCAAGTTTGACTTTAATTGAAAAATTGATAAAGTTGGTATCAACTAGGATGTGGTAGGTTGGGGTCAGCTGTATATTACATTGGAAGAATAGGCAGGAAGAATGTTGGGCGACTTGTCTTTCCTTCCGCACACTGGGATCTTTCTTTTCTTTCTTTTTAGGTTTTAATCTATCCTTTTCTTTAAGCCTCTGATATATGAAACTAAGCATTCACTTCATGGTTGCATACTTACTTGCTTTCTTTTGCTTCCCCATGCTGATGCCACACTCTTGTTTCTTCTGGAATCCTCACCTGTTAGATTGTTTAGAGAAACGTTTGGAATGACTTTTTCACTTGGGTTAATATTTGCTGTACATCAGTGGTTCACCTCAATGGCTGCACATTAGAATCAACCAGGGAGCTGGCAAAAATCCTTATACCTGGACTATGGACCAGATCAATTAAATCAAAATCTCAAGAGGTGAGACCCACCCACCAGCATCATTTTATAACTTCCCACATTGATTTCAATGTTCAGCCAAACTTGCAAACACTACTATTCATATATGCTGTAATTCCCAAGATGGAAGAGTCGGGTGTTAAACTCTTTTCGTATGCCTCCTATTTCTTAGTACAGGCTTGGCCACAGAGTGGTGATTTACAAACATTGGTGCTTGATTCATGGATGGAAGAGCCTAGTGCCTACATGTGTGATGAGTTAGGTACTTGGTTGTCACACCTCTTTAGCAGTCAGATAGGCAATGATGAAGGTGTTAAGATGTACACTCTGGATTGAAATCTGGATTAACATCCTGTCTGTGTCACTCAGTAGCTATATGACCTTAGGCAAGTGAATGGGACTCTTTGTGCTTCAGCTGAGCCCTCTGCAAAATGGGGAAGAGTATACTTGTTTACCTCACAGGATTCTTCTGTGGATGAGTTTTTCTTCAATTGTAGTAAAAAGCTTATAACATGAAATCTACCTGATTAACAAATTTTTAAGTGTATAGTATAGTATTGTTAACTACATGAACATTATCATACAGCATATCTGTAGAACTTTCTCCATCTTTGCATGACTGAAACTCTATAACCATTGCAAAGCAACACACCATTTCCTCTTCCCATTAGCCCCTGGCAAACACCATTCTTCTTTCTGTTTCTAAGATTTTGACTACTTTCGACACCTCATGTAAGTAGAATCATCAGTATTTTTCCTTCTGTGACTGACTTATTTCACCTAGCATAATGTCCTCAGTGTTTATCCATGTTGTAAAAATATCATAATATATTATTCTTTTTAAAGGCTAAATGATATTCTATCGTAGGCCTGTACCACATTTTCTTTATCCATTCATCTGTCAGTGGGCAATTAGGTTGTTTCCCTTTCTTGCTTATTGTGAATAAAGTTGCAATGAACATGGGAGTTAAATATTTCTTTCTGCTTTCAAAATTTTCTCTTTGTCTTTGACTTTTTGACAATTTGATTAAAACGTGTCTCACTGTAATCTTCTTTGGGTTCATCCTTGATGGGATATATTGGGCCTTCTGAATCTAGATGTCAATTTTGTTCCACAAATTTGGGAAGATTTTGGCCATTATTTCTTCGAATAAGCTTTCTACTTCTTTCTTTCTCTCTTCTCCTTCTAAGACACCCATAATGTATATGCTTGCTAGTGTCCTGTAATACCTTTGGCTTTCTTAACTCTTTACTCATTTTTCTTTTGCTTCTCTGACAGGAAAATTTTATTAATAAATGATCTGTCTTTGAATCACTGATTATTTCTTCTGCTTTATCAAGTCTCCTGTTGAACCTCTCAAGTGAATTTTTCAAGTCAGTTATTTTATTCTTCAGCTTGAAATTTGTGTTTGGTACTTTTAAAATATTTTCTATCTCTTTGTTGATATCTCATTTTTTTATGCATTGTTTTCCTAAGCTCACAGAGCATCTTTATGAAGATTATTTTGAAGTTTTTGATAGATAATTCATATAGCTCTGTTACTTTAAAGTTGGTTTCTAGAGATTTATTTTATTCCTTTGGTTAGGCCATGTTTCCCTGTTTCTTCATGTGCCTTGTTGCTTTGTGTTGGGATGAACAAAGCATTTGAAAAAAGAGCCACCTTCCTCAGTCTTTACTGGGTTCATACAGGGACAGACCTTCGCTAATCATCCCAGTGAGAGAGTCTGGTGATTTCTCAAACTTCTTCCAGGGATGTGTCTTCTCTGGACTTGTGCATGTAAATTCCTAATTTCTGGTCCTTTTTTCTGGAATGCATAATTTCTTGTTCCCTCTGCTGCTTGTCTGCAGTATTGTAGGTTCTCTGGAGCTGCCATCTGGTACTCAGCTCTTTTTTGTGCTCATTGGCACCCTGACATCTAGAGTATGCAGGGTACCAACAGTACTCTGAGTCAGGTTTGGAAGAAATTCATCCCTTAGCATCCCCTGGAGAAGTTGGAACATTGGATACCACTTTTCCCTTTGAGGGAGAAGCTGCCAAGTTTATCAGCCTCTGTCTTCTGTCCTTGGAGCAGCAGCAAGCCACCCAACTCTTTTTGGTTCTTAGTGGCTCTGGGCATCTTGAATTTGCTGGATCCCACCAGTGCTCCAAGTTGGATGAAACAGAAACCAGTCCCTCAGACAGCCCCCTCCCAAGGCTCCAACTCTTCCCTCCCCAGGGAAAAGTCAAGAGTTGGGAGTTTTCTCCCATTCGTGCTGTGCTGAGCTGAGGGTGGGGGGGCAATAGCAGGTCAGTATGTGCTAATTCAGATCATTGCCTTTGTTCTTACTGGCCCCCAACTTGGTGCCATTTCCTGTCAGTGCTTATATTCATTTAAGGCAGAAATCAGTCTCTAGCTCCGCGAAGTCTGAACATTAGGCCTATGTTTCAGTCTTCTCTTTCCCTCCCCAGGAAGAACCTGGGAGTTGGGGAAGATCTTGTGATTGCTATGGGCTATGCTGGGGGGAATGATTGCCACAGATTTACCTATTGGCTTTGATGTGACTGGTTTCATGCTTGTCCAGGGTGCAGGAGACTCTGATCTGGGTTCTGGATTTCTCACAGAGGAAATTGATCCAAGTATTGTTGCTTAATCATTGTTTTTGTGGGGGAAGAATAGTTTGGGGCTTACTATTCTATCACATTGCTGATGTCATCCCTCAAATGTGAATGTTAATGCATAAATTACTTAAAAAAAATCCTGGCATTTAATAGCCACTCAACAAATCTTGGCTAATTTTAGTTTTCTGCTTTAATGGGGCTGATAGTCTATTTTTTTTGTTGTTGTATGCCCCATTTCTTATAGTTCTTCAAAGATTGAGTAAATAGCATAGTAAGAATTATAATGATTACAGAAAAATTCCGATATGTTGAATCCAACTTCAAAAGACAAAATAGAAAAACTAATACTAAACCATAGTTGTTTCTTTTGAATCACTAACACACTAAAAAGTCAATATAATTATTGGGCCTTATGAGGTTGGCATAAGAAGCATTGATGAGCAGTAAATAAACACCAATGGTGCTTTATGATAGTTTCCAAAGAGTATAACTTATTTCCTGTGGTCTACAACTACTGTAATCCAGAAGGAACTAGACTAACAGAACTCGTAAGACAAAAATAATAATGTTGAACCAGAACTTTCTAGCAAACTATAATAGAGTCAGTTCTCATTGAAATTGCTTAAGTTGCCATCAGACATCTATGGTAAGACAGGTGTTACCTCGTTTTGAATTTATGTTTAGAGAGAGTGTTTGTAGATGGCAATAGTGGGTTTATGTACTCTTACTTCTCTGTGGATATGTTATATATCATTATCACAGTTTCTAAAGTGTCACTATAATTAAGACACTATATCTGAACTGGAGTACTTTTGAGAGTAATAGGGGATACTGCTAATAATTATGCCAGATCTAGAGCACCCCAGAACTTATAGTCATCTTGACTATTAAGAAATAAAAATAAAATCCTAAGGCCCCTAATGAACTTAATGGACCCCCTCTTGGCCAAGGGGACCCAAAGAAGCCTTAAAACTAAGTTCCCAGCCATGACAGGACAAGAGGTCAGGCACACCTTGTTATACCCCTGCCCCCACGAACTGCCATTAGGCTCTCTTCCCTGAGGGTTAAACAAAACCAGCCCTTTGGAAAAACTACTCCACCTCTGATTTCAACCAACTTCTTAATGCTGCTCCTCCCTTTCTGTGGTATTGACACCACAACGGACCAGTATTCCTTCCTGATAAGAGACCACTGACCACGGAGTGGTGCTGGCCAGTCTATGGAGGATGTACAGTGAAGGTTTTCCTACCCTCTGCCTCACCTTTTGAGGTCAGAGGGCTGAAAATTCCACCCTCAGGTGATGCTAATGTTGCCATCTTTTGTACATATGACCCACGAAGGGGCTTGAAGCTCTATTGTGCATGTGTACTATTTTTCCTTTCATAAATATTCATGACTCCTCCTATAACTTATTAAATGTGTGTATTCATCCTCACCACTCAGCATAAATTCCTGTTCTTTTACCATTCCCTCAGAGTGTCTATTTCTGACTTCTGGCTGTGAGGCTATACCTCCTAGCCTGTCAGAATGGCCACCTCCAGACTGCAACTCTTTATAGAAAATAAAGCTCTCTTTTCCAAATTTATGAATCTTGTTATTCTTCAGTTGATACTATGATCACCAAGGAGCATCATATTCATTCACAGTGGAAGGAAGATGTTATAGGATATGAGATTGCCTCTCTCTTTGCTCTCATCTGAAGTCTTGTCTATTTTTCCTATATGTTTGAACTTTTATGCACCTCTGGCATTGACTGACTGCCTAATGCCATAAGTAAGTACAGTTTTTGCTAATGGGCATAGGTTAAAAAAATAAAAGATCATAGCAACTCTACATAGTTAAAAATTAAAGATACTTTTCTCTGAAGACAAATAAATATTACAGGAAGGATGTTCTTCACCTTAAATTATAACGAACAACCTAGTAGCTATATTTATGTCTATATCCCTATTTCTATCTGTTCATCTATTTTTCCTCTTTTTGATCGAAATGTGTTAGAATTTCTGCTTGAAGCCTGCGCTCTCTCACTAGCTAGAAAGAACTACTCTTTGTTGATAGTCTAAAGAGAAATTAAAAGTGAGAAACACAGTAAGAGGGGGAAGACCATGTTAGAGATTTTTTTCCCTTGAATTTTTCTGTGGTATAACGTTGATAGCACATAATTACTTAAATAAATTATTCCAAATTCTCCCTGGATTCTCCTAACGTGCTTTTATTTAAAACTAGTAACTTCTGGATCATTTTCCATGGTTTGGCTCCCATGGCTTCCCATGGGTAGTGCAGAGCTCGAGAGAGCTGTCGATACTTCCCTTAAGTCAGAAATTATTCCAGCTTCTTGAGGCTGCAGACCAGCTGTAATGTTGCAACATTATTGAGGCTGCAACTTCTCTGCATGTTTTATACTCCTATTTCAATTTTTGCATGGCAGATCCTCTAGGCACTGCTATTCCATACCCCATATGCTGATTTTTCTCTTTTCACTATTTGAAGCAGGGCAATGTTTTCCTAACTACACAAGTGAACTTAGAATGCAGGCACTCACCTCAGAAGCATTCAGGGCCTGTGCTTTTTCCCCTGTTAAACCAAGAAATCCCATCATGGAATGCACTGGCTTCCTGAAGGTTCCCTGGGGCTTTGGACTATGTTACTTTGAATTTCCTGCATTCTTTCCTTTTTAACTCTGTGTGTGTGTGTGTGTGTGTGTGTGTGTGTGTGTGTGTG
>NW_012147634.1:3613304-3620746 GCF_000956105.1 Propithecus coquereli | reverse complement strand
CCTTCCCCTCTACATTGCTCCCCGTGTCCTCTAGTTGTGGGTTACATCCCCCATCCCCTAATCCCTGGAGAATATTACTACAGTCTGAGCACCATAGTGTTGATCAGTCAGTGCCAATTTGGTGGTGAGCACATGTGAAGCCTGTTCTTCTGCTCTTGTGATACCTCACTTCGGATAATGGGCTCAAGTTCAATCTGGGAAAATATAAGAGGTGCTAGATCACTGTCGTTTCTTATAATTGAGTAATATTCCATTGTATACATGTACCAAATTTTAATAATCCACTCATGAACTGATGGGCACTTGGGTTGTTTCCACACCCTTGCAATAGTAAATTGTGCTGCCATAAACATTCGGGTGCAGATCCCTTTATTATAGAATGTCTTTTGCTCTTTTGGGTAGATGCCTAATAGTGCTATTGCTGGATCGAATGGTATTTCTATTTTTAGCTCTTTGAGGTATCTCCAAATTATTTTCCACAGAGGTTGCATTAATTTGCAGTTCCACCAGCAGTCTAAGAGTGTTCCTGTCTCTCCACATCCTAGCCAGCATTTGTTGTTCTGGGATTTTTTGATAGAGGCCAATCTCACTGGGGTTAGGTGATATCTCATTGTCCTTTTGATTTGCATTTCTCTAATGATTACAGATGTTGAGCATTTTTTTTATATGTTTGCTGGCCATTATTCTGTCTTCTTTTGAAAAGTTTCTGTTCATTTCCTTTGCCCATTTATTGATGGGGTTGTTTGATTTAGAAGACCCCCAAAGCAATCACAGCAGCAACAAAAATAAATAAATGGGACCTGATCAAATTAAAAAGCTTTTGCACAGCCAAGGAAACTATTATTAGAGCCAATAGATAGCCTACAGAATAGGAGAAAATATTTTCTCTCTACATATTTGATAAAGGGCTGATAACAAGAATCTCTCTAGAACTTAAAAAAAATCAACAAATACTATTTAATATACTTTTGTTTAACTCTATAATAATAATAGCTTACATAGAATGCTATGTGCCAGGCATTGTGCTAAGTGCTCTATGAGGATAGGGGTCTCATGATTGTATTCTTATTATATTATCCAATTAACGAGTGAGAATACTGAATCTATTATAAAACAGGTCAAGCAACACTGGCAGCAAATGGCAGAGCTGGCACCTGGGAGCTTGGCCTTGGAATGTTCATAGTGCTGATAAGGCTGCAGTCTGCCTAGACAATGTCATTTATGGTGAACACCTGCTTTCAATTAGAGAGTCTATAATTTTAGAAGTTGTGGCTAGGCAGAGAGTGCCTATGTGACCAGTCCCTAATAAAAACCTTGGGTTCTGAGTCTCACATCAGCTTTTCTGGGCAAAAACAACTACACACATGTTGCTGTAGTTCACTGTTGGAGGAGAGTGAGCTCTGTTTAGCCCCTTTAGGAGAGCGTAGGGAGCGCGTGTGTGGATGCTGCCAGACTCTGCCTGGCTATGCCCCTTCCCTTGTTGCTCCAGCCGTGTAGCCTTGCTCTGTTGCTATGATAACTCCCAGCCATGAGTACAAGCATACACTCCATAAGTCCTTCTAGGGAAGCACCAAACCTGTGGGTGGTTGTGGAACTGCTGAAACAAGTGATGGCTGAGGTGTTGACACAGGTATGGATGCAACTACTGAGAGGATGAATTATCCACCAGTTAGAAATTTCCTTTAAATCATCTTCCTGAAAACTGCAAAAGGTATTAGTTAGTAGGGCTGAAGTTACAGCCCTTCTAGGAGCCTTAGCTGCAACACCTCATTTCATTGGGTTATTATCTAGATTATAACATGCACTTTGTGAACTATATACAAACAGATACACAATGGTTAGAAAAATATGTCAATATGTTCAATGCTTGTCTCTCATGTGTGCCCGTCCTGTGTTTTATTGTTTTTCAGCTGGATGACCAACATAGAACATAATTACAAATATTCAGCTGTGCAAAATAGGAGAGAGGTCTTAAGTACAAGAGGGAAACATAATTTTTTAAAATATTAATAAATACTTACACACAACTCAGGCTCTACAAACATATGGATACTCAGTCTGCACAGCTGAGCTGTCTCGTCAGTGGGCCCATGATGATGGTCATGATCTCCCCTCTCACTCAGCAATCAATACATGGATCAATACATGGAATCAGGGTGCCAGTGGTCAAACATGATCAAAATGAGCCCCTTTGCTAGGTATTTTTCTATCTCTCTACAATAGTTTGTTGTCTTAAATAAGATTTTAAATGTTTTTATTTTCTTCTTTGCATTTCCTCCGTATTTTTCAAACCACATATAATGTGTCCATATTGTCCTTACAATAAGAAAACCTGACATTAAGTATTATAGCATTCTGAATATGCCAGATAATCACAACTAAATTTGTATACATCTGCAAGATTGTGAGCGGTAAACAATAACACATAGGATCTCTGGGTCATAAAATTGTGAATAAACTGCTCTCACTTTCTGGTTTTCTATATTTCACAATTTCTTTGAGTGAACAGTACTTTAACAATGAGAAAATGTCTTGCATTGATGTTCATTGTTTATTTTGGAAACTTGAAATATGCAGGGATCTTGTGAAGAGCACATTCATCAAAATATTTCTGTTTGGGAAGAAGTTTATAAGACTCTATGTCCAAGAACATGTAAGTGTTAGGGTGTCTAAAGAGTTTGGGGTGAAAACCTGAGCCCTACCAAAAAGGTGGCCAAGAATGTTCACACCATAGCATGTGAGCATCCAACTGCTCTTTTTAGTATAAGGTTTTGGATTAATTTTATTGACAATGTATCAAAATGAAGCTATTTGATAAACAAACACTTTCAGTCATTAATAAACTACATTTATTTTGTAGAATTTCATAGTAGAAGCAATTTTAAGAGATATTTGTTATAATAAATATTTCTTTCCAAGATGAAGAGGCTTGAGCCAAAAGAAATTAAATGATTTTTTCCTGAGGAATTATGAAGGATTGGCAGACTCAAGCTAGCAGTCCATGTGCTTGGGTCCTGTGTCAGTGCTCCAAGGGCTGTGTCTAATTATGCTTAAAGTGACATTTTTCATTAACAAAATGCCAAATTCTGGCTTAGCTATCTTTCCTAAGCATTGCAGACCCAGCACAGTAAAGTGATTCTTCTGTTTGCATCTAGTTGCTCAAAGAAATAGGTTTGTTAAGCAGCAAGAGGCCACCACCGTGCTTCAAGTCCGAAAATGCTGAAGTTGGGCACTTCAAGAAAATGAGTAAGGAAAGTGAATTAAAGAAATAATTAATAGATTTTAGAGAAGTAGATCAAATAATTGGTTGGGCAATTTTCTATGAGTTGTTGGAGTCAAACTTCATGAGCATCTTTTTCTGTAAACCCACAGTAATTTTCAATAGCCCTGGGATTGGCTGTACAGGTCTTGGCTTTGCAAACTTTTTTTTTTTTTCTTTGCACAGTGAGAGCTACGAATGCCAAAGCTATTGACAATGTTTCATGGAAAAAAAAAAAATAAAAGCTTTTTTTAGTGTGATTAGTGGTAAATTATTTTTAATGATTTTTCAAATTCAAGTTGAATCAGAAAATCATTATTGACTTGTACTGTTGAGTCAATATTAAGTGAGTTACACTACGTCTGTCTCCACACTTTCTGAAACTGAAGAGTGAATTTCGAACACATTTCCTATTTTATCCTTGTTCTGGATATAGGGGCCTTACATAGCAGATTCCCTGGAACTGCACACTCTTTCCTTTTTACCTCCCTCCTCCCCCATTTGTTAGCTATTTAAGTATTTAATAGGCATTCTGAATGTAGATTCTTTTTTATTTATGAGATAGGATCTCATTCTGTCACCCAGGCTAGAGTGCAGGAGTGGAATCATAGCTCACTGCAGCCTTGAACTCCTGAGCTCAAGGGATCCTCTTGCCTCAGGCTCCCATGTAGCTGGGACTAAAGGTGCGCACCACCATGCTAGGCTAATTTCTAAGTTTTTTGTAAAGATGGAGTCTCTCTATGTTGCCCAGGCTGGTTTCGACTCTTGGCCTCAAGTGATCCTCCTGCCTCAGCCTCCCAAAGTGCTTGGATTACAAGTGTGAGCCACTGCACCAGCAAGATGCTTTAGTTTCTAACTTCCAAAGAGAAACTTGGACTGCCAAAAACAAAGAAAAAACCCCAAAATAAAAAACAGTTAAATAAGACTTTTGAGAGTTTGCAAATAAAGTTAAATTTCAGTATATAGAGAGAAAAAATGGCGGAGTTAAGGTAGCCTCCCGGATCCCTGCTTCCAGAGAAAGAGGCGTAGATCTCGGTCTGCTACACATGATCGGATCGCTCTCCCACAAAAACAGCGAGGTGAACCGGTGGAGATTCAGCGGGGGACACACAAATCAGGAAAAAGAATAAGGTGAATGGGAGATAGGAAAGCAAAACCTGGAAAGCGCGGACAGACAATAGAGAGTGGAGCGTGAGATGGTGGCGCCAGCCTGGCCAGTAAGTGCGCTGGGACAAGTCCCTGACGAGACAGTCTAGCTTTCCCACTGACTTATAAGCCCACCGAGAGGCAGGCGCTTGTGTGAAGAGGATGTAGAACTGGGTCAGGAAACGTTGGACTCAGCAGAGAGGAGACACGAGTGGGAAGCAATTTGAACTCCCCGGAGCTCCGTGTCAGGACTGCACCGGACAGGGGAGGAGCTGGGCGGGGCTACCGCCAGAGGCAGTTAGGACTCAGGAAGCTGGTCTCTGGCACCCAGCGGGTCCTGAACGGGGAGGTGATTACTGAGTAGAGGACTCTAACCTGGAAACTGCCGCTGGCGACTGGGACTGCTCAGGGTGGGGCAGTAGAAGCGAGAGCTATTGTGGGACTGGCATGAGATTGGGGGAGGGAGAAATAAAGGAGACGGCGGAGCACCCTGGTGACTTGACTGACTCCCTGATCGGGTACCTCCCAGCCCCTGAGCGGCTCCCTCTGGAGTCAGTGCACTGGGGGCCAGCGAGCTCCAGCTCGGGGCCCACGGCAGGTCGCAGGTGCAGAATGGCTCCCTTCCCCTAACCTGGGAACTCTTGCAGCGAGCTCTGCCCTGCCGGGACCTGGGGCCACTTGGCCGGGCCCGTTTCTTTGAGTGGTGAATGCTGAGTGCCTCCTCAGTTGTGAAGGGCAGATGCTTATGGAAGCTGAAAGCGCTGGGACGTTGGGCAGTTTGGGAAGGCAGCCCCTCCCCTTGGCCAGCGTCTTTGCACGGCCTCTGAGCTTCCAGGAGCAAAACATAAAGAGCCACTCCCCCTCTGTGACAAGCGCCAGTCCCTAGGGCTTTGGCACTGACCAATAGCTGACAGCCCAGTGACATTCCTTGCCAGACTGGTTTAGGTCATCCAATACGATTGCATTTCCGCCTCCGGTCAGCTACCAACAGTGAAACCCCTGGCTAGGGAATCAAAACCCTGGACCACATGTACTCATCATCAGATTGGTATTAACTAATCAACACGTAAATGCACATATAAGAATAACATCTATTGGATGTTGGGCAGGGGGGAGGAGGGAAGAAGGAGGGGGAGGAGGGAGGAGGGGACGGGTATTTGCATACCCAAAAAGTGCAATGCGCACCACCTGAAGGATGGACATATTTGAAACTCAGACTTGGGGGGGAGGGGGGCAAGTGCAACATACGTAACCTAAACAACTGTACCCCCATAATATGCTGAAGAAAAAAAAAACCCTGGCAAGAGACCAAAACAAGTTCCCCAAGTAATCCCTCCCATCAAGAAAACCCTGGACAACATACTAGCGGCTCCCTCTAGCGGCAGATCAAGAGAAAATACACAGATCATGTTACATTGCAATCCAAAACTCAAAGAAAAGTAACAGATGGGAAGGAGTCAGCGAAAGATTTCTGGAAGTATGAAAAATCAAATGGAAAGCACACCCCCAAAGAGGAACACCAGCTCTCTAGCAATGAACATTAACCAAGTCCAGAATACTAAAATGACAGAAGAAGAATTCCAAACATGGATTGTAAGTAAGCTCAATGATATGCAAGGAAAAATGGATAACCACCACGAGGAAACCACAAAAAAAATCCAGGAATTGGAAGAAAAATTCACTAAAGAAATTGAAATATTAAAGAAAAATCAAACCGAACTCCTGGAAATAAAGGACCTATTCAGGGAACTTCAAAACACTGTGGAAAGCCTCAAGAACAGGGTAGATCAAACAGAAGACAGAATCTCAGAGATTGAAGACAGCTCCTTCCAAATGAATAAGTCAGTCACAGAGATTGAGCAGAAAATAAAGAAAAAAGAAATAAGCTTACAAGAAATGTGGGATTATTTGAAAAAACCAAACCTGCTTGTGATTAGAGTTCTGGAAAATGAAGAAGAAAACACGTAAGGGCTGGATAACCTATTTGAAGATTTAATAGAGGAGAATTTCCCAGGCCTTACTAAAAATCTAGATATACAGATACAAAAAACGCAGCGGACCCCAGGGAGATTCAATGCAAATAGGAAGACACCACGTCATGCAGTCATCAGATTGACTAACATATCAACTGAAGCCCTACTACGAGCTGTCAGGTGAAAGAAACAAGTAACATACAAAAGAAAGCCTATCAGAATAACTTCAGACTTCTCAACTGAAACCCTATAAGCAAGAAGAGCCTGGGGTCCCATTCTCACTCTTCTGAAACAGAATAATGCCCAGCCTAGAATTTTGTACCCTGCAAAACTAAGTTTTATATATGAAGGAGAAATAAAGACATTCTCAGATAAACAAAGTCTGTGGGAATTCACCAAGACAAGACTAGCTCTCCAAGAAGTACTCAAAGCTGAATTACACAAGGATCAGCACAATAAACACCCATGAATGTAAAACCACTCAAAAGCTAAAGATCAAAGGCTAGATTCCACAATGGCTCAAGAGAGAAAACAAAGCAACAGAAAGTAACTCAACAGTTTGATGAACAATTTACCCCACGTATCAGTTCTTTCAATAAATGTGAATGGCTTGAACTCACCTCTCAAGAGACATAGGCTGGCCGAATGGATAAAAAAATACAAGCCAGGTATCTACTGTCTGCAAGAAATGCATCTAACCTGCATGGATGCATTTAGACTCAAGGTAAAGGGGTGAAAATCAATATGTCAAGCAAATGGAAGCCAAAAGAAGGCTGGTGTAGCAGTTTTGATCTCAGACAACTTAGTTTTTAAATCAACAAAAGTAATGAAAGACAAAGAGGGCCACTATATAATGGTGAAGGGTGCAGTTCAACAAGAAGACATAACAATTTTAAATATGTATGTGCCCAAGCTGAGTGTACCCAGATTCATAAAGCAAACTTTACTTAACCTAAATAATTTGATGAACAGCAACACCATTATAGTCAGAGATTTCAACACCCCACTGACAGCATAGGACAGATCCTCCAAACAGAAAATTAACAAAGAAATTATTGACTTAA
>NW_012147634.1:3602522-3603069 GCF_000956105.1 Propithecus coquereli | reverse complement strand
TTTTATATGTTTGCTGGTCATTATTCTGTCTTCTTTTGAAAAGTTTCTGTTCATTTCGCTTGCCCATTTGTTGATGGGGTTGTTTAATTGCTTCTTTTTGTTCCTATTTGCCATTGAATTCATTGTAAACTCAGTGAGGTAATTTTGTCTTGCTCACTGCTAAATTCTCACCATTATATGCAGTATTGTGTACAGAGTAGATAACAAATGAAGGCTCATTGAATTAATGACTAGATGACTGGATGAAAATAGCGAGTTACCATTCCTTACAATTGCGAAATTTTTTTGTCATTAATAGTATACCTAGGTCTCTATAATCTCAAGGCTTTTGGAAATGAAAATTAGTTACTTGTCACAAAAAATCTGAGACTTCTTGTATACAGTAATGAGTTAGTTTTCTTTCTTGGCTCATAAATCGATTCTGAAGGAAATTTCAAAAGAATAGTTCCACAAAAAAAAAAATGTTTTGAGCAATGGCAACACTATATAATCTTGACATAGTGGATAAAACAGAAACTTTGAGCCAGAAAACAAAAGTATGAATCCC
>NW_012147634.1:3599021-3602472 GCF_000956105.1 Propithecus coquereli | reverse complement strand
AAAAAAAAAATTCAGTATAAAAGGAAAAAGGAAAGACCCTTGAATGGAGTGACTATGCTTTTCTCAGAAATGTAAGTTAAATCACATATACATCTTGCATATCTGGGATAAAGTTATTTACTTGTAGGGTCACAAAAAAAGCAATTCAGAATATGTTTTTAGGACATCTGACCAAAGATAATACTAAGTGGACACTGCCAGGAGGCCTGAAAATTAACTGAGTTTTCATTGTGAATGTCAAGTCTTCCTAGGCACCATGTTGTGCGTTGTGCGCCTAAACTCCCACAGGCTGGAGAGGCTGGTTTTATGTCCTACGTAAAAATTGCAGAAGTGTGTGCATGTATTCGCCTCTTTCTTTTGTGAAGATAGGCCTGGAAGCTCAGCAACTGCCTCTTTTTCTCATGTGCAAGATTCAGCTTGGTGATGGCTGATGTGATGTGATGAGACTACCTTTGTTTATTTGTTTTGAATTTAAAAGAAATATAGCAGAATTTATTCATTCCAATGAATCGTAGAATCATGAGTTAGGGCTGTAAAGGAATGTCTTGTGGTCACCTACCTTAGACTCCTCGTTAGTCACTGCCATCTGGACTCCGTTGTTCATACCTAAAATATTAATTATCTGTGGTATCATCTAATGATAACTTTTAATTTCTTATTTAGGATATCTCTTCTATTCATACAAGTACTAGAAAGTAGCAAGCACGTCGAGTTTCTTAGGACTTAAAGAATTTTGAAGAATAACCGAAACTTTCCCCCT
Organism: Propithecus coquereli; assembly: GCF_000956105.1. Lineage (NCBI taxonomy): Eukaryota > Metazoa > Chordata > Mammalia > Primates > Indriidae > Propithecus > Propithecus coquereli. The sequence continues at coordinate 3,601,712 of NW_012147634.1, read as the reverse complement.
TCCTTACGTAGCTAATATAAATTATCTCTTGGAAATGGAATAGGCCACATTTGAGGCACCATGTACTCTTATTAAATCCATCCTTTTCCGGAAGAAGGCAGTATTGTTCTGTGGAAAATAGTCAAGATGTCTCCTAGGCTGGTGAGGCAGGATTTTCCAAATTTCCTTTTATACAAGTGTTGGCTTTCTTCTTTATAAATTGTAGGAATGGTCAGTTAATACTCCGTGAGGGAGATGGATGGGGGAAGAGAGAGAAAGAGGAAGACAGAGAAAAAGAAAGAGAGAGAGATTGATTTTAAATTTTAATCTACTCTTTACTGTGTATTAAAATACTCAAATATGGTTTGAAATTTCTCTTGCCATTTATTGCGTTTTGTCTTTGAAGTCAATTTATTTCAATAGAAATAAATAGCCTGGGGTCAAGTCATCTCATCTCTTCATCTTGACCCTGATCTAAACACTTTAATACACTTTCACAACTCTCATAACAATACTGGGAGAGTTCAAATGGGCAGTAAAAAATTTCTAATAGAGGATATTCTTGCATTTAAAATACTAACATTCCTCTTTCTGAGGCTGGGTATAGCCTTTAGACAAAATGGCCACTACTTACTCTGGCAGACCAGAGGAGAAGCATCCTATTTATGTAAAGACTGTGATCCTAATTTTACATTACAGGAGTTTCCATGAGAATCTGAAGGATCTCATCCAGAGATCAGGCTGCATTTGTTATTTTCTCTTTGCTTTTCCTGGTTATGGTTCCCATCTTCACAGTTAATAACAGAGCTCCAGGCTTTATACCATCAGTCAGACAAGCAGCAGGACGAGGGAGGGAAGAAGTGGCATGGCCTCTTCCACAAGGACAAGTCCAGAAGGGGTAAGCATCACTGTTTATTATAGTCCATTGCATGAAACTTGGTCACATGGCAGCACCCAATGAAACAGAAGGCTGGGAAATTTGGTTCTTACCCTGGGTAGCTAGGTGCTCAACAGAAATCAATGGTTCTATTCCTACAAGGACAAAGGAGAGAATGCATCTGAGGGGAGCAACTAGCAGTCTCACTGATAATGTTTAGTAGTTAAAGTCACCTTAGGAACTTTAAAAATACATAATCCTGGGTCTCAACCCTAGAGATTCTATTTCAGTAGCTATTTCACTGGCTGAATTATTTCTAAGTTTTATTTCAGTGATAAGGTAAATCACCAGAAAGTTATATTCCAGTATAACTGCCTTCGCAGAAAACCTATTTTGCTCTCAAATCTTTCAAAGGGAGAGATATTAATATAATAAGTAACTATGTGCAAGGCATCTCTGCACTTTTTTACATGTAGAACTTTTGTCAAAGATATGCATTATGTTGTTTAGGTCTTCTGATGTAAAGAAGGACTTGTGAATAATTTCTTTCAGTGCTCAGACCCAAGTAAATACTTTTAAATTTCACTCTCCTAAAAATTTATTTTGCTTTACTAGGCAATTGGATCCAGGTAATCTATTGAATTTTTCTCTTTGCCTTAGCTGTAGAAAGCAATGAGTTTACTTTGATGTTCAGGTATAGCTTGTCTTAGAATTTGTGCAGATAATTCCTTCTTTTCTCCATTCTTTAAAAAATATATCCAATATTATTGGATTTTGGTCTTTCCTTTTCTGTGCATCTTGTATAGGTTTCTTCATATTAAAATTAGATTTAGTGAGACATAAAATAATAAAATAAGAGTTTTTAAACTTTGTGGATTTAGAATACAGTGTGAATAAAGACAATAACATTTAAATTTTGTGTGCTTACTCTGTGAGAAGCACTATACTAAGCATTTTATAACATCAACTTGTGTATCACCAACCTGTGTGATCCAAATAAATCACGAATTCAATGTAGTTCAATTTCTACATAGTGTAACCTTCAAAGAAACATAGTCCAGCCAACAAATGTAATTAAACACAAGACCAAACCTTTACTCAGACCTCTCAAACATGAATATTAACAGGAATACAGCTAATTAAACACATCAGAAGTTCCCTAAAGTCCTTAAATCTTTTGCATGTTTCATGGCTCAGCAATTTCCAAATTTCTAAAACTCTCTCTGACATCCAGTCAGTTTTTTTCCCTTTTCTTTTCCTTATTCCTCTGTAACATTTTGCATTATCTCCCTGTGAGAGTGGACACAACTTCCACTCTCAACTGCTGTTAGCTAAGCAATTACACTCTAGGATGCCTGGAGGACCAGGTAACTCCATGCTCACTGGTTCTTACTTCCCCCTAGAGGGAATTTGGGGGATTCCTCTGAATGTATTGACCTCCTCTTAGTGCATTCTCCATCTGGTTACCCTTTTGAGTTATCCTCATTTTTACAAGAAGATACTGAGGTTTAACAAAATCAAGCAACTTCTCCAAAGTCACCTAGCTAAGAATCAAGATACTGAAGTCCAATGGGTGCAACTTCAAAGTCTATGTGCTTAGACACTCTATTCTCTTATACCTTATATGGCTGGGATGATGGCACATTATTTCCATAGATAGAAAGCATTTCCAATATTATCTTCTAGAAACAGTATTACCTATATCAGGTTACTTAGCACATTTTAATTGCTTCTTTTTTTATTTCAGCATATTATGGGGTACAGATGTTTAGGTTACGTGTGTTGCCCTTGGTTCCCCTCCCCCCAAGTCCATGTTTCAAATATGTCCATCCTTC
>NW_012147634.1:3594902-3597156 GCF_000956105.1 Propithecus coquereli | reverse complement strand
TCTGGTCTTATCAAGATTATTAAAATCATTACGTATTAAAGCTTTATTATAATGAACCATATGTAATTAAATTCCACCAAATGAACAATAAGTATACTTCAGCAATGTTAATAATTCAGAATATGTGTTAAACAAAATTAGGACTCAAGACAATTAATTTTAATTAGGTTAAAGAATATAAACCACAGAGAAATGGCAAGCCTCTATAGTTCACAATTATATTGCATATGTATCAGAAATTATATTGAAAAGTTTACTTGAAAACAAATATAAGAAGGGTCTAATAAAAGAATAAACCCAGAAGTTTCTTCAACATGAATTTTGATGGGTTCTAATTTCACAGTTCTGATATTATTTTTTCAATGTATTCCAAGAATCTGACTCTACTTTTATCCTGTGTATTGCAGTGAAATAATCAGCTTTACTGTGAAACTTACAGGAAAGTACAATTACACAGAATGGCTGATATCCTTCTAACTTACCTTCAAAACTTACTCATCCTGTAAAATGTAATTAGGTAGTATAATATACATTGAACTGGTGTATATGTCCAAGGAAATTATCTTGCAGCACATATATATCAACTAAATTACTGCCCTCTTGACATTCCCACCCATGTCATTTCTCTTAAAGATAAGCATCATCTCCAGATTGTTTTAAAATAAAGGCACAATCTCCTTTCATTGTGTTTTCTCCCCCATAATCTTCATTATTTGAGCTCACTGAATTTATCATATGTCTGTATTCTCTGCACAAATACAGAAACTCCAGTTAGCATGTATTTTTCAGGCATCATTTTTGTAATATCTGTACTCTCTAAGTATTGAAGGTTTACTCTGGTTAACTGTTTGAGAGTAACTAGACCCACATTGTGGAATAAAGTACATAAAATTTGTAAATCATTAACTTAAGTACAAATACAAAAAGACTACATATGAATATATGTTCTATTTTTCTTTTGGTCCATTACCAATTATCTCCTAATTAAGAGTGAACAAGATTAGTGTATGTTTTCTAGTTCTGCTTGGGACCTTGTTGGAGAGGGGCATTTTGTTTAGCATGATTTGCTCATTACTTTATGTGGCTCACACCCATTCATATCTCACATCGTTTCATGATGTTTTATCCTGCACAGATACATTAGGCAAGACTCATTTTTACTGCAATCAACAGAAAAAATATGACTAGGTAACTCAAGCAGAAAATGAAGTTACTGGAGGTAGTTATACACAAACCACAAAAAGCTAAGCAATCATGATTCTGGGAGGCGGGGACAAGGGGTGGGCCTGGGACCTTAGTAATGGGAGTTCATGGAGATACTTTTAGGGTGCTGTCCCTGTTGTGACTCAGCACATGTCCCCATAGGGCACCATGTCTTTCTGTTTAAATTCTAGATTCTCAGGAGAAAGGCACTAACTCATCCAGGTTTATTTCAAGTGTTTCTACCTCTCCATCCACAAGCCATGGCCAGAAGGGTAGTGGGATGGCACAAATATGGTGGTGTTGGCATTGCTGTGAGCCAACCTGCACACCAATTTTGTGTTCATCACAATTGGTCACCCTTATCGGGGCTGATATCTTTGGAGGGATTTATTTCCTTATAATATTAGTGATTCCTTAAAGTTCAATGTTTGAGCACAGAATTTTTATCAGGCTTATGTCCATAGCTCTACTTATTTCTATTACCACTAATTCTTGCTCAGATTGGGCAATGTTGCAATTATGACTGCTGCAGCCCCCTGTGACAAAAATGCTCCCTTCTGTGTTTCTGGGGTGGGATGGACTCAGCTGATTTTTTTAATAAAGAAGAAATAACTTTTGAGCTAAGACTTCTCTTTCTCTGAAAGATTCTCCTTCACTACACAGAAGTAATTTATTCTGCAGTTAATTCCTATCTTCACTGTCAAATATTTCTGCCTCAGTTTCTACAGATCTGTTCATAATGGCCTATTGGCCTCCTGAAGTTTTTGCTATTTACTTATTTTATGTTAGTTAATGCATGAAATGAATCCAGACAGTGCTTTATTTCCATCAATCTATAAGGCCCTGGAGAGATTTACTTTGTTTTTATGTTCATTCAGTTCTTTCATGTCCATTTACGATGGAAAAGAATGACTGAGATGAATTGTGGTTCCCTGGCATATTTACTTGCCCAGGTGGAAAATTGTTGTTGCTGCTTTTAAAAAAACTTTCCAACCTAAATTAAGTCCATATTCCTTGAAGTTACAATGCCAAAAGATAAATCTATACATAA
>NW_012147634.1:3578361-3594163 GCF_000956105.1 Propithecus coquereli | reverse complement strand
TGATATTTATATATATTTTTTACTATCCAATCACACAGAACCTAACTACATACATTGTTGTTGCTTCTGTTCTTCTTCTTTGCTACAGATGTTCTAAAACCTTGAGAACACCCGTAAACCAAGTATGATTCAAGAAAGACTAATGTTTCCCACCTTTATAGTTTTTGTTTTTAAGAACAGCATATGCTATGCTTTCTTTGCTTATCTTTTAGAGTGACTTTATTTATAATGGTCATAGCTATTATATCCTGATTGCCAGTAATAGAAAGGCTCCATGTTGCCAACTTCACTTATGATATCTAATGGGTAGTGCCAGTATCTCAGTTGTCAAAAGACAAGGCTATTATTCCATAAGTATTAGATATGTGTTAATCATTATATAAAAATATTACTTTGTAATTGTGCTATCATTTTAAGTGGAGAACCTACTTGATATTGGAAATGGAACAATTTTCTTTATTATTGTGTTATTCTATTATACATGTTTTGAAATAATTTAAGGTAATATATAATTGTACATTAATGAGAAAGGACTATTTGTTATTTTTCAAAATAGTGTTTCTTAATTTGTCTATTTATATTTAACTGCCTGGAAAAAAAAGTTCTAGGACATTTAAAATTGTAGTCATGCAGCAATTGCTTGACTGTTTCTATAGGGCTAAGTGGGAAAATGTAAGTAAATAGATATGCTGTGAGTAAACACTATAGGAACACTTATGCTATTCCGGACTCATGAATGTTTAATCTCATTCCAACTGGAAATCATTTTAGGTAGTGGTCAAGTACATAGGGTCTGAATTCCAACTGCTTATGTCTAAGTTCATGCTCTGCCACTTTCTTGCTATATGACTTTGGGAAAATTACATAAGTTCTCTGTACCTCAATTTTCACATCTGCGCAATAAAAACGACAGCTTCTTATTAATGGGTCTCCCTTATCCTACTGCTCTTTTTAATATGTGCTCCAGTGTCATTGGCTCCTTATGTCTCTCATGATAAAGTCTAATATACATTGTTTGTAGAACTAGCTACTCCCAAGAAGTACACCATTAATAAAACTAATGTATCAAGTTGAGTTCAACTAGGAAAGTGGAGCCACTATGAATAATAAGGAACAAGATATTATTCTAATACTAATTTAAGATTGTTTTCTACATGAATGGATTTTGAATTTTAGCCAATGTTTTGCTGCTTGTTTTAAGATGTTAATTTGGTTTCTATGAATTCAATGGATTAGGGTGACAGGATAAAACATCGGAAATGTTCCAGGCACATTTGTATGGGTATTTCAAATTAGTGGAGCAAATATAAAGTATTCAATAAATAGCTCTGAGGAAATTGGTTATTCATTAAGAAAGAAATAAGGTTATATTCCTAGTATATTCTATCCACAAAAATAAGTCCTACATGTGATAAATACCTTATATCAAAACCATGAACTATAAAAATAACAGTTTAAACATATGACTATGTTTATGACTTGGGATAGCACAAACACTATTAAACAAGGCACAAAAAAGCCATAAAGAAAAAGGTTGATAAATTTGATGTCGAAATTAGAAGCTTCTTTGTAATAAATAACACACTGGGAGAAAGTGTTTGCAATATACGTCACTAAAGTTGGATTCATATCAACAGTATATAAAAATTCTAGAGGTCAAGAAGTGGTATGGTCTGAAGAATTGTGTTCCCCCTCCAAATTCATATGTTGAAATTCTAACCCCCAAGGTGATAGTATTAGGAGTTGGAGCCTTTGGAAGGTGATTAGGTAATGAAGGCAGAGGAGCCCTCATGAATAGCATTACCGGCCTTATAAAAGAGGCCCTACTGCTTCCCTCTTCCACCATGACAAGTTACAGTGAAAAGACATTCTAGGAAGCAGGCTCTCACTGGACATCAAATCTGCTGGAGCCTTGATCTTGGACTTGCCACCTTCTAGAACCATTAGAAATACATTTCTGTTGTTTATAACCCACTCAGTTTATAATATTTTGTCATAGCAACTTGAATAGACTAAGACAAGCAGAAAAGAGAAAGAAAACCAATAGAAAATTGGAAAAAAACCCCTGCTATTAACATGGTACATAGAGAGTTGATAATAGTGATTGCCTCTTAGGAGGAACCTGGGATTTGAGATGGTAATAAAAGAAGAATTTGGTTTTATGTATAGCATTATGATTTTTTTCAAGTACAATATATTCATAACTTACTTGCTCTTTATATATTCTGGATATTAATTTTTTGTCTTTATAAATTATTTAGCTATATTTTACAATTAATGGGCAATTTGTTAATTTCTAAAGCTTGCTATCCAAAGACTACTGAAATGAATATCCTTTATATACCTTCTTAAGAACACGAGGGAGATTTTTCTTTAAGATAAATTTCAAGAATGGAACTGCTGGCTTATAGTACATACTTATGTTTAAGTTCAAAAGGTATAGCCAAAGTGCTTTCCAAAGAGCCTGTCACAATTTATACTCTAACAATCAGTGCATATCTGTTTTCTATTTCCTTGCCAAAAGCTGAGATACTCATTCAAAATAAGAAATATGACAACTCAATAAAAATATGGGCAAAGGCTGTGAGTAATCATTATAGAAAAATAAACATAATAGCCAGTAAACATATGGAATTATGCTTCATCACTCATAATTACAAAAATATAAAATATAACAACTGTTGGGTACCCTTTAAACCATCTGTTTGGCAGGAGTTAAAAAAAGTCATCAGGATTTTAGAAAATGCATGCCAATATCTTCACTATCTAGCACCGTGAGATAAAAGACTTCCAGTGTTTTTGAAATTAGAAAAAAAAAAGTTTTACTTGAGGTAGTGGATAAATGGCCCAGGGAACTTGTGCAGAGAGGTGAATAAAAGTGAATCAAATATTGTTAGAAGCCAAATACAGCCAAGCTCTGTCAGCAGACCACAGGCAGAAGGGCCTTCCAGTTTTCCTATTATTACGGTTAGATTGGGTAGAAGCAGAGAAGGCTGAGGCTACTAAAAATAGGCAAAAAACAAAACAAAACAACAACAAAAAAAACACTGAATTGAATAGAAGAGATGGGATCACTTGACAGAGCTCAAGTCCTAGTGGTCAATGTAGAAGATGTGTAGAGTCAGGTTGAAATATTAGTATCCCATGAAAAACTGGGCATCCAAAAGCTCCTGGATTTTTTGAGGGGACAGGAGAGAGAACTTCCTAAGCAAGTTCACAAGACTCCCCTCAGCAATAAGGGCTTATTCTTTTAACGAATGTAAGAAGAATGCACATTTAATGGAGCACTGCATGTGCCTTGGGGAATCATAGTTTAATGCTGAAAGGGTTACAAAAGAGCTAGGGGCATTTGGAAAGTGAATTTGGTTTTTAGGGCTCTGCAGTGTTAGAGTAAATCTTGCGGAACTGGGACTTTTTGCTTGAAATTAAAGCCTAGAAATTTTAGGTTTGTTTCCCAAGAGACCAATGGAGCCGTCAGTTAGACTAAGTAGGGTTGTGCTAAGCAATATTGGACAGTGGGTTCTAATTCACTAGTCAGAGATCAGCATGTATCTTGGGCATACTGTGAACTAGAATTTCCGAAGGAAATTGTGGGAGTGAGACACTACACACTGGTCAGGAATAGGTGTTGTCATTGGGAACAATGTGAGCCCCTCCTAGGTAGTCAGCCAGTTTTGTCACTGGCAGACTGAGGAGCAGTGTGTAGCTTTTTCCTAATATATTACCCATCTACTGGCATGAAGCTACAAATAGAAGAAGAAGATAAAAAAGGAGGCAGTGTCTCATGTGCTCAGTCTAGAAGTGGGGAAGGAAGATGGGGTTAGCAACTGAGTTCAGACAAGAGAAGAAAGGCCTTCCTTCTCCCCAGATGGGACATGGGTTGTACTAAAGATGAGACGCACCGAATAGAATTGTAAAGCTAAGAAATTTTTCAGAGCGTTGTTAAGAGGATGACTTTTCACTAATCTATGAATTAAGAAAACATATCGTAGTGTTATTTCAAAACATTTATGTGAACCTGGTAAATGTGGGTTATTATGAACTGAAGGAAAGGAGTAAGATTAGTTACACCATGAATTGAGTTCAGGATACCCATCACCAAGGGGTGAGCCGTGGTAGTTTTAGTGTTGTGTTTAGTTTTAGGGAGTGGGTATTATCAGTTACCTTTGGCTGAGGAAGGTAAGGCAGCTTTCCTTCAGGTTTATCCCACTGTAATAAATTATATAAGGTTTTTCTAAAATGAAGTTATATTTCATTGGTTGAGGAAGAAGGACATTGGGATCTAAAAGTTTTTGAAAGTGCTGGTGTGATTAGATTCCAATGTTTGCTTGTACAATACTTGGAAGACTATGAAGGAGCCTTGGGAGGACACCTCCTGAAGGTGCCAGAATGCTTCCAGGAGAAGGTTATTCCCGCTACATACCTGGGTGGTATGTATGGAACATAGAATTTTTTAAAAGAAGAAAAATCACAGTTTCAGAATATCCTCCTGTCCTCATCCACAGCCTCATCCAAATAACATTAGAGAACTAAAGATGTTTATGAAATTCAGTTGTCATCGATCAAAGAAGGTCCTAGATAAACAAAAACATACTGTTGAGTTGACTCAAGGATACTGTGTCAGTACAGGGGTTTCCTCTAAGTCTGCAGCCATGGAATTGAAGGCGAAGTCCATTTGATGAGTGTAGAATAATTCACATGAATGATTCATGTGATAATTATTTTTTAAAAATAATCTTACATACTACTATGATCAAAGTTATATAACAGCTGTTTATTTTGACTTTCTCATTTCTCCCTGCACAGCGACATGCTATCCCAACCTCCCTTCCGCACAAATAATCCACATCCTATGTCTTCCCTCAGATTAGTGGAATTATATGAAGATATATATATGTGTACATGTATACATATACAAACATACACATATACATATATAAATATACATTTACATAGACATGAAATATATTTTTGTCATTGTTTTACAAAACACTTCTCATAAAAAACACTATGAATTTGGTATACCTCCAATTTATTTGTTTTTATGGCTGTGTCATGTTTTACTATGTGGATTTATAACATGTATTCAGTCATTTTCCTATTGATAGGTATTAAATTTGTCTCTAGTTTTTGTTCAATGTGAACAATACTACAATAAGTATCCTTGTATGCATTTCCCTTCAAACTGGAGTGTTATATTTTGATAAGATGGATTCTTAGGAATTAAAATGCTGGCAAATGGTATGTGTTTTTAATTTTAATACATGTTTACAAATGTAATAGTTCATATTCCTATCAATATGTGAGAGTACCTTTTTCTTCACGACCATACCAGAAATAGTTGTTATAGCTCTTTTCAATTTTGCCAGTCCAGTGATTATAAAAAGGTATCACAGTGGAGTCAGTGTATGAATCTCCTAGTCTGCATATACAATGTTACCATAAGTGTCATCATAGTAGTCTCATTTTTCAAAGTTCAAGAAGGACTCCTGGTTACCCATCATCTGTTTTGTGGTATGTGATGGGGACAAAAGGAGCCAATTTCCTGTAGCCACTCAGAGTTTATTGTGTATAGTAATCCTTCAGAATCTTTGGGAATTGGTCCCAGGACCCACAAGGATACCAAAATCTACTGATGCTCAAGTCCCTTATATAAAATTTGCATATAACCTATGCACATCCTCCTGTATACTTTAAATTATCTCTAGATTACTTGTAATACCTAATACATTGTAAATGTTATATAAAAATTTGTTATGCTTATTGTCTTTTTATTTGTATCATTCTTATTGTGTTATTTTTATTGTTTTTATCTTAATTTTTTTGAATAGTTTCCATCTGCAGTTGGTCGAATCTGTGGATACAAAGCTTGCTGATATGGAGGGCCCACTGTACTGCTAACTTGCCCAATAAACTCTGAGTGGCTTATTGGTTGTTGGCTATGGTAAATCAGCATAACAATGTGCAACAGGAAAAATAAAAACAAACTCTATGACACTGGGAGCAATGACGTAGAGATCTGAATTTTGCTATGGAATTTAGGGTGTGGGGTAGGCATGATGTAGCTGACTGCTGGAAGGGTTCCTTGCGTTCTATAGTATGTTGGTTAAGCTCCCTGTCACTTATGAAGTGTTTCAGAGACTGGGGTGATTCATTTAACTAGTGAAGAATAGAAGATCCACCCTTCATAGGATATTTCCATTAATAACTATATCCAGATTAACAGTCAGACTTCTCTGTAATGAGGAAAAAAAAAAACAAAACATACCCTGTTCTCTCTGTGAAAGAAAGTAGGGTGGTGGGAGGAGAAGGTAAATTAGGAAGAGAATGTTGGGTAGGAATAGGAGAACTGTAACTTCAACATAGGAAAGAATACAGGCCCTTCACAGTTCTTCAGCAAGAGACAGTGGCAACAGAGTCCAAGGGATGAGCTAATACATCTTGGATATGGTCATGGGAGATTGGTATTTGGAGACTTTAAAGAACTCCAAAAAGAAAAGGCCAATAGAAGATCCTGCAGAGTGGCCTCTCAAGAGCTGAGCAAGCCAGGGGAATTATTGCATGGTGTTAGGGCACAGAAAAACAGTTTATCCCATCTGCAGCCAGCAGGAAGAAGGTGGCTGTACCTCCTTTTGTGAGAGCTCAGGAAATTTCATCAGAGAGACTAAAGCAGGATGAGATTTTTTTCCTCTCCACAACTCAACTTTTTCAACATAAATGTATATATCATGGCGGGTAGAAGCCGGGGAAGAAAAAAGAGCTCTAAGTTGAGTTTAATATTGTAACTCACTGGAGAACTGCTGAGATCAGGGCCATCTTGACTTTCTGAAAAGCCTCATTACATCCTTAAGGCTCAAGAACCCTGAACTCCCTTTCCACTTCCATTTGGATATGTTCATAATGACTGCATCCAGATCCACTTAACTGACAACCTCTACAAGAGTCTGAGGGGAGGTGGGGCTTTTGGAGGCAAGAAGCAGAGAGGAGAGGGAAAGAGAATCCTCCTTTGGAAAGTGTTTATTTTCCCACACTCTAGAGAAGGTGGTGATCATGGTGAGGTTTGGAGCTAGTGTGAGGGACTCTGACCAGCTGAGGGCCTGAGTTTTGGTTGAACAGCATGAATGATCCCACTCCAGAACATCCAAATCCATGTGCATTTTTAAAAAGTTGAAAGATAGAATGGAACCTGAATTAGAGAATTGTTTTGTAAATTCTTCTGGGTTTAGTGTGAATAATGAGATTGTTTAATAATGGATAGCCCCTCCTGTCTTCTAAACCAAGTGCAAGTGCTCATGGTGCTCATTGAGCTTGATCCCTGCACCTTCAAACAGTAGCTGGAAGGGCCTTGGCAGCCCAGTAGTGTGCCCAGGTGCACCGGATTTGTGGCAGAGCTCCACAACAGTGTTCTCTTTGTTCGGTAGCACTGAATTTCCGAGCATAACATTAGTGTCTAGGGAAATCCTTCCCAGGAAGTTATTTACAGTTAGCAGCCAGTGATTTATTCCAAATGTCTATATGAGCTGAAGAGAGTTTCCCCTGATCTGAAGTTGTTTGTCCTGGCAGACAGATGTCTGCACCGCTTCTTACTTTTTAACAAAATTTGTCTCTGCTACACCAGGCTTGAAGATCTCTCACCTTTGTATTGTTTTCCTGGAGACAGCAAAAATAATGAATTTAAAGAGAAAACAGATCTCATCCATAACTCTTTTATTTATTTTTCCTGACACAATTATTTTTATCTTCTTTTGTGTCCCTCATGAAGGATTTTTTTTTTCTTTAATTGCACATACAGTGCTTGTCCTTGGCAGCATTGGCCCTGTTTGAAAAGCTCTTGGAATTTGAAGCAAAGCCACAGTTGAAGTGGCTTTGACTACTGTGCTCTTCAGACTGGCAGATCTCTCCAATTTCCCTAAAGGGTGTCTGGGATACTGAGATGAGACCATGTCCCGGACAACACAAAGACCTCTCAACAGATGTGAGGTATGCTCAAAGGCAGGCTAAACACTAAATTTTTTTTTTTTAAACACTAAATTTTTAAAACTGAAGGAAGTGAGGTATCTAAAGTGGTTTGCTGAAAACAATCATTACCTCACAGCTTCAGGGATTCACCAAACAAAGCGTCTACTGCTTGTCATAAATGGGGTATGCCTAGGTGATTTCTGGTCCTTTTGAGATAGAACAGTGGAGTTATTTCATTAGGAAAGTTTATAAGGTTTTACTGGAATGCTGCAGAATGGGAGTTGTGAACAAACATTACTTGTTCTTAGATGGTCTCCCACTTATGATAGTTCTACTTATGATTTTTTAATTGCACAATAGTGCAAAAGTGACACACATTCAGTAGAAACCATACTTTCAATACCAATACAATCATAGTTTTCACTTTCAGTACAGTATTTGATACATTATATGAGATATTCAAAACTTTATTATAAAATAATGTCTTAGATGATTTTGTCCAACTATGGGTTAATGTCAGTGTTCTGAGCATGTTTAAGGTAGGGTAGGCTAAGTTATGATGTTAGGTTAGGTGTATTAAATGCATTTTCAACTTATGATATTTTCAACTTACAGTGGGTTTATTGGGATGCAATCCCATCATAAGTTGAAGAGCATCTGTATATTGATTTGCTAATTGACCTTTGAAATTTCCTCGATCAAATTTTTTAAAAAATATATGTGAATCTATTTCTGATTTAAGCATTTCTGGCTTTCCAGCCCTGATAGCACAGAAAAGTCTAAACAAGTCATTTAAAAAGATCTTGTCACCTATAGGATACTGCAGCGTCCTACAGAATACCTCTGATGGGCGCCACTTTTTAAGACTCCTCAATAACTTCTCATCTTTCATGCTTTTCTCCTCACAATCCTTTCCAGGTGCCCTCTGAAGCTTTTCTTACCATAGTAAACAAAGTCTACCACTTTCTGGAACACTTTGTCTCATGATTGCTTTAACTGAAACCTGATTCTCCCTGAGGACCTTTCCTCTGACATCTTTTTCAAGTGAGTGCTGCTCATTCTCCCAGTCACTCACATCAGCACTGGGAGATGTAACTCACATCTCTTAGGTGTCAGTGTCACTTCTGACCTCCCACACTTCCACTTTCCTGAAACAAAAATCCTGCTGCTTGATGTTCATACTCTTCCTCCACATGATTATTGCTGACTATATGGCCACTTCCTTTTGTTTAATGTACATTGGGTATCCTGCTCACAGAATTTCTCTCTACTCCAAGTCACTCCATCGTGCTGAGTGACTTCAGAATGTACCGGGATTACTATCGGCTATAGTTTGAAAATATCCCCCATAGTTCATGTGTTGGAAATTTAATCTTCAATGCAGCAGAGTTGACAGGTGGAAACTGTAAGAGGAAATTAGGTCATGGAGGCTCTAGCTTCATAAATGGATTAATGTCAATATTTTGGGAGTGGGCCCATGATAAAAGGATGAGTTTGGCCCTATTTCCTCTTTCTGTCTCACATGCTCGTCATGTGATGCCTTCTGCCCTTGGATGACCCTTGCCAGATGCCAGCACCATGCTCTTGGACTTCTCAGCTTTCAGAACCATGAGCCAAATAAAATTCTGTTCTTTATAAATTACTCAGTCTGTGGCATTCTATTATAATAGCAGAAAATGGATTAAGACAGAAAATTGATACTGAGAAGTGGGGCAGTTGCTATAACAAATACCTAAAAATGTGGAAGTGGCTTTGGGACTGGGTAATGGGTAGAGGCTGGAAGAATTTAGAGGAGCAGACTATAAAAAGCCTGTATCGTCATGAACAGAGCATTAAGTGTAATGCTCAGAAGAAGGGGAGAGCTGTAGGGAGAGTTGGAACCTTCTTAGAGATTACGTAAATTGTTGTGACCAGAATGTTGGTAGAAATATGGACAGTAAAGGCCTTTCTGATGAGATCTAAGACAGAAATGAGGAACAAGGTATTGCAATAAGGAGTAAAGGCAATCCTTCTTATACACTTGCAAAGAACTTGGTAGAATTGTGTCCATATCCTAGGACTTTATGGAATGTAGAACTTAAGAGCAATGAACTATGATATCTGACAGAACAAATATCTAAGCAGCAGAACATTAAGGCTACTGCATAGTTAATTTTAACCACATACAGTGAGAGGTGACCTCCTTAGTGTCAAAGCCTTAAACTGTCCTTCTCCATCGGCCATACATCCCCTTATTCACATTGTGGGCCGTGCAACACTCTGAGTCCCACAACAGTAATTGTTTTACCAATAACAATAGCTACCACTTATTATGCACTAGGGTACTGAAGTATATCTTTTGGATTTATTGCTTTATTTAATTTTGAAATCACTCTGTGAAGTAGATATTATTATGATCCACATTTTACTGAAAGGGAAAGTGAGGCTCTAAATGGTTAAGTAAATTTTTTAATATCATACAGCTAAAAAATGCTAGACCTTGCATTAAAAATGATGATGTCTGTGAAAAGTTCAAGCTTTTAGTTCTCACAATATAATTATTCTGCTCTGTAACCCTACCTCCCACTCTCCTGCCTGTCTCATTCAGTGCCATTGATCTTGATCCTTGGTCTCATGATGACCTCTAAGAGCTCCTTGGCCATCCTGCTTCTTTCATACATGTCAGTTTCTTTTCATTACCATTTTAATTCCTGGTAAGTCTGGATTCTGTGGACTATCATTGAACTATACTCTATTACTAGGCTCTCCTACTTTCTTTCCTGTTGTCCTTCCCTCACATCTGACTAGAGAATCTCTAACGTGCTCTACAAATGGGTGGCCAAGAATTTTGGAGGAAAATGACCCAAAGTATAGAAGATACAAGTCTTACTCCCATAACTTAGTGTGTAGTAAAAATAACTGTTCATTCTGTCATAACAAATTAGCTTCTAATTTAAACTCCCGTTCGATGGGTGACAGAAACTGTATCTTAGTTGATTTAGAGTTTCTTCTTCTTTTTCTGTAATTTTATCTAATTTTCAAGGAACTTTCATATGCTAAAATGAAAGTCAGGGGAGTGAGGTTGGGAAGAGGGGGATCTTTCCTTGGGATTGTCAGAAAATTGAAATCCATTTAGATGTCCTCATTCAGGTTGGTTTTTGGCAGAAGAAGCAGGTATCTGCTTTATTCTACCTCATCACCTACTTCCGGGTACCTACAGGTCTGCCACTCTGTGGGCCATTTTTCCATGCTAAGCTGTGGTACTGGAGAATCCAGAAATATCCAGCATGGTGCAGAAACCATGAATAAGGGATGTGCCTATGCACACAAGCCTTAAGCAGCCTCATAGACTCTTTCCCACTGTGCTGCCAACAATATTCTCCATGCCAGTTTTCTAGAATCTTTGCCCTCAGATGTACTTCAGATACTTCCAGGTTCTGTTTTATTTATTTCATTTATGCCAGTCTTTCAGGGAGTTGGTGGTGGTGGTGGTGATGGTGAGGGGCATGGAGATGACAGGCTGCCATCTTTTCAGAATGTCCTGTGGTTCATTCTTGGATTCTTAGTCTTCCTCACTGTCAATGGAGTTTGGACTCCATTGCTAGGTTCTATTGATTTTCTCTTGAAGTCATTCCTTAGTCTTGGACCTACTCCCTAATTTTCATTCATATTTCTCTCTATTAGTAGACATCCTTAAATAACCCTACCATGTCTCCCCGACATTGCTGCAGCTGCCTCCTAGCTGGTACTCATGCTTCTGGGTCTATCTGCTTCTCACAGCAATGTAGTCAACATATTGCAGCCAGAGCACTCTATGTAAATTGAAAATCTGATTACATAACTTACTTTCTAGAAATCTTTCTGTAGCACCCCAAATGAAAAAGTTCATATTTCTTATGTTGCTTACAGAGGCTCCAATGATCTATCCCCTGGTAAGCTCTCTAGTATTATCTGCAGATACTCATTACTGCCATCCACTTTGGGCTTTAGCCATGTATTTAGACCTTTCTATAAACTGTTTCCTCTGTCCTTAATTTTCTTATCCCCACTTGTTCACCTATCTAAAGGTTACATTTCCTTTATGTCTAAAGTTAGAGCTCAATTTCCAGACCTCCTGAAATAAGATCAGTGCCATGTTACATGCTTTCGTAAGCTCTTTTTAGACTTTCTTATTAACACCTGTTTGTCTGCTTCCTCTTCCTGACCGTGAGATCCTGGGGATCAGGCATCATGTGGGTGTTGATTATCATTAAGTTCTTACAGAGAACAGCAGATAAAAATTTACTAATTTAGACTTTCCTTTTGTTCAACTACACAAAATGCGAGAGAAAATGGTCTTAATTTTCACATAAGTGTCCATATATGTAAGGCAAAACTTTTTTCTATGAAGATTATAAGAAATTGAAACACACTTTTTTCAAAATTTGTATGTTAAACTTCTGTCAGAGAAATTTTACGTAAAATATTCTTAAAACAGCAATGAGATACCACTACACCTCAGAAAGACTAAAAATAAGAACATTGATTATATTACATATTGATGAAGAAGTGGTACTACTGTAACTTTCATCCATTGCTCATGATACATAAATTGGTGCAGTCACTTTAGAAAACTATTTCACTTATCTACTGAAATCAAACATTTGTCTACCTATTAATTAGTTAGCAGTTCTCATGTGTTCCAAAAGACAAGGATGATAATGTTCACGGGAGTATTATTTGTAATAGCCCCAAAATGGAAACAATCCAATTTTCCATCCACAGTAGAACAGATAAATAAAATGTTGCATATTTACACAATGGAGTACTATACTGCACTGAGAATGAATGGACTGTAGCTACACACAAAAACATGGCTGAATCTTGCAGCTGGTTTTATTTATATAAACTTCTCTACTAATCAAAACTAATTTATAATATTAGAAGTCAAAGACAGAACCAGGAGCAGTGCAAGATGACCAAATAGAACCTTGACTTGACTGTAGTAATCACTTGACTATGTATACGCATATCAGAACATCATGTTGTATACCTTAAATATATAAAATAAAAATAAAAATTTAAATACAAAAATTTTAAAATGTTTTTTAAAAAAATAAAAATATTATAGAAGAGTACTATGAACAATTGTACACCAAAGAGTTATGTCACAATTTGGTGGAGTAGGAAGCCCTGGATCCTCCTTCCCCCAAGAAACCACACCAATTTAGCAATAATTCATGGACAAATTCCCTATGTAAGGAGTCAAAACTAATTGAAAGGCTCCTGCAGCCAAGGAGAATAAAAATACAGCCTCACCAAAGCCAGTAGGGAGATTCAGGAAACTCTCTCACTAGAGACCCTCGCCAGCACAGTGCAGTATGATCAGGAACATATCTCCTAGTTTCCAGCTTCTGCTAGGGGAGGGAAGAGGTTAGTTCATGCATGCAGTGTAATTCTGCATATGCAACAACATGTCTGAACTTTGAAGATGGCATGCTCAGTGAAATATTAATAAGAAATAAACCAGAGTTTTGGAGAGGGGTGGACCAAGATGGCCAATTAGAAAGCTCCAGCTTTCTAATTCAACAACTATCCACCCAAACAAGCACTTTCAGAAGAATCAAAATTCAGGTGAGCAATCATATTATCTGGTTGTAATGTTATATCAAAGAAAGAGACACTGAAGGGGGCACAAAAGATAGTCTTGCATTGCCTATGATATCTCTCCCCCATCCCCCAGCAATGCTGCCCTAGCACAGCTAGTGGAGAGAGAATCTGTATGCCCAGAGGAGGGAGGGTGACATGATTGTGGGACTTTGTATTGGAACTCAGGGCCACTCTGGCACAGGGGGACACAGCACAGGGCAGAGTTCTGCTGATGCCCACAGAGGGGACATTTAGACCATCCTGGCCAGAGGGAACTCCTCACTCCCAAACCTAAGTTCTGGCTAGCCCTACCAGAAGCTGAAAAAAGCAGCCTGAGGCCTACTAAATTCATATTGAAGTTTTTGGACAATTCCTGTGGCTGTGCTGGCTCAGAACCAGTGGACTTGGGGTGCACATGACCAAGGGAGACACCAGCAACAGCAACCAAGCCAGTGCCTGTGTCACCCCTCCCTCAACTCCAAGCAGTGCAATGCAGGGAGAGTCTTCTTCCATGTCCAGAAAGGAAAGGGAAGAACTTATATGACTTTGTTTTCCAACTTGGGTTCTAGCTCAGCCACAGTAAAATATGGTATCAAGCAAACTCCTGAAGCCCCTGAGACAAGGCCTTAGCTCCTAGACAGCATTTCTGGAACCACATTTTGCCAGAAGGAAACATGCTACCCTGAAAGGCAGGACCCAGTCTTGATAGGATTCACCAACTGCTGAATAAAGAGTCGCTGGGCTTTTAATAAACATTGGAGACAGCCAGGCAACAGTCAGTATAGGCTTTGGGTGAGCCTAGGCTGGCTTCAGGTGTGACCTAGTGCAGTCCCAGCTGTGGTGATCATGAGGGAGTGCCCACATCACTCCCATCTCCAATTCCAGCAGCCCAGTACAGAGTGTGAGAGAAGAAAGTGAGAAACTTTGCCTAGTAATCCAGAGACTTATCCCATATCTTACTCAAGTCCGACAAGGCAGAACCACCAGGAGTCTGCAAAAGTCATAGCATTACTGGGCTTGTGGCACCCTCAGTACTGATATGGCTACAGTGACCAAAGACTTAGATCACAACACTCAATTCTCTGTGAATATCTGAAAAGACTTCTCAAGAAGGACAGGTTCAAATAAGCCCAGACTATGAAGATTAAAATAAATACCTAACTCTTCAATGCCCAGACATTGACAAATATTTACAAGCACCAAGAACATCCAGGAAATCATGACCTTACCAAATGAACTAAATAAGGTAATAGTGACCAATCCTAGAGTGATGGAGATATGTGACCTTTCAGACAAAGAATTTAAAATAGTCCTGAAGAAGCTTAATGAACTACAAAACAACACAGAGAAGGAATTCAAAAGACTATCAGATAAATTTAACAAAGACATTGAAATAATAAAAAAAAAAAACCCAGAAATTCTAGAGCTGAAAAATTCAATTGATAAATTGAAAAATGAGTCAGAGTTTCTAAACAGCAGAATTGACCAAGCAAAAGAAAGAATTAGTGAGCCTGAAGACAGGCTACTGGAAAAGACACAGTCAGAAGAGAAAAAATAAAAAATCATCAAAAAAAGAATGAAGCACACTTACAAAATCTAGAAAATAGCTTCAAAAGGGCAAATCTAAGAGTTATTGGCCTTACAGACAAAGTAGAGAGAGAGGGAGATTAGGGTAGAAAGTTTAATCAAAGAAATAATAATGGAGAACTTTCCAAACCTAGAGAAAAATAACAATATTCAGGTACAAGAAGGTCAAAAAATACCATGCAGATTTAACCCAAACAAACTCAAGGCATTTAATAATCAAGCTCCCAAAGGTCATGGATAAAAAAAAGAGTTCTAAGGAAAGCAAGAAAAAAAAAAATAATACATAAAAGAGCTCCAATGTGTCTGGCAGTGGAGTTCTCTGTGGGAACCTTACAGGCCAGGAGAGAGTGGAATGACATAGTCAAAGTGCTGAAGGAAAAAAACCTCAACCCTAGAATATTATATTCTGCAAAAATATCCTTCCAATATGAAGGAGAAATAAAGACTTCCTCAGAAAAGCTGAGAGATTCATCCATATCAGACCTCTCCTACAAGAGATGCTAAGAGGAGTTCTTCAATCTTGAAGAAAAGAACATTAGTGAATAATAATAAAACATCTTAAGGTATACAACTCACTGGTAACAGTAAGGACACAAATACAGAATGCTCTATTCCTGTAACTGTGGTGCATAAACCACTTACAACTTGA